>NW_026125677.1:0-317897 GCF_943737965.1 Phodopus roborovskii | reverse complement strand
GCAGGGCTTTAGAAGACATCACATATTTAATGTTGGACGGCAGCCTCCAAAGCGATGGCTTCCAATCCAATAATCCCTAGGTCTACTCTAACAAATGGATTATCGCTATCCTGAAGGAAGTTAACAATGGAAAACTCACCTTTTGAAGAAAAATTGTGAGTCTTATTATCTTTTGTTCCATAGCTTTACTTCTTAGGATAGAGAACATTCATAAAGAGAAACCTTTGGACTGTTTCTCCATAGACTATGTTTTCTGAAAATTAGGGAATCTTGAATTTGGTAACCAGTAAAAGCTGTAGGCAAAATTCCAGAGATTTGGCTATGACTTGGTTAGGCGTATCAAATGCTGTCATGAAAAGTTTTAGGAGATAGTTAACTTGGGAGACTGTAATGTCCCATGATAACACTTTCTCGAAGCTGCTCTCTTGTCCTTGGCCCATGATACCAGGATACAGAAAGCAAGCAGAATTACCAGGCAACATTCATGATCCAACATTGTGTCACATTCTAGTGCCCCTCCCACAGGCAAAAATGAGTATACCCACCGGTGAACTAACCCTACAGCCTCACTGAGTTTCTCACAAAAACAAAGCAGGGCTCTTTCTTTTGAGTTATGCATCGTATTTACCAGTCTCTCAAACTACAACATGCCTATAGTGAAATAAGCATGAAAAGGAAAGCATCATTATTCCATTCAAGTAAATTGATGAGTATTTTAAACCAGTTTTCTATGCTTCAATTTTCTAATTTCTGGAATGGAAACAATACAGTTAATCGCCTCTACCATAAACCTTTTCTCTTTTTTGAAAATAAAATGATCCCTCTTCATTCCCTGCCCTTTAGAGGAGCTTGATCCCATGGTTTCTTGAAGTTGTTTCGATTTGCCTTTGGCTGATGACTAAGGATTTTGAGCAGTGTCTTATGTTTCTTTCAGTCATTTTGAATTCCTCAATTGATAGTTCTCTATTAAGTCCTGTACCCCGATTTTTAATATGGTTACTTAGAATTATTTATTGTTGGTGGTGTGTCATGTTCACATCCGGACAGAGTACATTAGATGAGATTCCCTGATCAAGAGATTATTCAGTTATTCCATTTTTCAAATTGGTGGTGACTGTGTCCTTCATGGGTCAGTTGTCTTGCAACCTCGCAGATAATGATAATGTGAAACAATACAGTTTTTTTTTTTAATCGTGTATTCATTTGATAGTTAAAAATCTCCAATTACTTAATCTGTAATCACTGGGTAACACAGTGTCCCGCATTCTCTGGGGACTGCTTCTGGTACAGATCTCCTGCTGTGTCAGTCCCACAGCAGCCAAATGACAGATGACACCATCATCCATTGAAACCATGAATCATAAACTGTGATGATATTGCATATTAACGCCACAAGAGGGAGCTTTACATGTCTCTTCATGGAATGGATAATTTTTGGTTTACATAATTACACACATATTTACAATATCTTGGGGATTAACACAGATTGTCAATTTAAATACATTAATTATGTAATTAGGTGATCTGTGGCACCAGATTCCAGGTGTCATGGACGATATAATCATTGTTTTATATAACTAAATAATCAAATAATGAGTTCATGTAACATCATACACTTCCACAAGGTGGCTCAAAACCAGGTTCTTGAACGATGCTGTCGTGATTAATTTAAATATTTTAACTACATAATTGATATTAAGATGGTCAATAATAATTTCCTCCCACATCGCGTCACCACAATCCACTGATCATGGATTATCTAATGTCCAATTTTAATAATCAAATAGCAACATAATCAGAGGATGAAATGGTTTGCCACTCTCCACACAATTGTCTCTCAGTTGACTCCAACATGATTGTGGGAAACGCCCAGCTTCATCCCTTATTTAATCGCAGAGCACAGTAGGAACATGTTTAAATGCTGAACTGTCATTGTGTATGAAGGGATTTTAGAAGATATCACATAATTAATGTTGGACGGCTGCCTCAAAAGAGATGGACTGAAATCTAATAATCGCTAAGTCTACTCTAACAAAAGGATTATCACCTTGCTGAAGGAAGTCAACAATGTCAAACTCACCTTTTTGATGAATATCGTGAGTCTTATTATCTTTTTTCCATAGCTTTACTTCTGAGTAGAGAGAGTATTCATAAACAGAAGACTCTGAACTGTTTCTCCACAGACTATGTCCTCTGATGATTAGGTAATCTTGAATTTGGTAACCAGTAAAAGCTGTAGGCACACTTCCAGAGGTGTGGCTATGACATGGTTAGGGGAATAAAATGCTGTCATGAAAAGTTTTAGGAGATAGTTATCTTGGCAGACTGTAATGTCCCATGATAGCACTTTCTCAAAGCTGCTCTCTTGTACTTGGCCCATGATACCAGGATACAGAATGCAGGGAGGGTTGCCAGGCAACATTTATGACCCAACAATCTGTCACATTCTAGTGCCCCTCCCATAGGCTTAAAGGAGTATACCCACCGATGAACTAACCCTACACCCTCACTGAGTTCCTCACAAAAACAAATCAGGGCCCTTTCTTTTGAGTTCTACATATTTACCCGTCTCTCAAGCTACAACATGGCTATAGTGGCATAAGCATGAAAACGAAAGCATCATTGTGCCATTCAAGTACAATGATGAGTATTTTAAACCTGTTTTCTATGCTTCAATTTGCTAATTTCTAGAATGGAAACAACCCCGTTAATCGCCTCTACGATAATCCTTTTCTCTTTATTGAAAATAAAATAAACACCTCTTCATCCTCTTACCATTAGAGGAGCTTGATCCCACGGTTTCTCAGAGTTGTGTAGATTTGCATTAGGCTGATGATTAAGGATTCCTAGCAGTGTCTTATGTTTCTTTCAGTCATTTTGGATTCCTCAATTGACTGTTCTCTATTAAGTCTTGTAACCTGATTTCTAAGATGGTTGTTTAGAGATATTTATTGTTTGAGGTGTATCATGTTATCAGCCCGACAGAGTTCATTAGATGAGATTCCCTGATCAGGAGATTATACAGTTATTCCATTTTTAAAATCGGTGGTCACTGTTCCCTTCATGGGTCAGTTATTTTGCAACCTCGCAGAAACTGATGATGCGAAACATTACAGATTTTTAAAATCGTGTAATCATTCTATTGTTAAAAATGTACTACTACGTAATCAGTATCCCCCATTCCTGGGCACTGCTTCTGGTACCGATCTCCTCCTGTGTCAATCCCACAACAGCCACATGACATATGACACCATCATTACTTACGCAATCAGATAAGTTAATAATTGTATAGTCCTCCATACTTAAATTTCATAAGATGGAAACAAACTCCAGTGATTATCAAGGAAGGAGGACTTAGATGATTAAATACTGCCACTTAATTAACTCCCATGGAGGAATGGCCCTACTCCAGTCAAGAAGAACAACATCTTCATCGATTCAAATAATTAATATTTAATGGAAATTAAATTGAATAATGTCATGGTGGTGCATACTTAAATCCCACATGGAGTAGTCAGACTGACCTCTTCCTGGAATAATGATTTATTTATAAAATTAAATTGATAATTAATTAGCTGGTGTTTTATATTAACACTGACGAGATGGCACCAAAGTTCTAAAACTATCGCTGATGTAATGACCTACTTACAGAGCTAAATGATGAAGTAATGAGATGATGTTACATCGTCTACTCACAAAATCTGACTCCAAAAGGGACTTAGGGTCCATAACATTAACTGTATTTCAAATAAGTTAATTAAATGATGAATTATTATTTAATTTCCTAGTTTAACAGGTAAATAAGTAAGTGTACTATTAGATGATGCTATGTTCTGGCACGATGGACTCCCCTAAGGAGGCTAAAAACTTCAGTGGTCACTGAATACATAATGACAGATTTCCATAATTCTATGAATAAACATTAAACTAGTGGGTGGTGTTTTATGCGCGAAACCTAAAGGTTGATCAATACTGAAGAGTCATTGAGTTCTTAATCATACATTTGAACAATAAAATGAATGAATGAAAAGATAATTTCTCATAATTCACCCCTAGAGAGATAACAAAATGATATCAATATTGATTTAAACAAATAAATAATGAAATCACAAGAGACATTTTAACACCAACAAGGGGGCTCCAGACTCCAGTCTTCCTGGAGTAGAAAAAGACAGATTTAAATAATGAAAGCATCAGATTGTTAGATCGTCTGTCACACTTGAGTCACACAAGGTGGCACAACACTTCAGGGTTCACAGATAATATAATGAAACTATTTAATATTTATATCTATACATATCTATGTCGTTGAACTTTTTCGTATCATCAATTCCTGGGCAGACTTGCCAGATATGAAAACGAATGCTGTCATCACGGATTTTTAATATTCCATCAGTTAATCGCCAGATAATCATACTTTCTTGCCTGGTGAATTCTGTTGGCCTGACATCCTCACCAGTGCATGAATCTCTGTTGTGTTGCGGCAGGACCTGAGGTAATTGGCCCATTCCTGGCATACCAGTAGTAGCCAAAATGTTGATATCAGCTGAAAAGGTGGCTGCAGCAGGGGCCTCAACAGCATAGCTGAGAGAGAGATGTGCTTCCGTGTTCTGAGTCGTCATCCTTTTGCCAGGTCTCAGTGATGGTGCCGACCTCCTAGTGCCTCTACATCTTCTAGACGTAGACCACAACCGATGTGAAGATGTGGAGGAAGAGCAAGTAGTCAACACCGAGACCACCATGCAGACCTTGGTAAAGTACTTTTACTTCTCTGAGGGCACCATGCAATCTTCTGGACTCTATTCTCCAGCATTCCTAGTGGTCTGCAAGACGCATAGACATTCAGAACATGCTCTGCCCATGTCTACATGTTTGCTAATTTGTCACTGACAGATATTTGCAACGTAAAAAATTTTCTGTCGTTTAAGTAATTTAAAGAATTAAATAAGTCAGTAATAGCTAACTTTCTCAATAAAGAGGTAATGTAGCATTTAACTGGCTGGGAGGTATGGCCAGACTCCAGTCATGAAGGATGTTATCATCATGGAGCCAATGAATCATAAAATGTGATGATATTGCACATTATCTCCACAATATGGAGCTTTACAGGTCTCTTCATGGAATGGAGGATTGTTGTCTACATAAGTATACAAATATTTACATTATCTTGGGGATTAACACAGATTGTCAATTTAAATTCATTAATTATGTAATTAGATGATCTTTGGCACCAGATCAGGTGTCATGGACGATATAATCATTGTTTTATTTAATTAAATAATCAAATAATGAGTTCATGTAACATCATCCACTTTCCTAAGGTGGCTCCAAACCAGGCTCATGAATGATGCTGTCGTGATTAATTTAAATATTTTAACTACATAAGTGATATTAAGATGGTCTATAATAATTGCCTCCCACATCGTGTCACCGCAATCCACTGATCACGGATTATCTAATGTCCTATTTTAATAAACAAATAACAACATAATGAGAGGATGAAATGGTCTGCCATGCTCCACACAATTTCCTCTCAGTTGACTCCCACATGATTGTGGGAAACTCCCAGGTTCATCACTTATCTAATCGCACAGCACAGTAGGAACATGTTTAAATGCTGAACTCTCATTATGTATGCAGGGTTTTTTAGAAGATATCACATATTTAATGTTGGGCGGCTGCTTCAAAAGAGATGGACTGAAATCCAATAATCACTAAGTCCACTCTAACAAACGGATTATCACAAACCTGAAGGAAGTCAACAATGGCAAACTCACCTTTTGATGAATAAATGTGAGTCTTATTATCTTTGTGTCCATAATATTACTTGTTAGGAGAGAGAATTCATAAACAGAAGACTTTGAACTGTTTGTCCACAGACGATGTTCTCTCATGATTAGGTAATCTTGAATAGGTAACCGGTAAATCCTGTAGGCCATCTTCCACAGATTTGGCTGTGACTTGGTTAGGCGAATCAAATGCTGTCATTGAAAGTTTTTAGAGATAGTTATCTTGGGAGACTGTAATGTCCCATGATAACACTTTCTTGAAGCTACTCTCTGGTCCTTGGCCCATGCTACCAGAATACAGAATGAAAGCAGGGTTGCCAGGCAACTTTTATGAACCAACATTCTGTCACATTCTATTGCCCGTCCCACATGCTAAAAGGAGCATACCCACAAATGAATTAACCTTACAGCCCCACTGTGTTTCTCACAAAATCAAAGCATGGATCTTTCTTTTGAGTTTTACATATATACCCGTCTCTCAAGCTACAAAATGCCTATAGTGACATAGGCATGACAATGAAATCATCATTATGCCATTCAAGTAAAATGATGAGTATTTAAAACCTGTTTTCTATGCTTCAATTTTCTAATTTCTAGAACGGACACAATAATATTAATTGGATCTACCATAATCCTTTTCCCTTTATTGAAAATAAAATAAACTCCTCTTCATCTTCTTACCTGTAGAGAAGCTTGATCCCATGGTTTCTCAGAGTTGTTTAGATTTGCATTAGGCTGATGATTAAGGATTTTGAGCAGTGTCTTATGTTTCTTTCAGTCATTTGTATTCCTCAATTGACTTTTCTCTATTAAGTCCCTTATCATGCTTTCTACTATGGTTATTTAGAGTGATTAATTGTTGGTGGTGTGTCATGTTATCAGACCGACAGAGTTTATTACATGAGATTCCCTGATCAGGAGATTATTCACTTATTCCATTTTTAAAATCGGTGGTCACTGTGTCCTTCATGGGTCAGTTCTGTTGCAACCTCTCAGAAACTCTTGATGCGAAACAGTACAGTTTTCTTAAATCATGTAATCATTCGATTGTTACAAATCTACTATTACCTAATTAGTAATCACTGCATAAGGCAGTGTCCCCCATTCTCTGGGCACTGCTTCTGGTACCGATCCCGCGCTCTGTCAATCCCACAACAGCCACATGAGGGAAGAAAACATCATTACTTACGCAATCAAGTAAGTCAATAATTGTATAGTCCTCCATACTTAACTTTCAAAAGATGGAACCATACTCCAGTGATTGTCAAGGAAGTAGTACTTACATGATTAAATAATGCCACGTGAACATCTCCCATGGAGGAATGGCCCTACTCCAGTCAAGAAGAACAACATCTTCATCGATTTAAAGAATTAATATATAATGAAAAATGATTGAAAAATTACATTGTGGTGCATACTTAAATCCCACATGGAGTGGTCATAATGATCTCTTCCTGGAATAATGATGTTTTTAAAAAATTAAATTGATAATTAATTAGTGGGCCTTTTATAGTAACACTGACGAGATGGCACCAAAGTCCTAAACCTATCGCTGATGTAAAGATCTATTTAAACAGCTAAATGATGAAGTAATGAGATGATATTTCATCATCAACTCCCACAATCTGACTCCAAAAGGGACTTATGGTCCATAACATTACCTGTATTTTATATACGTCAATTAAATGATGAATTATTACCTAATTTCCTAGTTTAACAGTTAAAGAAGCAAGTGTAGTATTAGATTATGTGATGGTCTGGTACAACGGTCTCCCCTAAGGAGGCTCAAAACTCCAGTGATCACTGAATACATAATGACAGATTTTCATAATTAAATGAATAAACATTAAACAAGTGGATGGTGTTTTATGCATGAAGAATAAATGATTGCTCAATATTGAAGAGACATTGAGTTCTTAATCTTAGATTTGAACAAAAAATGAATGGATAAAGAGATAGATTCTCATAATTCACCCCTAGAGAGATAACAAAATGATATCAACAATGATTTAAATAAAGAAAGGAAGAAAGAAAGAAAGAATTCACAAGATACAATTTAACACTCCACTCTTCTTGGAGAAGAAAAAGACAGATTTGAAGAATGAAAGCATCACATTGTTAGATCGTCTGTCACACTTGAGACACAAGGTGGCACCACACTTCAGGGTTCACAGATTATAAAATGAAACATTTTAATAATTACATCTTTACATATCTAAGTCGTTGAACTTTTTCGTATCATCAATTCCTGGCCAGACTTGCCAGATATGAAAACGGATCCTGTCATCACGGATTATTAATAATCCATCAGTTAATCGCCAGATAATCATACTTTCTTGCCTGGTGATTTCTGTTGGCCTGACATCCTCACCGGTGCATGAATCTCTGTTGTGTTGTGGCAGGTCCTGAGGTAATTGGCCCATTCCTGGCATACCAGTAGTAGCCAAAATGTTGATATCAGCCGAAAAGGTGGCTGCAGCAGGGGCCTCAACAGCATAGCTGAGAGAGAGATGTTCTTCCGTGTTCTGAGTCGTCATCCTTTTGCCAGGTCTCGGTTATGGTGCCGACCTCCTAGTGCCACTACATCTTCTAGACGTAGACCACAACCGATGTGAAGATGTGGAGGAAGAGCAAGTAGTCAACACCAGACCACCATGCCGACCTTGGAAATTGCTTGTACTTCTCTGAGGGCACCATGCAATCTTCTGGACTCTACTCTCCAGCATTCCTAGTGGTCTGCAAGACGCATAGACATTCAGAACATGCTCTGCCCATGTCTACAAGTTTCCTAATTTGTCGCTGACAAATATTTGCAACCTAAAAATAATCGGTGATGGCATTGTCTGTCGTTTAAGTAATTTAAAGAACTAAATAAGTCAGTGATAGCTAACTGTCCCAATAAAGACGTGATGTACCAGTTAACTTGCAGGGAGGTATGGCCAGACTCCAGTATGAAGAATGTCATCATTATCCTTTGAAACCATGAATCATAAACTGTGATGATATTGCACATTAACGCCACAAGAGGGAGCTTTACGGGTCTCTTCATGGAATGGACAATTTTTGGTTTACATAATTACACTCATATTTACATTATCTTGGTGATTAACACAGATTGTCAATTTAAATACATCAATTATGTAATTAGGTGATCTGTGGCACCAGATTCCAAGTGTCATGGACGATATAATCATTGTTTTATATAACTAAATAATCAAATAATGAGTTCATGTAACATCATCCACTTCGCTAAGGTGGCTCCAAACCAGGCTCATGAACGATGCTGTCGTGATTACTTTAAATATTTTAACTACATAATTGATATTAAGATGGTCTATAATAATTGCCTCCCACATCGTGTCACCACAATCCACTGATCATGGATTATCCAATGTCCTAATTTAATAATCAAATTACAACATAATGAGAGGATGAAATGGTCTGCTATACTCACACAATTGAGTCTCAGTTGACTCCCACATGATTGTGGGAAACTCCCAGGTTCATCCCTTATTTAATCGCAGAGCAGAGTAGTACCATGTTTAAATGCTGAACTGTCATTGTGTATGAAGGGTTTTTAGAAGAAATCACATATTTAATGTTGGACGGCTGCCTCAAAAGAGATGAACTGAAATCTAATAATCGCTAAGTCTACTCTAACAAACGTATTATCACCTTCCTTAAGGAATTCAATAAAGTCACACTCACCTTTTTGATGAATAATCGTGAGTCTTATTATCTTTTGTTCCATAGTTTTACTTCTGAGGGGAGAGAGTATTCATAATCAGAAGACTCTGAACTGTTTCACCACAGACTATGTCCTCTGATGATTAGGTAATCTTGCATTTGGTAACCAGTAAAAGCTGTAGGCACACTTCCAGAAGTGTGGCTGTGACTTGGTTAGACGAATCAAATGCTATCATGAAAAGTTTTAGGAGATAGTTATCTTGGCAGACTGTAATGTCCCATGATAACACTTTCTCGAAGCTACTCTCTCGTCCTTGGCCCGTGATACCAGCATGCAGAATGCAAGGAGGGTTCCCAGGCAACATTTATGAACCAACATTCTGTCACATTCTAGTACCCCTCCTACAGGCTTAAAGGAGTATACCCACCGATGAACTAACCCTACAGCCTCATGAGTTTATCACAAAAACAAAGCAGGGCTCTTCCTTTTGAGTTCTACATATTTACCCGTCTCTCAAGCTACAACATGCCTATAGTGACATAAACATGAAAACGAAAGCATCATTGTGCCATTCAAGTACAATGATGAGTGTTTTAATCCTGTTTTCTATGCTTCAATTTGCTAATTTCTAGAATGGAAACAATACAGTTCATTGCCTCTACCATTATCCTTTTCTCTTTATTGAAAATAAAATAAACTCCTCTTCATCCTCTTACCATTAGGGGAGTTTGATCCCATGGTTTCTCAGAGTTGTGTAGATTTTCATTAGGCTGATGATTAAGGATTTTGAGCAGTGTCTTACATTTCTTTCAGTCATTTGGATTCCTCAATTGACTGTTCTCTATTAATTCCTGTACCCTGCTTTCTAAGATAGTTATTTAGAGTTATTTATTGTTGGTGGTGTGTCATGTTATCAGCCCGACAGAGTTCATTAGATGAGATTCCCTGATCATGAGATTATACAGTTATTCCATTTTTTAAATCGGTGGTCACTGTGTCCTTCATGGGTCAGTTCTGTTGCAACCTCGCAGAAACTGATGATGTGAAACATCACATTTTTTTTTAAAATCGTGTAATCATTCGATTGTGAAAAATGTACTACTGCGTAATCAGTAATCACTGTATGAGGCAGTGTCCCCCAATCTCTGGGCACTGCTTCTGGTACCGATCTCCTGCTGTGTCAATGCCACTGCAGGCAAATGACGGATGACACCATCATTACTTACGCAATCGAATAAGTTAATAATTGGATAGTCCACCATATTTAACTTTCAGAAGATGGAACCAAACTCCAGTGATTGTCAAGGAAGTAGTACTTAGATAATTAAATAATGCCACGTGATTAACTCCCATAGAGGTTTGGCCCTAATCCAATCAAGAAGAACAACATCTTAATCGATTTTAATAATTAATATATAATGAAAATGATTGAAAAATGACATGGTGGTGCATACTTATATCCCACATGGAGTAGACAGACTGATTTCTTACAGGAATAAAGATGTTTTTAAAAAATTAAATTGAAAAATAATTAGTGGGCCTTTTATATTAACACTGAAGTGATGGAACCAATATCCTAAACCGATCGCTGATGTAAAGAACTATTTACACTGCTAAATGATGAAGTAATGAGATGATATTACATCATCAACTCCCAAAATCTGACTCCAAACGGACTTATGGTCCATAAAATTACCTGTATTTTAAATACGTATATTAAATGATGAATTATTACTTAATTTCCTAGTTTAACAGTTAAAGATGTAAGTGTAGTATTAGATGACGTGATGGTCTGGTACAACGGTCTCCCCAAAGGAGGCTCAAAACTCCAGTGATCACTGAATACATAATGACAGATTTTCATAATTAAATGAATAAACATCAAAGAAATGGATGGTGTTTTATGCGTGAAGCCTAAATAATTGCTCAATACTGAGGAGACATAGAGTTCTTAATCATAGATTTGAACAAAAAATGAATGAATAAAGAGATAGTTTCTCATAATTCACCCCTAGAGAGATAAAATGATATCAACATTGATTTAAATAAAGAAAGTAAGAAAGAAAGAATGAAATAAAGAAAAAAGAAAGAAATAAAGAATTCACAAGATACAATTTAACACCAACAAGGTGGATACAGACTCCACTCTCCCTGGAGTAGAAAAAGACAGATTTGAATAATGAAATAATCAGATAGTTAGATGGTCTGTCACACTTGAGTCACACAAGGTGGCGCCAAACTTCAGGGATCACATATTATATAATGAAAGAATTTAATAATTACATCTTTAAATATGTAAGCCCTTGACATTTTTTTGTATCATCAATCCTGGGCAGACTTGCCAGGTATGAAACTGTATGCTGTCATCACACATTTTTAACATGCCATCAGTTAATCGTCAGATAATCATACTGTCTTGCCTGATGAATTCTGTTGGCCTGACATCATCACAAGCGCCTGAATGTCTGCTGTGGTGCAGCAGGATGTGAGATAGTGGGCCCAATCCAGGCGTAGCAGTAGTAGCCACAATGTTGATAACAGCTGACAAGATGGCTACAGCAGGGGCATCAATAGCATAGCTAAGAGAGAGATGTTCTTGTGTTCTGAGTCTTCATCCTTTTGCCAGGTCTCGGTGATGGTACCGACCTCCTAGTGCCACTCCTTCTTCTCATGATAGATCACAACTGATGTGACGATGTGGAGGATGAACAGGTACTCATCAGCCAGACCACCGTGCCGGCCTTGGTGAAGTACTTGTACTTCTCAGAGGGCACCGTGCAACCTTCAGGACTCAATCACCCAGCATCCCTCGTACTCTGGAAGATGCATAGATCATTCAGAAAATGCTCTGCCCATGTCTACAACTTTCCTAACCTTGTCCCTGACATATCTTTGTACCCTAACCGTAATCATTGATGGCACTGTTTTTCGTTTACATAATTTAAAGAATTAAGTAAGTGACTAATAGCTAACTGTCACAATAAATATGGCATGTAGCATTCTACTGGCAGGAAAGCATGGCCAGATTCCAGTCATGAAGGATGTCATCATCATCAATTTAGTCAATGAATCATACAATGTGAAGATATTGCACATTATCTCCACAAGAGGGAGCTTTTCAGGTCTCTTCATAACTTTACATAACTATACAAATATTTACATTATCTGGGCGATTAACACAGATTGTCAATTTAAATTCATTAATTATGTAATTAGATGATGTGTGGCACCAGATTCCCGGTGTCACGGACGATATGATCATTGCTTTTTATATAATTAAATAATCAAATAATGAGTTCTTGTAACATCATCCACTTCCCTAAGGTCGTTCCAAACCAGGCTCATGAATGATGCTGTCGTGATGAATTTAAATATTTTAACTGCATAATTGATATTAAGATGGTCTATAATAATTGCCTCCCACATCGCGTCACCACAATCCACTGATCAAGGAATATCTAATGTCCTAATTTAATAATCAAATAACAACATATTCAGAGGATGAAATGGTCTGCCATACTCCACACAATTGACTCTCTGTTGACTCCCACATGATTGTGGGAAACTCCCAGGTTCATCAGTTATTTATCGCAGAGCATAGTAAGATGTTTAAATGATGAACTGTCATTTTGTATGCAGGGTTTTTAGAAGATATCATATATTTCATGTTGGGCGGCTGCCTCAAAAGAGATGGATGAAATCCAATAATCACTAAGTCTACTCTAACAAATGGATTATCACATTCCTGAAAGAAGTCATCAATGGCAAACTCACCTTTTGATGAATAATTGTGAGTCTTATTTGTCTTTTGTTTCATAGTGTGACTTCTTAGGAGAGAGAGTATTCATAAACAGAAGTCTTTGAACTGTTTCTCCACAGACGACGTTCTCTGATGATTAGGTAATCTTGAATTTGCTCACCAGTAGAAGCTGTAGGCACAACTCCAGAGGTATAGATATGACTTTTTTAGGCGAATCAAATGTTGTCATTAAAAGTTTTAGGAGACAGTTACCTTGGGAGACGGTAATGTCCCATGATAACACTTTCTCGAAGCTGCTCTCTGGTCCTTGGCCCATGATACCAGGATACATAATGGAGCTGGGTTTCCAGGCAACATTTAAGAACCAACATTCTGTCACATTCTAGTGCCCCTCCCACAGGCTTAAAGGAGTATACCCACTGATGAACTAACCACACAGCCTCACTGAGTTTCTAAAAAATAACAAAGCAGGGCTCTCTCTTTTGAGTTCTACATATTTACCAGTCTCTCAAGCCACAACTTGCCTATAGTGGCTTAAGCATGAAAACGAAAGAATCATTGTTCCATTCAAGTACAATGATGAGAATTTTAAACCTATTTTCTAGAATGGAAACAATACAGTTAATCGCCTCAACCATAATCCTTTTCTCTTTATTGAAAATAAAATAAACTCCTCTTCATCCTCTTACCATTAGAGGAGCTTGATCCCAAGGTTTCTCAGAGTTGTGTAGATTTGCATTAGGCTGATGATTAAGGATTTTGAGCAGTGTCTTACGTTTCTTTCAGTCATTTTGGATTCCTCAATTAACTGTTCTCTATTAAGTCTTGTAACCCGCTTTCTAAGATGGTTATTTAGAGATATTTATTGTTGGTGGTGTGTCATGTTATCAGCCCTACAGAGTTCATTAGATGAGATTCCCTGATCAGGGGATTATACAGTTATTCCATTTTTAAAATCGGTGGTCACTGTGTCATTCAAGGGTCAGTTCTTTTGCAACCTCGCAGAAACTGATGATGCGAAACATCACAGTTTTTTAAAATCGTGTAATCATTCGATTGTGAAAAATGTAAAACTACGTAATCAGTAATAACTGTATGAGGCATATCCCCCATTCCTGGGCACTGCTTCTTGTACCGATCTCCTGCTGTGTCAATCTAACAACAGCCACATGACATATGACACCATCATTACTTACGCAATCAGATAAGTTAATAATTGGATAGTCCTCCATACTTAACTTTCATAAGATGGAACCAAACTCCAGTGACTGTCAAGGAAGGAGTACTTAGATGATTAAATACTGCCACGTCATTAACTCCCATGGAGGAATGGCCCTACTCCAGTCAAGAAGAACAACATCTTCATCGATTCAAATAATTAATAAATAATGAAAAATGATTGAATAATGTCATGGTGGTGCATACTTAAATCCCACATGGAGTAGTAAGACTGACCTCTTCCTGGAATAATGATTTATTTATAAAATTAAATTGATAATTAATTAGATGGTGTTTTATATTAACACTGACGAGATCCACCAAAGTCCTAAAACTATCGCTGATATAATGACCAACTTACAGAGCTAAATGATGACGTAATGAGATGATGTTACATTGTCTACTCACAAAATCTGACTCCAAAAGGGACTTAGGGTCCATAACAATACCTGTATTTCAAATATATTAATTAAATGATGAATTATTATTTAATTTCCTAGTTTAACAGGTAAATAAATAAGTGTACTATAAGATGATGCTATGTTCTGGCACGATGGTCTCCCCTAAGGAGGCTAAAAACTTCAGTGGTCACTGAATATATAATGACAGATTTTCATGATTCAATGAATAAACATTAAACTGGTGGATGGTGTTTCATGTGGGAAACCTAAAGATTAATCAATACTGAAGAGTCATTTAGTTCTTAATTATACATTTGAACAATAAAATGAATGAATGAAGAGATAATTTCTCATAATTCACCCCAAGAGAGATAACTAAATGATATCAACATTGATTTAAATAAATAAATAATGAAATCACACGAGACATTTTAACACCAACAAGGGGGCTCCAGACTCCACTCTTCCTGGAGTAGAAAAAGACAGATTTAAATAATGAAAGCATCAGATTGTTAGATTGTCTGTCAGAGTTGAGTCTCACAAGGTAGCACCACACTTCAGGGTTCACAGATTATATAATGAAACAATTTAATAATTACATCTTTACATATCTAAGTCGTTGAACTTTTTCGTATCATCAATTCTTGGCAGACTTGCCAGATATGAAAACAGATGCTGTCATCACAGATTTTTAATATTCCATAAGTTAATCGTCAGATAATCATACTTTCTTGCCTGGTTAATTCTGTTGGCCTGACATCCTCACCGGTGCATGAATCTCTGTTGTGTTGCGGCAGGACCTGATGTTATTGGCCCATTCCTGGCAAACCAGTAGTAGCCAAAATGTTGATATCATCTGAAAAGGTGGCTGCAGCAGGGGCATCAACAGCATAGCTGAGAGAGAGATGTTCTTCCTTGTTCTGAGTCATCATCCTTTTGCCAGGTCTCAGTGATGGTGCCGACCTCCTGGTGCCGCTACATCTTCTAGACGTAGACCACAACCGATGTGAAGATGTGGAGGAAGAGCAAGTAGTCAAAACAGAGACCACCATGCAGACCTTGGTAAAGTTCTTGTACTACTCGGAGGGCACCATGCAATCTTCTGGACTCTATTCTCCAGCATTCCTAGTGGTCTGGAAGACGCATAGACATTCAGAACATGCTCTGCCCATGTCTACAAGTTTCCTACTTTGTCGCTGACAGATATTTGCAACCTAAAAATAATCGGTGTTGGCATTGTCTGTCGTTTAAGTAATTTAAAGAATTAAATAAGTCAGTGATAGCTAACTGTCCCAAAGAAGAGGTGATGTAGCATTTAGCTGGCAGGGAGGTATGGCCAGACTCCAGTCATGAAGAATGTCATCATCATCCATTGAAACCATGAATCATAAACTGTGATGATATTGCACATTAACGCCACAAGAGGGAGCTTGACGGTTCTCTTCATGGAATGGACAATTTTTGGTTTACATAATTACACTCATATTTACATTATCTTGGGGATTAACACAGATTGTCAATTTAAATACATTAATTATGTAATTAGGTGATCTGTGGCACCAGATTCCATGTGTCATGGACGATATAATCATTGTTTTATATAACTAAATAATCAAATAATGAGTTCAAGTAACATCATCCACTTCCTTAAGGTGGCTCCAAACCAGGCTCATGAACGATGCTGTTATTTAATTTAAATATTTTAACTATATAATTGATATTAAGATGGTCTATGATACTTGCCTCCCACATCGTGTCACCACAATCCACTGATCATGGATTATCTAATGTCCTATTTTAATAAAAAATAACAACATAATCAGAGGATGAAATGGTCTGCCATGCTCCACACAATTGAGTCTCAGTTGACTACCACATGATTGTGGGAAACTCCCAGGTTCATCCCTTATTTAATCGCAGAGCAGAGTAGTATCATGTTTAAATGATGAACTCTCATTTAGTATGCAGGGTTTTTAGAAGACATCACATATTTAATGTTGGACAGCTGCCTCAAAAGAAATGGACTGAAATCTAATAATCGCTACTTCTAGTTTAACAAACAGATTTTCACCTTCCTGAAGGAAATCAACAATGTCAAACTCACCTTTTTGATGAATAATTGTGAGTCTTATTATCTTTTTTCCACAGTTTTACTTCTGAGGAGAGAAAGTATTCACAAACACAAGACTCTGAACTGTTTCTCCACAGACTATGTCCTCTGATGATTAGGTAATCTTGCATTTGGTAACCAGTAAAAGCTGTAGGCACACTTCCAGAGGTGTGGCTATGACTTGGTTACGCGAATAAAATGCTATCATGAAAAGTTTTAGGAAATAGTTATCTTGGCAGACTGTAATGTCCCGTGATAACACTTTCTCAAAGCTGCTCTCTAGTCCTTGGCCCATGATACCAGGATACAGAATGGAAGGAGGGATGCCAGGCAATATTTATGAACCAACATTCTGTCACATTCTAGTGCCCCTCCCACAGGCTTAAAGGAGTATACCCACTGATGAACTAACCGCACAGCCTCACTGAGTTTCTAAAAAAAAAAAACAAAGCAGGGCTCTCGCTTTTGAGTTCTACATATTTACCAGTCTCTCAAGCCACAACTTGCCTATAGTGGCTTAAGCATGAAAACGAAAGCATCATTGTTCCATTCAAGTACAATGATGAGAATTTTAAACCTGTTTTCTATGCTTCAATTTGCTATTTTCTAGAATGGAAACAATACAGTTAATCGCCTCAACCATAATCCTTTACTCTTTATTGAAAATAAAATAAACTCCTCTTCATCCTCTTACCATTAGAGGAGCTTGATCCCATGGTTTCTCAGAGTTGTGTAGATTTGCATTAGGCTGATGATTAAGGATTTTGAGCAGTGTCTTACGTTTCTTTCAGTCATTTTGGATTCCTCAATTAACTGTTCTCTATTAAGTCTTGTAACCCGCTTTCTAAGATGGTTATTTAGAGATATTTATTGTTGGTGGTGTGTCATGTTATCAGCCCGACAGAGTTCATTAGATGAGATTCCCTGATCAGGAGATTATACAGTTATTTCATTTTTAAAATCGGTGGTCACTGTGTCCTTCATGGGTCAGTTCCGTTGCAACCTCGCAGAAACTGATGATGCGAAACAGTACACTTTTTTAAAATCGTGTAATCATTCTATTGTTAAAAACGTACTACTATGTAATCAGTAATCACTGTATGAGGCAGTGTCCCCCATTCTCTGGGCACTGCTTCTGGTACCGATCTGCTGCTGTGTCAATCCCACAGCAGCCACATGACAGATGACACCATCATTACTTACGCAATCAAGTAAGTTAATAATGGGGTGGTCCTCCATACTTAACTTTCAGAAGATGGAACCAAACTCCAGTGATTGTCAAGGAATGAGTACTTAGATGATTAAATACTGCCACGTGATTAACTCCCATGGAGGAATGCCCCTACTCCAGTCCAGAAGAACAACATCTTCATCGATTCAAATAATGAATATATAATTTAAAATGATTGAATAATGTCATGGTGGTGCATACTTAAATCCCACATGGAGTAGTCAGACTGGTCTCTTCCTGGAATAATGATTTATTTATAAAATTAAATTGATAGTTAATTAGCTGGCGTTTTATACTAACACTGACGAGATGGCACCAAAGTCCTAAAACTATCCCTGATGTAATGACCTATTTACAGAGCTAAATGATGAAGTAATGAGATGATGTTCCATCGTCTACTGACAAAATCTGACTCCAAAAGGGATCTAGGGTCCATAACATTACCTGTATTTCAAATACGTTAATTAAGTGATGAATTATTATTTAATTTCCTAGTTTAAGCGGTAAATAAGTAAGTGTACTATTAGATGATGCGATGTTCTGGCACGATGGACTCCCCTAAGGAGGCTAAAAACTTTAGTGGTCACTGAATACATAATGACAGATTTTCATAATTCAATGAATAAATATTAAACTAGTGGATGGTGTTATATGCACGAAACCTAAAGATTGATCAATACTGAAGTGTCATTGAGTTCTTAATCATACATTTGAACAATAAAATGAATGAATGAAGAGATAATTTCTCATAATTCACCCCTAGAGAGATAACAAAATGATAGCAACTTTGATTTAAATAAATAAATAATGAAATCACAGGAGACATTTTAACACCAAAAAGGGGACTCCAGACTCCACTCTTCCTGGAGTAGAAAAAGACAGATTTAAATAATGAAAGCATCAGATTGTTAGATCGTCTGTCACACTTGAGTCACACCAGGTGGCACCACACTTCAGGGTTCACAGAATATATAATGAAACAGTTTATTAATTACATCTTTACATATCTAAATCGTTGAAATTTCTCGTATCATCAATTCTTGGGCATATTTGCCAGATAGGAAAACAGATGCTGTCATCACAGATTTTTTAATATTCCATCAGGTAATCGTCAGATAATCATACTTTCTTGCCTGGTGAATTCTGTTGGCCTGATATCCTCACCGGTGCCTGAATCTCTGTTGTGTTGCAGCAGGACCTGAAGTAATTTGCCCATTCCTGGCATATCAGTAGTAGCCAAAATGTTGATATCAGCCGAAAAGGTGGCTGCAGAAGGGGCATCAACAGCATAGCTGAGAGAGAGATGTTCTTCTGTGTTCTGAGTCGTCATCCTATTGCCAGGTCTCAGTGATGGTGCCGACCTCCTAGTGCTGCTACATCTTCTAGATGTAGACCACAACCGATGTGAAGATGTATTGGAAGAGCAAGTAGTCAACACCCAGACCACCATGCAGACCTTGGAAAAATTCTTGTACTTCTCAGCGGGCACCATGCAATCTTCTGGACTCTATTCTCCAGCATTCCTTGTGGTCCGGAAGACGCATAGACATTCAGAAAATGCTCTGCCCATGTCTACAAGTTTCCTAATTTGTCGCTGACAGATATCTGCAAGCTAATAATAATCGGTGTTGGCTTTGTCTGTCGTTTAAGTAATTTAAAGAATTAAATAAGTCAGTGATAGTTAACTGTCCCAATAAAGAGGTGATGTAGCATTTAATTGGCTGGGAAGTATGTCCAGACTCTAGTCATGAAGAATGTCATCATCATCCATTTAAACCATGAATCATAAACTGTGATGATATTGCACAGTAACGCCACAAGAGGGAGCGTGACGGGTCTCTTCATGGAATGGACAATTTTGGTTTACAAAATTACACACAGATTTACATTATCTTGGGCATTAACACAGATTGTCAATTTAAATACATTAATTATGTAATTAGATGATCTGTGGCACCAGATTCCAGGTGTCATGGATGATATAATCATTGTTTTGTATAATTAAATAATCAAATAATGAGTTCATGTAACATCATCCACTTCCCTGAGGTGGCTCCAAACCAGGCTCATGAATGATGCTGTCGTCATTAATGTAAATATTTTAACTATATAATTGATATTAAGATGGTCTATGATACTTGCCTCCCACATCGCGTAACCACAATCCACTGATCATGGATTATCTAATGTCCTATTTTAATAATCAAATAACAACATAATCAGAGGACGAAATGGTCTGCCATTCTCCACACAATTTTATCTCAGTTGCCGCCCACATGATTGTGGGAAACTCCCAGGTTCATCCCATATTTAATCGCGAGCACAGTAGTACCATGTTTAAATGCTGAACTCTCATTTAGTATGCAGGGTTTTTAGAAGATATCACATATTTAATGTTGGACAGCTGCCTCAAAAGAGATGGACTGAAATCTAATAATCGCTAAGTCTACTCTAACAAACGGATTATCACATTCCAGAAGGAAGTCAACAATGTCAAACTCACCTTTTTGATAATCTTAGTATTATTATCTTTTGCTCCATAGTTTTACTTCTGAGTAGAGAGAGTATTCATAAACAGAAGACTCTGTACTGTTTCTCCACAGACTATGTTCTCTGATGATTAGGTAATCTTGAATTTGGTAACCAGGAAAAGCTGTAGGCACACTTCCAGAGGTGTGGCTATGACTTGGTTAGGCGAATCAAATGCTGTCATGAAAAGGTTTAGGAGATAGTTATCTTGGCAGACTGTAATGTCCCATGATAACACTTTCTCGAAGCTGCTCTCTCGTCCTTGGCCCATGATACCAGGATACAGAATGCAAGGAGGGTTGCCAGGCAACATTTATGAACCAACATTCTGTCACATTCTAGTGCCCCTACCACAGGCAAAAAGGAGTATACACACCGGTGAACTAACCCTACAGCCTCACTGAGTTTCTCACAAAAACAAAGCAGGGCTCTTTCTTTTGAGTTCTACATATTTACACGTCTCTCAAGCTACAACATGCCTATAGTGACATAAACATGAAAACGAAAGAATCATTGTGCCATTCAAGTACAATGATGAGTATTTTACTCTTGTTTTCAATTCTTCAATTTGCTAATTTCTAGAATGGAAACAATACAGTTAATCACCTCTACCATAATCCTTTTCTCTTTATTGAAAATAAAATAAACTCCTCTTCATCCTCTTACCATTAGAGGAGCTTGATCCCATGGTTTCTCAGAGTTGTTTAGATTTGCATTAGGCTGATGATTAATGATTTTGAGCAGTGTCTTATGTTTCTTTTAGTCATTTTGGATTCCTCAATTGGCTGTTCTCTATTAAGTCCTGTACCCCGCTTTCTAAGATGGTTATTTAGAGTTATTTATTGTTGGTGGTGTGTCATGTTATCAGCCCGACAGAGTTCATTAGATGAGATTCCCTGATCAGGAGATTATACAGTTATTCCGTTTTTAAAATCGGTTGTCACTGTGTCCTTCATGGGTCAGTTCCGTTGCAACCTCGCAGTAACTGATGATGCGAAACAGTACAGTTTTTATTTAAAATCGTGTAATCATTCGATTGTTAAAAATGCACTACTATGTAATCAGTAATCACTGTATGAGGAAGTGTCTCCCATTCTCTGGGCACTGCTTCTGGTACCGATCTGCTGCTGTGTCAATCCCACAGCAGCCACATGACGGATGACACCATCATTACTTACACAATCAAGTAAGTTAATAATGGGATGGTCCTCCATACTTAACTTTCATAAGATGGAACCATACTCCAGTGATTGTCAAGGAAGGAGTACTTAGATGATTAAATACTGCCACATCATTTACTCCAATGGAGGATTGGCCCTAGTCCAGCCAAGAAGAACATCTTCATCGACTCAAATAATGAATATATAATGAAAAATGATTGAGTAATGTCATGGTGGTGCATACTTAAATCCCACATGGAGTAGTCAGACTGGTCTCTTCCTGGAATAATGATTTATTTATAAAATTAAATTGATAACTAATTAGCTGGCGTTTTATACTAACACTGACGAGATGGCACCAAAGTCCTAAAACTCTCGCTGATGTGATGACCTATTTACAGAGCTAAATGATGAAGTAATGAGATGTTGTTACATCGTCTACTCACAAAATCTGACTCCAAAAGGGACTTAGGGTCCATAACATTACCTGTATTTCAAACACGTTAATTAAGTGATGAATTATTATTTAATTTCCTAGTTTAAGCGGTAAATAAGTAAGTGTACTATTAGATGATGCGATGTTCTGGCACGATGGACTCCCCTAAGGAGGCTAAAAACTTTAGTGGTCACTGAATACATAATGACAGATTTTCATAATTCAATGAATAAATATTAAACTAGTGGATGGTGTTACATGCACGAAACCTAAAGATTGACCAATACTGAAGAGTCATTGAGTTCTTAGTCATAGATTTGAACAATAAAATGAATGAATGGAGAGATGGTTTCTCATAATTCACACCTAGACAGATAACAAAATGATATCAACGTTGATTTAAATAAATAAATAATGAAACAACAAGAGATATTTTAACACCAACAAGGGGGCTCCAGACTCCACTCTTCCTGGAGTAGAAAAAGACAGATTTAAATAATGAAAGCATCAGATTGTTAGATCGTCTGTCACACTTGAGTCACACAAGGTGGCACCACACTTCAGGGTTCACAGATTATATAATGAAACAATTTAATAATTACATCTTTACATAGCTAAGTCGTTGAACTTTTTCGTATCATCAATTCCTGGCCAGACTTGCAAGATATGAAAACGGATGCTGTCCTCACGGATTTTTAATATTCCATCAGTTAATCGTAAGACAATCATACTTTCTTGCCTGGTGAATTCTGTTGGCCTGACAACCTAACCGGTGCCTGAATCTCTGTTGTGTTGCAGCAGGAACTGAGGTAATTGGCCCATTCCTGGCATACCAGTAGTAGCCAAAATATTGATATCATCTGAAAAGGTGGCTGCAGCAGGGGCATCAACAGCAGAGCTGAGAGAGAGATGTTCTTCCGTGTTCTGAGTCCTCATCCTTTTGCCAGGTCTCAGTGATGGTGCCGAACTCCTAGTGCCACTACATCTTCTAGACGTAGACCACAACCGATGTGAAGATGTGGAGGAAGAGCAAGTAGTCAACACCCAGACCAACATGCAGACCTTGGTAAAGTTCTTTTACTTCTCAGAGGGCACCATGCAATCTTCTGGACTCTATTGTCCAGCATTCCTAGTGGTCTGGAAGATGCATAGACATTCACACCATGCTCTGCCCATGTCTACATGTTTCCTAATTTGTCGCTGCTAGATATTTGCAACGTAAAAATAATCGGTGTTGACATTTTCTGTCGTTTAAGTAATTTAAAGAACTAAATAAGTCAGTGATAGCTAACTGTCCCAATAAAGAGGTGATGTAGCATTTAAATGGCATGGAGGTATGGCCAGACTCCAGTCATGAAGAATGTCATCATCATCCACTGAAACCATGAATCATAAACTGTAATGATATGGCACATTAACGCCACAAGAAGGAGCTTTACGGGTCTCTTCATGGAATGGACAATTTTTGGTTTACATAATTACACTCATATTTACATTATCTTGGGGATTAACACAGATTGTCAATTTAAATACATTAATTATGTAATTAGGTGATCTGTGGCACAAGATTCCATGTGTCATGGACGATATAATCATTGTTTTATATAACTAAATAATCAAATAATGAGTTCATGTAACATCATCCACTTCCCTAAGGTGGCTCCAAACCAGGCTCATGAACGATGCTGTCGTGATTAATTTAAATATTTTAACTATATAATTGATATTAAGATGGTCTATAATACTTGCCTCGCACATCGCGTAAGCACAATCCACTGATCATGGATTATCTAATGTCCTAATTTAATAATCAAATAACAATATAATCAGAGGATGAAATGGTTTGCCATTCTCCACACAATTAAGTCTTAGTTGACTCCCTCATGATTGTGGGAAACTCACAGGTTCATCCCTTATTTAATCGAAGAGCAGAGTAGTAACATGTTTAAATGCTGAACTCTCATTGTGTATGCAGGGTTTTTAGAAGATATCACACATTTAATGTTGGGCGGCTGCCTCTAAAGAGATGGACTGAAATCTAATAATCGCTAAGTCTACTCTAACAAACGGATGGTCACCTTCCTGAAGGAAGTCAACAATGTCAAACTAACCTTTTTGATGAATAATCGTATGTCTTATTTTCTTTTGCTCCATAGTTTTACTCGGAGGAGAGAGAGTATTCATAAACAGAAGACTCTAAACTGTTTCTCCACAGACTATGTCCTCTGATGATTATGTAGTCTTGCATTTGGTAACCAGGAAAAGCTGTAGGCACACTTCCAGAGGTGTGGCTATGACTTGGTTAGGCGAATCAAATGCTATCATGAAAAGTTTTAGGAGATAGTTATCTTGGCAGACTGTAATGTCCCATGATAACACTTTCTCAAAGCTGCTCTCTCGTCCTTGGCCCATGATACCAGGATACAGAATGCAAAGAGGGTTGCCAGGCAACATTTATGAACCAACATTCTGTCACATTCTAGTGCCCCTCGCACATGAACTAACCCTACAGCCTCACTGAGTTTCTCAGAAAAAAAATCAGGGCTCTTTCTTTTGAGTTCTACATATTTACCCTTCTCTCAAGCTACATCTTGCCTATAGTGACATAAACATGAAAACGAAAGCATCATTGTGCCATTCAAGTACAATGATGAGTATTTTTAACCTGTTTTCTATGCTTCAATTTGCTAATTTATAGAATGGAATCAATACAGTTAATTGCCTCTATCATAATCCTTTTCTCTTTATTGAAAATAAAATAAACTCCTTTTCATCCTCTTACCATTAGAGGAGCTTGATCCCATGGTTTCTCAGAGTTGTGTAGATTTGCATTAGGCTGATGATTAAGGATTTTGAGCAGTGTCTTCTGGTTCTTTCAGTCATTTTGGATTCCTCAATTGACTGTTGTATATTAAGTCCTGTACCCTGCTTTCTACGATGGTTGTTTAGAGTTATTTATTGTTGTTGGTGTGTCATGTTATCAGCCCGACAGAGTTCATTAGATGAGATTCCCTGATCAGGAGATTATACAGTTATTCCATTTTTGCAATCGGTGGTCACTGTGTCCTTCAGGGGTCAGTTCTGTTGCAAACTCTCAGAAACTGATGATGTGAAACCGTGCAGTTTTTTTTTTTAAATCGTGGAATCATTCGATTGTTAAAAATCTACTAGTATGTTATCAGTAATCACTGTATAAGGCAGTGTCCCCCATTCTCTGGGCACTGCTTCTGGTACCGATCTGCTGCTGTGTCAGTCCCACATCAGCCAAATGATGGATGACACCATCAATACTTATGCAAACACAATAAGTTAATAACTTGATAGTCCTGCTTAATTAATGTTCATAAGATGGAACCAAACTCCAGTTATTGTCAATGAAGTAGTACTTAGATAATTAAATAATGCTACACGATTAACTCTGTGGAAGAATGGCCCGACCCCTGTCAAGAATAACAACTTCTTCATCGATTTAAATAATTAATGTACAATGAATAATTTTTGAATAATGACATGGTGGGGCATACGTAAATCCCACATGGATTAGTCAGACTGATCTCTTCCTGGAATAATGATGTGTTTAAAAAATTAAATTGACAATTACTTAGTATGCATTTTATTTTAACACTGACGAAGTGGCACCAAATTCCTAAACCTATCACTGATGTAAAGGTCTATTTACATAGCTAAATGATGAAGTAATGAAATGATGTTACATCAATTCCCAAAATCTGACTCCCAAAGGGACTTATGGTTCATAACATCACCTGTATTTTAAATTCGTTAATTAAATGATGAATTATCATTCAATTTCCTAGTTTAACAGCTAAGGAAGTGTAAGGAGGCCCAAACTCCAGGGATCACTGAATACATAATGACAGATATTCATAATTAAATGAATAAACATTAAACATTGGGTGGTGTTTTATCTGTGAAGCCTAAATGATTGCTCCATACTGATGGGTCATTGAGTTCTTAATCATAGAGATGAACAAAAAAATGAATGACTAAAGAGATAATTTCTGATAATTCACCCCTAGAGAGATTACAAATTGATATCAACTTTGATTTAAAGAAAGAAAATGAGAAAGAAAGAAATGAAGGAAGGAAGAAAGAACAAAATCATAAGAGTGAATTTAACACCAACAAGGTGGATCCAGAATCCACTATACCTGTATTAAAAAAAAGACATATTTGAATAATGAAATAATCAGATAGTTAGATCGTCTGTCACACTTTAGTCAGCTCCTCCACGGAAGCTCAGATTGTTAATTGGGAGCAGTCTTGTAGTTCTCTACCATAAATGCCCTTTCCAGAGAGTGAGATCAACAACTAACTTATCCATGGAGCTCTCAACTAATGCCTGTTGGAAACAGGAGCAAACACCCATACATAAACACTGAGTCGAACTGGAACCCAGATGCAGATGGAGAGGATAAGACCATGCGGCAGAAACACATACAGACAGCTTACCTGAACAAGGAGGAGTTAACGGCCACTAGACTGATAACTGGGAAGCCAGCATGGGACTGACTCAGGCCCCCCTGAATATGGGTCTCAGCCAGAAGGACTGAGAATTATAAGGGACCTCAGACTGTGGAGCCAGGATGTATCCCTGGTGCACAACAGGACTTTGCTAACACATCCCCCATGGAGGGATAACTGCCTTAATCTAGAGACAGGAGAGAAGCCCTAGTCCCTACTTCACATGACCTGTCAGATCTACATGACCCCAACTGGATGGCATTCCCCTACATATGGAATTGGGGTGGGGGATGGAAGGGAGGGTGGTTAGAGTGCATGTGAGAGGGCAGAGAGGATAAAAGGGAGGGAAAGAGGGATGGAGAGAGGAAAGAGGGAGGGAAAAAGGGAGGGACGAGAGGGAACTGGGATCAACATGTAAAATAATAAATTAAACTAAAATAATGCTTTGTCTCCAAAATTTAATTTAAAGGACATGTTACTGGGGAAAAGGATTTCTATTTTTGTTTCCACAGAAAATGAAAAGATGTGGATTTCTTCCAGACTAATGTTGTTTAATCATTCCAGACTGCCTGAATCAGAGTACAAGTTGATCCTACATTCAAAACAGCTGGACAAAGCAGCCTTACAGACTACAGCCAGGATTTCTGAATCTTCTTTGAATCCCCTTGACAGCGCCCCTTACCACCTGGAAGTAGTTTGGAAAGAATGACGCCCAAATTCCCAAATATTGTGTATAAATGTTTGTTTTCATTTAATTGGACTTTGTTATATAAAATAAAATAATATAAAATAAAATAATTTAGGACTATCGTCTAAAATTAATAAAGCAATGCAAATGTTCTTTTCAATGCTGTTAACAGTTCACTGATCAGAGACAATGACTTTTATCTAAACTCAGTAAACCAAATCTCTGGTGCACTGACCACAGGCAGGTCAGAATAAGTGTTTTTTGATCCCATGCTTCAAAAGAATTACTGGCATTTTATAATATGTCTGTAAATTTTGACCAAAATGTGTTCCTTGTAATTTCTGTATAAAAACCTAATACTCTAAATGAAAAATCGCAGCAGGTGCAAACCTCCTCCAGTGTGTTTGTGTCTGTCTGTCAAGCCAAAGCCACTCCTGACCTGGTCATCGAGTTTTGGTACCCATGGAGACCCATCACCCACTGAGCAGTGTGCAGCATGAGGTGTTATTGGCCTGGTTGTATAGGAACTTCCAACTGTCAGGAAATAATAGCAGGAACCACTTCCAAAAGATGATAATTTGTCTTTCTCTCATAAGAAAGCTTGATGATTTTTCTATCACTGTAGGTGTTTTATTCATGAATCTCAGAAAAACCGCTTGACAAATGCAAAATCATAAAAAGAGCATTCTTCATGGAAAGTTGAAAATTTAGAGAGGAATGGAGCTAGGAATATTTTTGTTTATGAACACTACTGTTAGCCAGCACAACTTAGTCAGTGAGCAGTTTTAAACTATCTGCATTATTCATGGATTCATGCTTCTCTACATACACAGGACTGGTAGGATTAATCTCTCCAAGCAGATGTTCTAGAATGTCTCAAAAGTTCTTTCTCTGTAGTTCAGCAATGCCTGCCTACCATGTGAAATCTTAACAGTACAGTAGTTGTCTAGTTCATCAGGCTGGATGTCTCAACTTTTCTTCAATATATACTAAATTTTTCAAAGAATGTGGCTCTATTGCTAGTATAGGAATAAAATTGTAGCCAGAATTAGGAGAAGTAGCCAAAAAGAGAGCTTCCTCATTTACCTATGCAGGCAAACACCAGATGATTCCATCCATATTAAAGGTGCATCGGATTCTTTCTAGATTTGTGTAGATTTGCATTGCTGATTTCAAGAAAGGCTTTATCTTTGTTGTCCTGGAACTCATTCAGTAGACCTGGATATCTTCAAATCATGAAAATCAGACAGCCTCAGCCTCAGGAGATTTGGGCTTAAGCATGTGCACTGCCACCAAACAGCTAATGGTGGATTTCATCAACTTTTCCACAACAGGGTTCCTCTCTGTGTCTTGGGTTGTCCTAGCACTTATTCTGCATGCCTGACTTTAAGCTCAAAGAATTCTGCCTGCCTCTGCAGGTGCTTCAGCTCTTTGGTTGGTCTTCCATGTTGAAATGCTGGATCTTTGTCCAGCAGCAATGGCACAAATGTACTACACACCATTATTTCACAACATAGCTTCATGTGCTCTTAATATTTAGAGATGGCTCAGCTGTTAAAGGCTAGGCTCACAACCAAAAACATAAGAGTTTGGTTCCCAGCAACCAGGAATATCTAGACCCTGCTGGTCAGGGCAAGTGGTGCCCTACATGATGGTCTCTCCATGTAAATTTTTTGAATGTGGAAGCCTATGAGCAATCTGTCGCAGACAGATTCTGATATGATGAAACTCAAGAGACATTTACTCATGTCAAATGGAAAGATCCATGCCTGAGACTATGGAAAGAGCCCAACTTTCTCCTAATAGGGGGTTGAGAGGGGTGAGGGCATGTTTGTTCTTTCTTGCAGGAAGAAGATGAGGTCCAGTGGCTGCCAGACCATTTGGTGGAGATGTGTGGAAGAGGAAAACTGGACCTGAGACTTCAGAAGTGTAATACCTCCTCTCTCTCTCTCTCTCTCTCTCTCTCTCTCTCTCTCTCTCTCTCTCTGTCTCTCTCTGTCTGTCTCTCTCAAGGGTCATTCTCTAGAACAGTCAAGGCTTAAACCTATTGTTTTTACAACAAGGAGGAATTTGTGCAATAATCAAAGAGGAATGTTGCTTTTATGCTGATAAGACTGGCTTAATGGAAGACAGCTTAGATAGAATGCAGAAAAGACTTGCTGAACGTAAATGGCAGTGGGAACTGGCCGAGTCCTAGTATAAAAATTCCTTTCCACCTCCCCTTGGCTTTCTACCTTGCTTCCTTCTTTCCTGGGACCATTTATAGGATTGTTACTGATGATGACTTTTGGGCTTTGGGCATTCCAGAAATTAACTCAATTGATCAGAACTCAAATTGATTTCATGCTATTTCTGTACACTACCATCAGCTTTTGGAAAGGGAACAGGTCTCTTCTGAGAAATCTGATGAGGATGGTGACAGTGCCAGTCCTGAAACACCTAGACAAGGACTCGATTTCACAGGACTCGAACAACAGAGGACCTGGTTCTCTCAAATATGAAGACGTCAATGACGGGAATATCTCAGTGCCACAAAATGAAGGCAGACCCTTCTCTTTGGTTATAAGTCGCTCAATGACAGCAGTAGCATAGGACCATCTCTCAGGAGCCCACTCATCTTGCCCGAGTTTCTTGCCCAATTTTTGACCATGTCCTTGAGTGCTGAGTGAGGATGCACCATATGTAGATTAAGACAGGGGTCCTACCATTTGTCCCATAATGACAAGCCCATCCCCAGTGCCCGATTGTGGGAGCCCACTACGTAGCCTAAGATAGACACTCCATAAAAAAAGAATAAAATAGGGGGAGATGTTGGGATCCAGCCTTGAGTCACATACTCTTGCAGAATCACTTACACCTTAAAATTCTAATTGAGCTTTATCTTGGTAAAACAGAAAACTGCTAAAAAGTGGTCTGTTCCACTCCTTCCAGGAACTGAGATGAACCAGACACCAGGAACTGAGATAATCAGATGTTTATGGTCTGATGTTTATGGTGTGGGACCTTACCAGAGCCCCAGAGTCAGCAAAGCTACCCCTACCCACTTCCTCCCCGATTTGCTTTAAAAACCCCTCTTTGTGCCTAATAAAGTGAGACCTAGACAAGCATTGCTTGGTCTCATTCCTTCTTTCTCTCCCATTATTTTCAAGTTCTAGCCCACCTCAACCCAGCAATAACTAGGCACTGCTGGTCAGAGAAATTATTATTTGAAATTCCATGATTCTTCATGTCCCCGTGATTTTTCCATGGGACACTTCATCGTGAAGTACTTCCTTCAAAGGGGATCACAAAGAGAGTCTTTATAATGTAAGGGTAAAGATATTTACTGATTGTGTCAGTAGAGGAATAGAAGACAGAAAAGAGAGAGTGAGAGACAGAGAGAGAACTTAAAAGAGGGAGCCTTTATAGGATTGAAGAGAAAACTGAACCTACAGAAATGTCCAGAGAAATACAATACTGACCCCAAATAACAATTTGACCAACAGTGGAAAGGCTACCATAAATGCCCTTCTCTGATAGCGAGATCGATGACTAACTTATCCACCACATAGAGCCCTCATCTAGTAACTGATGGAAACAGAAGCAAAAAGCCACAAATAAACACTGACCTGAAAAAGAATCCAGATGCAAAGAGACAGGACAAAACCAGTTTGCAGAAACGCGTAGAGACAGCTGAACTCAACAAGGAGAAGCTAACTGGCCCCGAGACTGATAGCTTGGAATCCATCATGGGACTGACTCAAACCCCCCTGAATATGGGTCTCAGCTAGAAGGCCTGTGCAGTCTAAGGAATTCCAGGCAGTGGAACCAGAATGTAATTCCTGGTACACAAAAGGGGCTTGTAGGCACATGCACCATGGAGGTGTACTCCTATAACCTAGAGACAGGAGAGAAGTCCTTTTCCCCACTTCAAATGACTTGACAGATTTAGATGACCCCTCCTAGATGGCATCATCCTACATGTAGAGTGAGGGGTGATGGGAGGGGAGGTTGGTCAGGGTGCATGTGAAGGGTTAGAAAGGCATAGCGGGAGGGAGAAAGGGAGGAAGGGAGAGGGAACTTGGATACTTTTGTCGATATGTAAAATAAAAATTAAAAAAAAAAGCTCATGTAGAGTTTGTTTCTTTTTTAGGGGAAAGGAAATGGGAAATGGAGGAAGGGAGGGGGAAAATTGAACTATGGGGACAGGAGTAGCAGAAAAGGAAGGGGCAGGAAGGAGGGTAGACTGAGAGACAGGAAGAGAAGCAGAAAGAGAGAGAGGAAGAGAGAGAGAGAGGTAGGCAGGACCCTTTAAAAAGGGAACATAGAGAATGTGCACAGGTGGTGCTCTTAGTGGCTGTAGCTGTGCACATAGCATGTCAGAACCCCAAAGGCAGGTCAGTAAAAATGCCCAAATACTAACACAGAAAAAGTGCTTAAAAGCTAAAAATTAAAACTGGAATATGAACTTAGGCACACAGATCTGTCAGTAAATGTCTTGTTGTAGAAGCATGTGGATCTAAGTACAATCCCATTTACGCAGTCACACAGAAAAGCAGGGATGGTATTGCATATGTGTAATCCTGCACTTGGTAGGTAGAGATGGTTGGGGCCTGCTGGCCAGCCAGCCACTGCCTCTAGGCTGGTTATTTCTTTTTGAGGCTATGTGCCTAGTGAGTTAGGTGATAGATGTTAGATGATTGATTGATAAATAAATAGATAGATAGATACATACATACATGCATACATAGGTACATAGATTGATAATTGATTACTATAGACAGATAAGTGATAGGAGATGATAGATAGATAGATAGATAGATAGATAGATAGATAGATAGATAGATAGATAGAAGATGAGAAATAGTTATGGGGAAGACAAGATAGCTGCATGAGTAAAAATCCTTGATATAGAAACCTGACAGCTTGAGTTAGAGTTCCAGAAATCCTGTGAAGATGAGAGGAGAGACTGACTCTTCATAACTCTCCCCTCACCTCCACATGTACCTCCCTACCTACATGCACCCCAGTCAGAGGGGAGCAATGTTTTAGGAAAAGAAGGTGATAGCCCTGGCTTAAACACACACACACACACACACACACACACACACACACACCAAATAAACGTATTAAAAGTTGAATTAAAAAAAAAAAACTGGGGAGAGAATTCTCAATAGAGGAATCCAAAATGGCTGAAAAAAAAAAAAACTAAAGAAATTGCTCCCAATCCTTGGGTATAAGGGAAATGCAAATCAAAACAACTCTGAGATATATTACTGAGATGGCTAAAGTTAGAAACACCAATGACAACTTGTGCTGGAGAGGATGTGGGGAAAGGGGAACACTCCTCCACTGCAGGTGGGAAAGCAAACATATACAACCATTTTGGCGATCAGTGTGGCAGTTCTTCAGGAGTATGGGAATGACTCTACCATATTACCTAGCAATCCCCCACTTAGGAATATAGCCAAATAACCCACATCCATGCAACAAAGACATGTTTATGTTCAGAGCAGCATTATTTGTAATAGCAAGAACATTGAAGTAACCTAAATGCCCTTCAACTGAAGAATGGATAAAGAAGATGGTGCACATTTCCACAATGGAGTACTATGCTGCGAACACACACACACACACACACACACACACACACACACACACACTCACACTCACACTCACACTCACACATTGGAATCTTGAAATCTAGAGGCAAATGGATGGAACTTGAAGAATCCATCCTGAATGAGGTAACCCAGTCAGAAAAAGGGGAACATGATATGTACTCACTCATATATGGATTTTAGACATAGTGCAATGGATCACCAGTTTATAATTCACTTTGGCTGAGAAACTAGGCTACAAGGAGGATTATAAGAGGTTCATATAAGGTCCCTCACAGAATAGGAAAGGGACAAGAACTCCTGAGTATATGGGGTATTGGTGGGGACAATGAATAGAGAACGATCTACAAGAAACAGAAGAGGAGAGAAAAGCACATGGGAAGTTTGTGTCAGGGAAGGAATAGATGAGAGAAAAGGGAGTGAGAGAGACAGAGACAGAAGGATAGACACAGAGAGAAAGCATAAAAGAGGGAGCCATTGTAAGTTTAAAGAGAAAACTGAACCTAGAGAAATGTCCAGACATCTACAAGTCTGACCCCAACTAACAATTTGAGGAACAGTGGAAAGGCTACCATAAATGGCTTTCCCTGATAATGAGATTGATGAGTAACTTATGCACCATAATAGAGTCCTCATCTAGTAGCTGATGCAAACAGAAGGAAACAGCCACAACTAAACACTTGGCATAACTGGAATCCATATGCACAGAGGGAGGACAACACCAGGCTGTAGTAACAAATAGAGGCAGCTTATCTGAACATAGAGGAGCTAATGGGCCACCAGAGGGATAGCTGGCAATTCTTCATGGGACTGACTCGGATCCACTAAACATGGGTCTAAGATAGAATGCCTGGACAGTCTAAGCGTCCTTGGAGAGTGGAACTATTATGTATCCCTGGTGCACACAAGGGCTTTCAGATCACATCCTCCATGAAGGGATACTCCCTTAACATAGATACAGGAGAAAAATCTTAGTCCCTACTCCAAATGACTTGAAAGATTTAGATTAGCCCTCCTGGAAGGCATCACCCTACATGTGGAGTGTGGAGAGATAAGAGGGGAAGGGGGTCAGGAGGCATGAGAAAGTGGAAGAGAAAAAGATGGAGGGAGGGAGAGGCAACTGGCATCAATATATAAAATTAAAATAAAGGAATATTTATGTTTTTTAAAATTTACTTTTATTGTGCATTAAATATGTTTGATTTTTTTGTGTTGTATTATCACTCCCTCTTTGCAATGATGCCTCCTTTATTGGTTTGGATGATATTTTGTCCTGTTTTGGAATCTCTTTATGAGGATTTTATTATTTGTTCACATATATTCATGAGAAAAATTGATCTCCAATTCTCTTTATATTTTCCACAACATAGGAAAGCCTTGCTGAGTAAGGTTTATGATCTCAACGTCATCAGGCAGAGTGGCTATGATCCATTGAATTATTGAAATTGGAATCCCCAAGTCTGTCAACCTGTTGCAATATCCAGATTGTTAAGGGCTATCCAGAAAGCCAAATTTCCACTGTACCCTGTTTCAGGTTAAAGGTATATGATGTAGTAACATCTGATATAAATTATGTATGAATATTTAAAAAAAAGCCTGAATGCATGGATATCTGTGTACCTGTGGCATCATAAAATAAATTGGGTAAAGTTTCTTGTGTTTTTATATCATGGAATAAGTTGAGAAGTAACATTTCTAACTCTTCTTTGAAAGGCTGGTAAATTCCAATGTTAAAACAATGTTTCACTCAGATTTTATTTATTTATTTATTTAAATTCTTACTTATTTTTGGTTGTGAGGCTTGTAATGATTCATTTTATTTCACTATGCATGATAGTTCCATATTGAAATTGTTCATGTGGTATTGATTGAACTTTGGTAAGTGGTACCTATCAAGATATATATTCCCAATTTGGATGAAGTATTTTTAAAGTATTTCTTATGGTACTGTGGTTTTCCTTGTTGACTATGTCTCCTTTTAATTTCTGATTTTATTAATTTTTATATTCTCTCTCTCTCTCTTAGTTTTGTCTGTATAGTTGATTTTCACACAAAAATCAAATATGTTTTTCATTCAATAATTTTATTTTTCTTTGTTTCTAATTTGTTAATTTTAACTGTGATTCAATAGTTTCTTCCTGTTTAATCTTCTTGAGTATGTTTCCTCATCATGTGTTTGGGGCATATATATTAAGAATTGACTTGTCATATCAGTGTTTTCCGTTGAATATGGATTGTTCTACCCCATCTCTTTTAATTAATTTTTGTTTTAACACTATTTTGGTAGATACAAAATTTGCTCAAGAACCTTACTTGCAAAGACTAGTAAATATATCTTGAAAGTAAATGCTACAAGAAATGGAATCAGCTAGAGATGAGGAGGGTCAAAAGGTAGAGTAGTTTGGGAAGAAAACAAATAAAGAAAGCACATAATCACAAGTATATAAAGATACCACTATGAAACCCAATACTCTGTATTTAAACTAAAACTAAAATTTAAAATTAATGGTCATTGAAGTAGATCATTGTATAGTGCCACTTTATACCAAATTCCAGTGACACAAAATGAAAGAAGCATTAACCACTTCCTCAGAGTTTCCTGGATTAGTAAAGCCTGGAAGATAGCACATGTGTACAGGCATGTGTTTGATCAAAAAAAAAAAAAAAAAAAAAAAAAAAAAAAAAGAAAGAAAGAAAAAAAGTAATTAAAACTACACAAGAAAAAATACTTTTAACTAAAAATATAAATTAGGATTAGGAGCTTTAGAGCTATATCAGAGGCAAAGAGTATTTAAACGAGTATTTACTGCTATTGCCAAATACCTGTGTTCACTTCGCAGTATCCATGCCTGGTGGCTTATAACCTCCTATAACTCCAACTTCATGTAATCCACTACTCTTTTATGGCTTCTGCAAGCAGTCACATGCATTGCATACATTCATACAGACACAATTCACATAATGAAAGCAGATATATGTATTAAAATGTAATTAAAGAATAAACTCAACAAGGTATTACGATACAATCATGTCAGATTTTGAAGGGTAATGGGAATAAAACCATTTCCAGGGCCCAGTCTAGAGGACCTGAGTAAAATATCTGAGATTCATGGTGGAGAGAATAGGCAACAAAAGTTGTTTTCTGGTCTACACACACACACACACACACACACACACACACACACACACACACGGAATGTGAATACATCCAAAGCCTTGACTGATGTGTATTACACTGGGCATTTTGTGGAGAAATGGATAACTAGTCAGGAAAGAGAAAAAACATCCCAATATTATTGTGCATGACAGACACAATGCAAACATATTTTCACTAGTAAAAAAATGCAAAAGAATTTCTTAGGGTAAGGCTTGAAGAGTAGAAAGAAAATTAAGACACATGACATATTATATTTATTGGCAGAAATTCTTGTTCTCATTATTTTTTCCTCCAATAGCTAAATGACTTCTGGTGTTTTTTGGTGTACAGGTTACTGACATTGCCTCCTATGTTTAGGAGTTTAATTTTGTTTACTTTTGATATAGCATCTCAACCAAGGAAAAGGTGAAATGTATTCTTATCCTGTACTACTGCCTGCTTAACTGTGCAGTGTTTTTGGGGCATGAGATGGCTAAAATGCTATATAAAACCAAAAAAAAAAAAAAAAAAAAAAAAACAGGAGAAAAAGGAAGGGGACTTCAGCAAATTGCACATTTATCAGAGGCATTAGTTTATAGACCCTGTTGAAGATTCACATTGGCTGTGCTGGTTCACAGTAAGAGCAGTATTTAGGAGCAGAATATAGTCAGTAACTGATGCTCATCTACCAGAAGCACAAATCTGCTAAGACATGCTTAAATTGGGAATATAAGTTTGAGATATATTATCATCACCACTCTGTACTTAAATCTATATATTAGAAAAATTAGATATTGGGTATCTGTAAAACAGCAGGAATGTACTTATGCCTTTGAGTCTAGCAAAAACTACAGGTTTGGGTTACAAACTTGTACATTTTTTTTTTATGTCAAGAGAGATCCATGTATAGATAGGTCAGTGGTGCCTTAGACCTGATGAAATATCCTTCATATTTACACTTCGATGACACAACATAAATGATAAAACTTTGAGTTTGTGACTAAACCGCTGGGAGACCCTGCTAGATTAGCTTATCAGAACTTGATTAAAAGTTAAGCTCTGAATTTTTATATGTTAAATTAATTTTTATATATTTTATATGTCTTGGGCTAGAGAGATGTGGCAGAGGTTAAAAGTACTGGCTGCTCTTCTAGAAGTCTGAGTTCAATCCCCAGCAACTACATTGTGGCTAACAAACATCAGTAATGAGATCTGACTATCTCTTCTTGCCTGGAGATATATGAAGGCAGATCACTGTATGCATAATTAATAAATAAATGTTCAAAAATGACTTTTATGATTTTAGATCCTTATTTAGGAGCCATATTATTGCTGCCTAATATTGCCAAACTGACAAAGTTATGGTTATCCCAGCCATCAAAACTATCATATGTGAGAAGGATATAGTTAATTAACTGTTCAATCTATAAAAAAATGACAGGGACCATTCCTTATATTCCTGGCCCTGGCCCAGGGCACTGGCTCTGGCCCTGGCCCTGGCCCTGGCCCTGGCCCTGGAACTGGACCTGGCCCTGGCTGTACTGGACCAATTCAAATCTAAACAATGCCAAGAAAACATGTGGTCTAGCTCCTCTAAAGAGCAGAAGATGAAGAGGTATTATTTTATTTTCAAAAATGAGAAAAGGTTTATGGTAGAGTCGATTATTTGTATTGTATCCATTCTAGGAATTAGAAAATTGAAGCATAGAAAAAAGGTTTAAAATACTCATTATTGTACTTGAATGGCATTATGATGCTTTCGTTTTCATGCTTATGTCACTATAGGCATGTTGAAGCTTGAGAGACAGGTAAATATGTAGAACCCAAAAGAAAGAGCCCTGCTTTGTTTTTTGTGACAAAATAAGTGAGGCTGTAATGTTAGTTCATCTTTAGGTATGCTTCTTTTAGCATGTGGGAGGGGCACTAGAAAGTGACAGAATGTTGGTTCTTAAATATTTCCTGGCAACCCTGCATGCATTCCGTATTCTGTTATCATGGGCCAAGTACCAGAGAGCAGGTTCGAGAAAGTGTTATCATGGGACATTACAGTCTCCCAAGATAACTATCTCCTTAAACATTCAATGACAACATTTGATTTCCCTAAGCAGTCATAGGCAAATCATTGTAATTTTGCATACAGCTTTTACTGGTCACCAAATTCTAGATTACCTAATTATCAGAGAACATTCAATTTCTTCTGTTTATGAATTCTCTCTCTCCTAAGAATTAATACTATGGAAACAAAGATAATAAGACTCACAATTATTCATCAAACGGTGAGTTTGTCATTGTTAACTTCCTTCAGGATGGTGATAATCCCTTTGTTAGAGTAGACTTAGGGATTATTGGATTGCAGTCCACCTCTTTTGAGGCAGCCGTCCAACATGAAATATGCAGGATCTTCTAAAAACCCTGCATACACAATGACATTTCAGCATTTAAACATTTCACGACTCTGCTCTCCGATTAAATAAGGGATGATCCTGGGCGTTCCCCACAATCATGTAGGAGTCGGTGAGAGTCAATTGTGTCGAGTATGGCATACCATTTTATCATCTGATGAGGTTGTTATTTGATTATTAAAATAGGACATTATATAATCCATGATCAGTGGATTCCATGACATGGGAAGCAATTATTATGGACCATCTAAATATCAATTTTGTAATTAAAATATTTAAATTAATCAGGACAGCATCGTTCAAGAGCCTGGTTTGGAGCCCCTTAGGGAAGTGGATGATGTTACATGAACTCATTGTTTGATTATGTATCTATATAAAACAATGATTATATCATCCATGACACCTGGAATCTTGTGCCACAGATCATCTAATTACATAACAAAAGTATTTAAATTGACAGTCTGAGTTAATACCCAAGATAATGTAAATATTTATAAAGTTATATAAACCAAAAATCCTCCATTCCATGAAGAGACCTGTAAAGCTTTCTCTTGTGGAGATAATGTGCAATATCATCACATTTTATGATACATTGATTCAACTGAGGATGATGACATGCTTCATGACTGGATTCTGGCCATGCTTCCCTGCCACAAAAAATGATACATCACCTATTTATTGTGACAGTTAGCTATTACTGACTTATTTAATTCTTTAAATTATGTAAGCGTTAGAAAATGCCATCACCGATTACGATTAGTGTGCAAATATCTGTCAGGGACAAGGTTAGGAAAGATGTAGACATGGGCTGAGCATTTTGTGAATGATCTATGCATCTCCAATAGTAAAAAGGATGCTGGATAATTGAGACCCAAAGATTGCTCAGGGCCATTCGAGAAGTACAAGTACTTCACCAAGGCCGGCATGGTAGTCTGTGTGTGGACTACCTGCTGTTCCTCCACATCTTCACATCGGGTGTGATCTACCATGAGAAGAAGTAGTGGCACTAGGAGGTTGGCACTATCTCCGAGACCTGGCAAAAGGATGACGACCCAGAACACGGAAGAACATCTCTCTCTCAGATATGCAGGTTATGCCCCTGCTACAGCCTTCTTCTTTTCAGCTGATAGCAACATCTTGGTTGCCCACTATCTCAGATCCTGCAGCACCAAAACAGAGATTCAGCTGCTGGTGATAATGTAAGGCCAACAGAATTTATCATGCAAGACAGTATGATTATCTGATGATTAACTTATGGCATTTTAAAAATCCTTGATGACAGCATACATTTCCATATCTGTCAAGTCTGCCCAGGTTTTGAAGATACAAAAAAAAAAAAATTCAAGGACTTACATATTTAAAGATGTAATTATTAAATTCTTTCATTATATAATCTGTGATCCCTGAAGTTTGGTGCCACCTTGTGTGACACAAGGGTGACAGACGATCTAACTATCTGATTATTTTATTATACAAATCTGTCTTTTTCTACTCCAGGAAGAGTGGAATCTGGATCTACTATGTTGGTGTTAAATTGTATCTTGTGAATTCTTTCTTTCTTTTTCCATTTCTTTATTTAAATCAATATTGATATCGATTTGTTATCTCTCTAGGTGTTACTTATAAGAAATTATCTCTTTAATCATTCATTTTTTTCGTTCATATCTATGATTAAGAACTCAATGACACTTCAGTATTGAGCAATCATTTAGGCTTCACACATAAAACACCATTCACTGGTTTAAAGTTTATTCATTTAATTATGAAAATCTGTCATTATGTATTCAGTGATCACTGGAGTTTTGAACCTTTTTAGGGGAGTCCATCGTGCCAGACCAACACATCATCAAATACTACACTTACTTCCTTAACTGTTAAACTAGGAAATTAAATGATAATTCATCACTTAATTAATGAATTTAAAATACAAATAATGTTATGGACCATAAGTCCCTGTTGGAGTCAGATTTGGTGGTTGATGTAACATCATCTCATTACTTCATCATTTAGATATATAAAGAGATCTTTACATCAGCGATATGTTTAGGACTTTGGTGCCATTTCGTCAGTGTTAATATAAATTGCCTACAATTTATTATTAATTTAATTTATTATCAATTTAAATCATTATCAATTTAATTTTGGCCCTGGCCATGGCCGTGGCCTTGCCCTGGCCCTGGCCCTGTCCCTGGCTTTTCTGGACCAATGCAAATCTAAACAATGCCGAGAAAACTTGGGATCAAGCTCCTCTACAGGGCAGAGAATGAAGAGGTATCATTTTATTTTCAAAAAAGAGATAATGTTTATGGTAGAGGCGATTAATTGTATCGTATCCATTCTAGGAATTAGAAAATTGAAGCATAGAAAAAAGGATTGAAATACTCATCATTGTACTTGAATGGCATTATGATGCTTTCGTTTTCATGCTTATGTAACTATAGGAATTTTGCAGCTAGAGAGACAGGTAAATATGTAGAACCCAAAGGAAGAACACTGCTTTGTTTTTGTGAGAACTCAGTGAATGTTAGTTCATCTTTAGGTATGCTCCTTTTAGCATGTGGGAGGGGCACTAGAATGTGACAGAATGTTGGTTCATAAATTTTTCCTGGCAACCCTGTTGCATTCTGTATTCTGTTATCATGGGCCAAGTACCAGAGAGCAGCTTCAAGAATGTGTTATCATGGGGCATTACACTCTCCCAAGATAACTATCTCCTAACACTTTCAATGACAGCATTTTTTTCCCCTGAGCAAGTCATAGCCAAATCCCTGGAAGTTTGCCTAAAGCTTTTATTGGTCACCAAATTCTAGATTACATAATTATCAGAGAACATTCAATTTCTTCTGTTTATGAATTCTCTCTCTCCTAAGAATTAATAGTATGGAAACAAAGATAATAAGACTCACAATTATTCATCAAAAGGTGAATTTGTCATTGTTAACTTCCTTCAGGATGGTGACAATCCATTTGTTCGAGTAGAATTATGGATTATTGGATTGCTGTCCATCTCTTTTGAGGCAGCCGTCGAACATGAAATATGCAGGATCTTCTAAAAACCCTGCATACACAATGACATTTCAGCATTTAAACATTTCACGACTCTGCTCCCCGATTAAATAAGGGATGAACCTGGGAGTTTCCCACAATCATGTAGGAGTCAATGAGAGTCAATGATATCGATTAAGGCAGAGTATTTCATCATTTAATTATGTTGTTATTTGATTATTAAAATATGATATTAGATAATCCATGATCAGTGGATTCCACGATGTGGGACGCAATTTTTATGGACCATCTAAATATCAATTTTGAAATTAAAATATTTAAATTAATCAGGACAGCGTCGTCCAAGAGCCTGGTTTGGAGCCACCTTAGGGAAGTGCATGATGTCACATGAACTCATTGTTTGATTATTTGAGTGTATAAAACAATGATTATATCATCCATGACACCTGGAATCTGGTGCTACAGATCATCTCATTTAATAATTAAAGTATTAAAATTGACAGTCTCTGTTAATACCCAAGATAATGTAAATATTTATAAAGTTATATAAACAACAATCCTCCATTTCATGAAGAGACCTGTAAAGCTCCCTTTGTGGAGTTAAAGTGCAATATATCACATTTTATGATTCATTGACTCAATTGATGATGATGACATCCTTCATTCCTGGAATCTGGCTATGCTTCCCTGCCAGTAAATTTCTACATCCCCTATTTATTGTGATAGTTAGCTATTACTGACTTATTTAATTCTTTAAATTATGTAAAAGACAGTCAGTGCCATCATCGAATATAGGTAGGATGCAAATATCTGTCAGGGACAAGGTTAGGAATGTGGTAGACATGGACAGAGCATTTTCTGAATGATCTATGCATCTCCCCGAGTACGAGGGATGCTGATTGATTGAGTCCAGAAGGTTGTATGGTGCCCTCCGAGAAGTACAAGGACTTCACCAAGGCCGGTAACGTGGTCTGGTTTTGACAACCTCCTCTTCCTCCACATCTTCACAACTGTTATTATCTACCATGAGAAGAAGGAGTGGCACTAGGAGGTCGGCACCATCACCGAAAACTGGCAAAAGGATGACGAATCAAAACACAGAAGAACATCTCCCTCTCAGCTATGCTGGAGATACACCTGCTGCAGCCAACTATTCAGCTCTTATTAACATTGTGGCTACTACTGCTACGCCAGGATTGGGCCCATTATCTCAAGTCCTGCCACACCACAACAGAGATTAAGGCGCTTGTGATGAGGTCAGGCAAAAAGAATTCATCAGGGAAGACCGTATGATTATCTGACGGATTACTGATGGCATTTTAAAAATGCATGATGACAGCATACAGTTTCATACCTGGCAAGTGTGCCCAGGAATTGATGATACAAAAAAGGTCAACAGCTTACATATTTAAAGATGTAATTATTAAATTCTTTCATTATAAAATCTGTGATCCCTGAAGTTTGGCACAACCTTGTGTGACTCAAGTGTGACAGACGATCTAACTATCTGATTATTTCATTATTCAAATGTGTCTTTTTTACTCCAGGAAGAGTGTAGTTTGGATCCACCTTGTTGGTGTTAAATTGTATCTTGTGAATTCTTTCTTTCTTCCTTTCTTTCTTTCTTCATTTCTATATTTAAATCAATGCTGATATCATTTTGTTATCTATGTAGGGGTGAATTATGAGAAATTATCTCTTTATTCATTAATTTTTTGTTCAAATTTATAATTAAAAATTGAATGTCTCTTCAATATTGAGCAATGACTTAGGCTTCACGCATAAAACACCATCCACTTGTTGAAGGTTTATTCATTTAATTATTTAAATCTGTCAGTATGTATTCAGTGATCACTGGAGTATTGAGCCTCCTTAGAGGAGACCGTTGTACCAGACCATCACATCATCTAATACTACATTTACTTCTTTAAGTGTTAAATTAGGAAATTATGTAATAATTCATCATTTAATTTACGTATTTAAAAGACAGGTAATGTTATGGACCATAAATCCCTTTTGGAGTCAGATTTTGGGAGTTGATGATGTAATATCATCTACTTACTTCATTTAGCTATGTAAATAGATCTTTACATCAGCGATAGGTTTAGGAATTTGTTGCCATCTCATCAGTGTTACAATAAAAGGCCCAATAATTAATTATCAATTTCATTTTTTAAAAACATCATTACTCCAGGAAGAGATCAGTCTGACTACTCCATTTGGGATTTATATATGCACCACCATGTCATTATTCAATCATATTTCATTATATATTAATTCTTTAAATCGATGAAGATGTTGTTCTTTTGACTAGAGTCGGGCCATTCCTCCATGGGAGTTAATCACGTGGATTTATTTAATTATCTAACTTCTACTTCCTTGACAATCACTTGAGTTTGGTTCCATCTTATGAAAGTTAAGTATGGAGGACTATCCAATTATTAACTTATTTGTTTGCGTAAGTAATGATGGTGTCATCTGTCATTTGGCTGCTGAGGGATTGACACAGCAGGAGATCGGTACCAGAAGCAGTGCCCAGAGAATGGGGGACACTGCCTCATACAGAGATTTCTGATTACATAATAGTAGATTTTTAGCAATCGAATGATTACTCGATTTTTAAAAAAACTGTACTGTTTTGCATCATCAATTTCTGAGATGTTGCAAAAAAACTGAGCTATGAAGGACATAGTGACCACCGATTTTAAAATCGAATAACTGAATAATATCCTGATCAGGGAATCTCATCTCATGAACTCAGTCGGGCTGATAACATGGCACACCACCAACAATAAATCACTCTAAATAACCATAATAGAAAGCGGGGTACAGGACTTAATAGAGAACAGTCAATTGAGGAATCCAAAATGACTGAAAGAAACATAAGACACTGCTCCAAATCTGTAATCATCAGCCTAATGCAAATCTAAACCATGGAATCAAGCTCCTCTTAAGGTAAGAGAATGAAGAGGAGTTTATTTTATTTTCAATAAAGAGAAAAGGATTATGGTAGAGGTGATTAATTGTATTGTTTCCATTCTGGAAATTAGAAAATTGAAGCATAGAAAACAGGTTGAAAATACTCATCATTGTACTTGAATGGCACATTGATGCTTTCGTTTTCATGCTTATGTCACTATAGCATGTTGTAGCTTAAGAGACTGGTAAATATGTAGAACTCCAAAGAAAGAGCCCTGCTTTGTTTCTGTGAGTAACTCAGTGAGGATGTAAGGTTAGTTCATTTGTGGGTATGCTACTTTTAGCATGTGGGAGGGGCAATAGAATGGGAGAGGATGTTGGATCATAAATGTTGCCTAGCAACCCTGCTTGCATTCTGTATCCTGGTATCATGGGCCAAGGGCCAGAGAGCAGCTTCGAGAAAGTGTTATCATGGGACATTACAGTCTCCCAAGATAACTATCTCCTAAAACTTTTCATGACAGCATTTGATTCGCTTAAAAACGTCATAGCCACACATCTGGAAGTGTGCCTACAGCTTTTACTGGTAACCAAATTCAAGATTACCTAATCATCAGAGAATGTAGTCTGTGGAGAAACAGGTTAAGTCTTCTGTTTATGAATACTCTCTCTCCTAAGAAGTGAAACTATGGAACAAAAGATAATAAGAGTCAAAATTATTCATCAAAATGTGAGTTTGCCACTGTTGACTTCCTTCAGGAAGGTGATAATCCATTTGTTAGAGTAGACTTAGGGATTATTGGATTTCAATCCTTCTCTTTTGAGGCAGCCGTCCAACGTTAAATATGTGATATCATCTAAAAACGCTGCATACACAGTGACAGTTCAGCATTTAATCATGTTACTACCCAACTCTGTGATTAAATAAGGGATGAAACTGGGAGTTTCCCACAATCATGTGGGAGTCAGCTGAGAGGAAATTGTGTGGAGTATGACAGACCATTTCAAATATTTAAATTTATCACGACAGCATCGTTCATGAGCCTGATTTGGAGCCACCTTAGGGATGTGGATGATGTTACATGAACTCATTATTTGATTATTTAATTATATAAAACAATGATTATATCGTCCTTGACACCTGGAATCTGTTGCCACAGATCATCTAATTACATAATTAAGAATTTAAATTGACAATCTGTGTTAATCCCCAAGATAATGTAAATATTTGTATACTTATGGAAACAACAATCCTCCATTCCATGAAGAGACCTGTAAAGCTCCCTCTTGTGGAGTTAATGTGCACTATCTTCACATTTTATGATTCATTGACTCAATTGATGATGATGACATCCTTCATGACTGGAGTCTGGCCATGCTTCCCTGCCAGTAGAATGCTACATCCCCTATTTGTTGTGACAGTTAGCTATTAGTGACTTATTTAATTCTTTAAATTATGTAAAGGACAGACAGTGCCATCACCGATTACTGTAAGGGTGCAAAAATCTGTCAGGGACAAGGTTAGGAAAGTTGTAGACATGGGCAGAGCATTTTCTGAATGACCTATGTGTTCCAGAGTACGAGGGATGCTGGGTGATTGCGTCCTGAAGTTTGCAGAGTGCCCTCTGAGAAGTACAAGGACTTCACCAAGGCCGGCACGGTGGTCTGGCTGTTGACTACCTGTTCTTCCTCCACATCTTCACATCGGTTGTGATCTACCATGGGAAGAAGGAGTGGCACTAGGAGGTTGGCACCATCACCGAGACTTGGCAAAAGGATGACGACTCAGAACACGGAAGAACATCTCTCTCTCAGCTATGCTGGTGATGCCCCTGCTGCAGCCATCTTTTCAGCTGTTATCAACATTGGGGCTGCTACTGCTACGCCAGGATTGGGCCCACTATCTCACATCCTGCAGCACCACAACAGACATTCAGGCGCTTGTCATGAGGTCAGGCCAACAGAATTCATCAGGCAAGACAGTGTGATTATCGGACAAATAACTGATGTCAAGTTAAAAATGTATGATGACAGCATACAGTTTCATACCTTGCATGTCCAGGAATTGATGTTACAAAACAAAAAATGTCAACGGCTTACATATTTGAAGATGTAATTATTAAATTCTTTCATTATATAATCTGTGATCCCTGAAGGTTGGCGCCACCTTGTGTGACTCAAGTGTGACAGAAAATCTAACTATCTGATTATTTCATTACTCAAATCTGTCTTTTTCTACTCCAGGGAGAGTGGAGTCTGTATCCACCTTGTTGGTGTTAAATTGTATCTTGTGAATTCTTTCTTTCTTTATTTCATTCATTCTTTCTTCCTTTATTTAATTAAGTCAATGTTGATATCATTTTGTTATCTCTCTAGGGGTGAATTATGAGAAACTATCTCTTTATTCATTCGTTTTCTGTTCAAATCTATGATTAAGAACTCAATGTTTCTTCAGTATTGAGCAATCATTTAGTCTTCACGCATAAAACACCATCCACTTGTTTAATGTTTATTCATTTAATTATGAAAATCTGTCATTATGTATTCAGTGATCACTGGAGTTTTGAGCCTCCTTTGGGGAGACCGTTGTACCAGACCGTCATGTCATCTAATACTACACTTATTTCTTGAACTGTTAAACTAGGAAATTAAGTAATAATTCATCATTTAATTTACGCATTTAAAATACAGGTAATGTTATGGACCATATGTCCCGTTTGGAGTCAGATTTTGGGAGTTGATGATGTAATATCATCGCATTACTTCATCATTTAGCTATGTAAATAGAGCTTTACATCAGCGATAGGTTTAGGACTTTGGTGCCATCTCATCAGTGTTGCAATAAAAGGCCCACTAATTAATTTTCAATTTAATTGTTTAAAAACATCATTATTCCAGGAAGAGATCAGTCTGACTACTCCATGTGGGATTTAAGTATGCACCACTATGTCATTTTTCAGTCATTTTTCATTATATATTAATTATTAAAATTGATGAAGATGTTTTTCTTCTTGACTGGAGTCGGGCCAAACCTCCATGGGAGTTAATCATGTGGCATTATTTAATTATCTAAGTACTACTTCCTTTACAATCACTGGCACCAGATTACTGGTGTCTTGGATGGTATAATCATTGTTTTATATAGATAAATAATCAAACAATGAGTTCATGAAACATCATCCACTTCCCTATTGTGGCTCCAAACCATGCTCTTTAACGAAGCTGTCGTGATTAATTTAAATATTTTAACTATAAAATTGATATTTAGATGGTCCATAATAATTGTTACCCACATCGTGGAATCCACTGATTATGGATTATCTAATGTCCTATTTTTATAATCAAATAACAACATAATCAGATGAAGAAATGGTCTGCCATACTTGGCACAATTGACTCTCACTTACTCCCACATATTTGTGGGAAACTCCCAGGTTCATTCCTTATTTAATCGGAGAGCAGAGTTGTGAAATGTTTAAATGTTGAAATGTCATTGTGTATGCAGTGTTTTTAGAAGATCCTACATATTTTATGTTGGACGGCTGCCTCAAAATAGATGGACTGAATTCCAATAATCACAAAGTCTACTCTAACAAATGGATTATCACCATCCTGAAGGAAGTTAACTATGACAAACTCACCATTTGATGAATAATTGTGAGTCTTATTATCTTTGTTTCCATAGTATTAATTCTTAGGAGAGAGAGAATTCATAAACAGAAGAAATTTAATGATCTCTGATAATTTGGTAGTCTAAAATTTGGTGACCAGCATTAGCTGTAGGCAAACTTCCAGAGATTTAGCTATGACTTTGTTAGGGGAATCAAATGTTGTCATTGAAAGATTTAGGAGATAGTTATCTTGGGAGACTGTAATGTCCCATGATAACACTTTCTCGAAGCTGCTCGCTCATCCTTGGCCCATGTTACCAGGATACAGAATGCAAGCAGGGTTGCCAGGCAACATTTATGAACCAACATTCTGTCACATTCTAGTGCCCCTCCCACATGCTAAAAGGAGTATACCCACCAATGAACTAACCTTACATCCTCACCAAGTTTCTCACAAAACACAGCAGGGCTCTTTCTTTTGGGTTCTACATATTTACCCGTCTCTTAAGCTACAGCATTTCTATAGTGACATAAGCATGAAAACGAAACCATCCTAATGCCCTTCAAGTACAATGATGAGTATTTTAAACCGTTTTTCTATACTTCAATTTTCTAATTCCTAGAAAGGACACAATGCAATTAATCACCTCTACCATAAACCTTTTATCTTTTTTGAAAATAAAATAATCCCTCTTCATTCTATGCCCTTTAGATGAGCTTGATCCCATGGTTTCTCGGCATTGTTTAGATTTGCATTGGTCCAGAACAGCCAGGGCCGGGGCCCGGGCCCTGGGGCCTATTCTTTCCATCATGAATCTCACACATTTAACCTAGTTCCCCTAGACTTTACATTGAAATCGGTTTTATCCCTATTACCCTTCCTAACCTAGCGTGATGTTTCCTTGATTCTTTGTTGAGTTCATTTTTTAATAAAATTTTACTACAAACATTTGTTTTCATAATGTGAATTGTGTCTGTATGAATGTGTAAAATTCATGTGCCTGCCTGCAGAAGCCAGAAATGGGTACTATATAATTGGAGCGAGAGTTAAAGGTTGTAAAAACCACTAGCCATGAATACTGAGAAATGAACTTAGGACTTTGGGAAGAGAGCAAAGCATCCTTAGCCTTGACCTAGTTCTACTTCCCCAGATTTAAATTTGCAATTAAAAGTTTTTCTATTTCTTGAGGAGTTTAATTGAATGTGTTCTTTGTGATCAAGCACCTACATGTGCACATGTGCTAAACCTCAAACTTTAGCAATCCATGGATAATATTCAGGAGCTGGTTCTAGCTTCTTAAATTTTAGTTCCCTTGAATTGAACTCAAGTGGGAAATCCAACTCTCAAGCAGCTGTGTATCTTCTGCTTGCCTGGTCCTGTCACTTAGACTATAAGAACCAATCAGAACCTCTAGTGGACCGGCCATTTAGAGGGTAGGGTGTTCTTGTGAAATCAGGCCTTCTGCTCAGATCATCTCATGAAGTTATTTCTTATGTAGTACCTTTGGTTCTGTGTATATGAACAGAAGGTGGAGAACCCTGGGGTGGACCTCTCTCCTTCACAATCTGTAACTCTCTTACTCCCCCTCTATCTATTTCTCACTCCCTTTCCATCTTTCTGTCTCTCACTTCTCTCTCCCATGTTGCAGATCAAATCAGAAGGGCAGGGACTGCATCCTTCTAAGCTGGAACATCTCCATAGTTATTATCATCTGTGTAAGTTGTACCCCAATAACATCTCATTTATCATTTTTCTTGGGTCTAGTGAACTTACTAATGAACCATCTCCACATGAATCAATTTTATTTATTAAGATTAAAGTCAAGTATGATGCCTAACATGTTCACAAAATTGTTTACATGATGTGGGTTTCCTCTTTCATGGATTCTTCCCTATTACCTGTTATCAAGATGATAAAACAGGATTTAAAATACATACAGGTTTAGAAATGTGGATGAACAAATTTATGGCAAGTTCATTGTCATGACCTATGTCAGTTTTCTGAGAACATACCGTAGTTCCTCCTATAGGAATACTCAAGGGTATAATCTTCTTGTGAGAAACCATGAACAATCACAAACACACACACTGAAATCATATAATTAAAATTAAATCAAATCTCTAAACAGATTTCCATATTTGAATATTTTTGCTAATGAGTACTCAATCCTGTAACCATTGTGTTGAGGGTCTTAAAGAAAGTTTTCCTGCAACATGAATTGCTTCATGTAAACGAAAGTAAACATGAAGGATTGGGCTTAGAGAAAACAATTCATCTGAATGAGGATTTTATGTAAATAAAGACAAACGTTACAATGAAACATGGTTCCCTTACCAGTAAATTTCCAGGACTTTTTTCCACATGAGTTTGCAAGTGAGAACAAAACAGAGACATTGTAGTGATTGAACTAATTGTTCACAATTGTTAGATATTTTTCCCTCCAGCAAACTATGTAACTCGATGTGTGTTGAATGAAGATCATACCACATCCTTTCGAGTAAGATTCCTTTCCATAAGGGTTTTCCTAGGCTCACAAAGATTATTGGGATGAGCAAAGTGCACAGCATTACCACAATGGTTACATTATAGGGGTTCTATGCACTATGATTTTTTTTTTGCGATTATAAAAACTAATGATACACAGAGAGGCTTTACCTTATGGGATACATTCAGTATCTTTCAAGTATACATTCTTTTATGACTTAAGAGAGTGATGGGATTTGCAAAGGCTTTATCACATTCATGATATCTATAAGGTTTCTCTCCAGTATGTGTTCTTATATGACTTTTAAGCATATCATATGTTGTGAAAGCTTTACAACATTGACTACATTCTTAGAGTAGTATGTGTTCGTTTATGACGTACCAGATGGCTGTGTTGTGAAAAAGCTTTACCACATTGATTACATCCATAAGGTTTCTCTCCAATATGTGTTCTATGATGAGACTGGAGATTACTGGCATGTGAAAATGCCTTACCACATTGATTACATACATAGGGTTTCTCTCCAGTATGAGTTCTTATATGTCTTTTAAGATGACCACTACTTGCAAATGATTTACCACATTGACTACATCCATAGGGTTTCTCTCCAGTGTGTATTCTATGATGAGACTGGAGATTACTTGCATGTGAAAATGCCTTACCACATTGATTACATACATAGGGTTTCTCTCCGGTATGTGTTCTTATATGTCTTTTAAGATGACCATTACTTGGAAATGCTTTATCACATTGATTACATTCATAGGGTTTCTCTCCAGTATGTGTTCTATGATGAGACTGGAGATTACTTGCATGTGAAAATGCCTTACCACATTGATTACATACATAGGGTTTCTCTCCAGTATGTGTTCTTATATGTCTTTTAAGATAACCATTACTTGGAAATGCTTTACCACATTGATTACATTCATAGGGTTTCTCTCCAGTATGTATTCTATGATGAGTCTGGAGATTACTGGCATGTGAAAATGCCTTACCACATTGATTACATACATAGGGTTTCTCTCCAGTATGTGTTCTTATATGTCTGTTAAGATGACCATTACTTGCAAATGCTTTACCACATTGATTACATTCATAGGGTTTCTCTCCAGTATGTGTTCTATGATGAGACTGGAGATTACTGGCATGTGAAAACGCTCTACCACATTGATTATATACATAGGGTTTCTCTCCAGTATGTGTTCTTATATGTCTGTTAAGATGACCATTACTTGCAAATGCTTTACCACATTGATTACATTCATAGGGTTTCTCTCCAGTATGTGTTCTATGATGAGACTGGAGATTACTGGTATGTGAAAACGCTCTACCACATTGATTACATACATAGGGTTTCTCTCCAGTATGTGTTCTTATATGTCTTTTAAGATGACCATTACTTGCAAATGCTTTACCACATTGATTACATTCATAGGGTTTCTCTCCAGTATGTGTTCTATGATGAGACTGGAGATTACTGGTATGTGAAAACGCTCTACCACATTGATTACATACATAGGGTTTCTCTCCAGTATGTGTTCTTATATGTCTTTTAAGATGACTATTACTTGCAAATGCTTTACCACATTGATTACATTCATAGGGTTTCTCTCCAGTATGTGTTCTATGATGAGACTGGAGATTACTGGCATGTGAAAACGCTCTACCACATTGATTACATACATAGGGTTTCTCTCCAGTATGTGTTCTTATATGTCTGTTAAGATGACCATAACTTGCAAATGCTTTACCACATTGATTACATTCATAGGGTTTCTCTCCAGTATGTGATCTATGATGAGATTGTAGCATACTGACTTGTGAAAATGTCCTACCACATTGGTTACATACATAGGGTTTCTCTCCAATATGTGTTCTTTTATAACATACACTATGACTCTATTGTGAAAAAAACATTTACCACATTGACTATAGTCTTGTGTTTATCCTCCAGTATGTGTTCAAATGTGTCTTTTAAGCATAGTATATCTTGCAAACATTTTACAACATTGACTACATTCATAAGTGTTTTTTTGCCATGTGTGCTCTTTCACTGAGAAGAAGGAAATTGTGGCATGCAAAGACTTCACCACACTCTAGACTTCTATACGGTTTCTCTCCAGTATGAATTTTTTCAAGCCATTGAATATGCCTGTAACGCAGAAAGTTTTTCACACATTCATTGTGTATATTCACAGGATTCACTCCCTTATGGCTTCGTTCATTCCTGCAAAGATAATTAGCATATGTAAAACTTTACCACATGAATGATACTAAAGAAAGTTAGTACATGTATAAAATAAAGTTATAATTTGGCCTAATTGTAAACAAGAATCAGATCTTGACTTTTACATTCATAATGCTTCTCTCATGTGGTATTGTTTTGTTTTCATTGAAGATACCTGTGATTCAGAGTAAGAGGCTTTATTTCATGGTCCTCAATTATGGCATCTATTTACATAAAATCCCCCACATAATTGAAAAAAACTGAAAGAACTCAGAGCTTTGCCATATTTATTCCATTTATCAGTTTTCCTTCACATAAATCATACTACAATGGCTAAATGTACCAGTATAAATGGAAGCATTCAAACATTCCAACGGTCATATGGATTTACAGTGTAAGTTTATGGTATCCTTTAGAGGACTTAGGAATACTAATAAATTTGAAAGTTGTTTCACACTCAACAAATATCCTCAAAGTGGGGACTACTAAATACCTTTCATTTCATCTCACTGTCATAAGAGAGAGAGGTACATTGATGCTTTCCACATTCTAAATTCACATGGCTTGTATTTAGAGTAACCTAAATTCTTTTTTTTCCCCTACATTTTCTAATACAGAATATCTCTGTAAACCCAGCTATTGTGGAACTCACTTTGTAGACCGGGGTGATCACAAACTTAAGGGATCCACCTTGCTCGTGATCATGAATGCTGGAATTAAAGGTATGGGCCACAACTACCCGACTCTACATATGATATGCTTATGAAACTAAGAATACAAATAAAAGGCTTCCACATAGCATTCCCCCTTTGAATTTCTTTAAGTCAACTTTAAGGTTTCTCCATAACAACCTTCTTGACACTCATAAAATGACCCTTTCAATATCCACAGCAAAGTCACAAATATATAAGTAATGCCTTCTTAACTATAGATTTTTTTCTTAGAAGGTCTTGAACATATACTTATCACCTATGCAACATGTATACTCTTTAAAATATCTGAATAGTATGAAACTAAACAGACTGGCATATCTACAGAATAGATATCCGGGTGCTATAATTCAAACGGTGATATCTGTTAAGACATTGTTTCCTTCTCATTCTACACTAATGCCTTGCAAACACAGAAGAGCTTCCTTTCACTGAGGTACATGGTTTTGTGAGAAAATGACAAGCATCACTGTACTTTAAGTTAGACAAACCTTTATCCAAACTAAACAAAAAGCACAGAGAGAACATGGAAATTAACAAAATCAGAAACAAAAAAGGGATACAGAACAATAGACACTGAGGAAATCCAGGCAATTTTCTGGTCATATTTTGAAAACTTATACTCCACAAAATTTGAAAATTCAAAGGATATGGACAAATTTCTGGATAACTCTTACTTAAAAAAATTAAATCAAGAATAGACAAGCAACTTAGATTGACCTATAACAACTAACAAAGTAGGAGCAATCATACAAAGCCTTCCAACATAAAAAAAATCCCAGAGCCAGATGTCTTCTTCAGTGAAGAATTCTACCGAAAATTCATGGAAGAGCTAATATTAATACCTGAAACTGTTCCACACAATAGAAACAGAAGTTTCATCACAAAATATTTTTTGAGGCTACAATCACCTTGATAGCTATTCACACAAAGACACAATTAAGAGAAAATTACAGACCAATATCCCTCCTGCACATTGATGCAAAAATACTCAAGAAAATATGGGAAAACTGAATCCAGGAATATATCAGACAAATCATCTACTATGAACAAGTTGGCTTCATCCTTGGGTTGCAGGGATGGATTCACATATGAAAATATATCAAATATACCACTATATAAACAAACTAAAAATGAAAAATCACATGATCATCTCCCTAGATGTAGAAAAAAAAAAAAAAACCTTTGAAAAAATTCAACATCCTATCATGTTAAAGGTCTTGTAGAAATCAGGGACAATAGGAATTTATATAACCATAATAAAAGCAATATGCAGTAAACACAGAGCAAATATCAAGCTGAATGTAGAGAAGCTTAAGGCAATTCCTCTAAAATCAGGACAAAGACTAGGCTGCCCTCTGTCTCCATATATCTTCATTATTGTATTTGAAGTGCTAGCTAAAGAAATAAGACGAGAAAAGGATATCAAGAGGATACAAATTGAGAGGAAAAACTCAATCTTTCTCTATTTTCAGAAGATATGATAGTTTACATAAGTGACCAAAAAACTCTACCAGGGTACTCCTACAGCTGAAAAACACATTCAGCAATGTATCAGCATACAAGATAAACTAGAAAAAAGATTGTATCCATTTTATATTCAGTCAAAAAAGGAGCTAATAAAGAAATCAGAGAAACATCACCCTGTACAATAGCCACAAACCACATAAAGTTCCTTGGGGTAACACTTATCAAACAAGTGAAAGACCTATATAATAGTAATTTGTATATTTACATAAGAAATTAAAGAAAACACCAGAAAATGTAAATATCTCCCAATCTCATGGATAAGTAGAATAAACATAGTAAAAATGGCAATTTTGCAATGGCAATCTACAGATTCAATTCAATATCTATTAAAATACCAGCACAAATCTTCACTGACCTTGAAAAGATTATAATCAACTTTATATTGAAAAACAAAAGAACAAGAATAGCGAAAACAACCTGTATAATAAAGGAACTTCACGAGGCATCATTATCCCTGACATTAAGATCTACTACAGAGCTATAGTCCTGAGAACAGCCTGGTATTAGCACAAAGATAGACAAGTAGCTCAGTGAAATTTAATAGAAAATCTTGAAACTAACCCCCACACACATATGAGCACCTGACTTTTGACAAAACAGCTAAAAGTATACAATGGGATAAGGAAAGCATCTTCAATAAGTGGTGCTGGTACAAGTGGATGATGGTATATAGAAGACTGAAGATAGATCTATGTCTATAGCCATGCACAAACACAAGTCCAAATGGATCCCTCCATAAATCCATCCACACTGAACTTCTTAGGAAAAAAAATTAGAGGTACTCATGAATAAATTGGTACAGGAGACTGCTTCCTGGCAATAACTCCAGAAGCATAGACACTGAGATCAACAAATAATGAATGGGACCTATTCAAACTTAGAAGTTTCTCTAAGGCAAAGGACACAGTGGACAAGACCCAATGGCAGCCCACAGACTGGGAAAATATTTTCACCAATCCTACATCCCAAAAAGGGCTGATCTCCAAAATATACAAAGAACTCAAGAAACTAGTCAACAAAACACCAAAGAACTCTATGAAAATGGGGTATAGAACTGAATAGAGAACTCTAAATAGGGGGAATGATGAAATACACTTAAGAAAGTGCTCAATATCTTTGGCAAACAAGGAAATACAAATTATAACAACTTTAAGATACCATCTTACTCCTGTCAGAATGGCTAAAATTAGAAACAGCAATGACAACTTATGCTTTTCAGGTGGATCTGTAAACTTGTAGAGCAATTTTGGAGACTAGCGTGGCTGTTCCTCAGGATAATGGGAATCAGTCTACCACAGGACCCAGTAACCTAACTCTTATACACATACCCAAATGATCCACATCCATGGAACCAAGATTTGTACTGACATATATTCATAGCAATATTATTTATAATAGCAAGAACCTGGAAGCAACTTAGATGTCCCTCAACTGAAGTATGTATAAAGGAGATGCACCACATTTACACAATGTAATACTATTCTGTGTGTGGGGGGGCAATGAAATCTTGACTCTCACAGACAATTGGATGGTACTTGAAGAAACCATCCTGAATGAGGTATCCCAGTCATAGAAAGATAAACATGGTATGTATTCATTCATATGTGGATTTTAGATATAGTGAAAAAGATAACCAGCCTACAAATCACAGTGCCAGAGAAACTAGGATACATGGAGGATTCTAATTGTTTCTTATAAGTTCACTCACAGAAGCAGGAAGGGACACGGGCTCTAGTGCATATGGGAATTGGGGGGTAGTGAGTGGAGAAGGAACTAGCAAAAGGAAAGAAGTAGGAGAGGAAAGAACATGGGACTAGGAAGATTTGGTCAGCGGAGGAATAGACTTGAGAAGAGAAGAGAAGAGAAGAGAAGAGGATAGCTAGGAGAGGAGAAGAGAGATAGAGTCTATAAAAGAGGGAGCCATTATAGGTTAGAAGAGGAAACTGAACCTAGAGAAATGTCCAGAGACCTACAAGACTGACTACAACAAACAATTTGAGAAACAGTGTAAAGGCTACAATAAAATCCCCCTTCCCTGACAATGAGATGAATGACTAACTTATCCACCATCATGGAGCCCACATCTAATAGCTGATGGAAACAGAAACATACATGTACAACTAAACACTGAGCCGAACTGGGATCCAGATGCAGAGAGTGAGGACAATACCACACTGCAGAAACACATAGACACAGCTGACTTAAACAAGGAGGAGCTAATTGGGCTCCAGACTTATAGCTGGGAATCCAACATGGGACTGACACAGACCCCTGAACATGGGTCTAAGCTAAAAGTCCTGTGCAGTCTAAGGGATTTCAGGCAGTGGAACCAGGAAACATCCTGTTCCAAAAATGACTTTGGGGAATATCCCCATGGAGGTATAGTCCATTAACCTTAAGACAGGAGATATATTTTAGTCCCTACTTCAAATTACTTGAAAGATTTAGATGACCTCTCCTGGAAGGCATCAACCTATGTGTATAGTGTCCTTTGGATGGGAGGGGAGAGTGGCCGGGAGCTTGGGAATTTGGGAGACAGGGGAAGAAGGAGGGTGGGGGTAAGGTGGAATGAACTGGTTTGATATGTATAGTATTTTTTTTAAAAAAATTAAAAACATTAAAATGATACCAATGTAATTTTCAAAAAAATAATGTTAACATATTTTAATAACTAGGATACAAGTTGTATTCTAAGAGATTCATATAAAGTCCCTCACAGAACTGGGAAGGGACAAGTCCCCCAGACCTCAGGTATAGAGGGGGAGGACAGCTAATGGAGAGAGAAGTAGGAGAAAATGAGAGGGAGGAGAGGAAGGCATGTGCGACCAGGAGGATTGAGCCTGGTTAGGAATGGAAAATAGGAAAGAGAGAGAGAGACAGTGACAGAGAGAGAGAACATAAAAGAGGGAGCCAATATTGGTTTGAAGATAAAGTTGAACACAAAGAAAGGTCGAGGGAACTACAAGACTGCTCCCAACTAACAATCTCAGCTTCCGTGGAAAGGCTATCATAAATGCCCTTCCCGGAGAGTGAGATCAACAACTAACTTCTCCATGGAGTCCTCAACTAATGCCTGTTGAAAACAGGAGCAAACACCCATACATAAACACTGAGTCGAACTAGAACCCAGAAGCAGATGGAGAGGACAAGACCATGCGGTAGAAGTACATAGAGACAGCTTACCTGAACAAGGAGGAGCTAAGGGCCACTAGACTGATAGCTGGGAAGGCAACAGGGGTCTGACTCGGACCCCCCTGAATATGGGTCTCAGCCAGAAGGTCTGAGCAGTCTAAGAGACCTCAGACAGTGGAGCCAGGATGTATCCCTGGTGCACAAAAGGACTTTGCAAACATATCCCCCATGGAGGGATAACTGCCTTATTCTAGAGATAGGAGAGAAGCCCTAGTCCCTACTTCACAGGACCTGTCAGATGTACATTACCCCAACTGGATGGCATTCCCCTACATATTGTATTGTGGTAGGGGTTGGGAGGGGAGGGTGTTTAGAGTGCATGGGAGAGGGTAGAGAGGGCAAGAGGGAGGGAAGTAGGGAGGGAGGGCTGTAGGGGAGGGAGGGAGGGAGGGAGAGGGAACTGGGATCGACATGTAAAATAATAATAAAAAAAAAAAAAAAAAAAAAAAAAAAAAAAACCGCTTTGACTCCAAAATTTAAGTTGAAGAAAAAGTTACTGGGGAAAAGTATTTCTATTTTTGTTTCCACAGAAAATGAAAAGATGTGGATTCCTTCCAGACTAATGTGGTTTGATCACACCAGACCGCCTGAAACAGAGTACAAGCTGATCCTACATTCCAAACAGCTGGACAAAACAGCCCTACAGACTACAGCTAGGATATCTGAATTTTTTCAAATCCCCCAAGACAGCGCCCCTTACCAGTAGGAAGTAGTTTGGAAAGAACGACGCCCAAATTCCCAAATATTGTGTATAAATGTTTGTTTTCATTTAATTGGACTTTGTTACATAAAATTAAATAAAAAATACTCTATATGCATAAAAAAAAATAATAACTACTATTAATTTAACTATTTTCCAATCACGATCTGTGGCAGGCTTGGTTTACTTATATATTCAATAACTAACACAGTTTCTAATATTTAGTAATCAATAAGCTACTTCAGTTCTGATTAAAGAAATGAATGAATTTCTGGCTACTTGAGTACTTGAACAGAAATTGAGTAAGTTTCTTCAGTCACTGTCTCTATTATCTAAGAACTGCATGCTACTGTTAGTCCTCATTTCAGACACTTTTCCTGCTTTTTCTTTTCCTGAAGATGCTGTGCTGAATTCCTCTGCTTCCCAAGAATGCAAATAACTAAGACTCATTTCAAATATAACCTGCACACAATAGTAGACAATCAATTTATAAAATAGAATGCCTAATTTGGTGAAGGTAGCAGTTGGAAATATAGCTCCACTGTTAAGAGAATATGTTACTCTTCCAGATTACCTGAGTTTGGTTCAAACAACTCACAAACACTTGTAACTCTAACTCCAGTAAATTTTATACCTTCTTGTTGTCTTCATAAGCACCTGCATATATGTGCTGCATATACACACATACACACACACACACACACACACACACTCACACACACACACTACACCCAAAATAAAACAAAAGAAAAAAAATTTTTACCTCTATTGACTTTGAAATATCACACTTCCAAAGAGAGAACTTCACTTCCAGCACAAGTTCTAATAGATGTTACTAATAATAACTCACAGTAACCTCTCAGGGAGGGGAGGGGGAAAACTGAAACATTACAGATTCAGAGCATCTGGCTACTAGAGTTCTTTTCTCTACCTATTCTCAGACAAGCCATGTGCTCCTGTCCTCACTCTGCCTCCTCAGATTGACTGCTATCTCTTCGATCCCTCAGACTAATAGCTCAAACAAAACCAACTCCTGCATGCTCTTCTGTCTCCTCTACCTTATCTTCCTCTCTCTGTCCAGCCATGTCACTCCTATCTCCAAATCCCTACTGCTGGGATTAAAGGCCTGATACCCAAGTCCTGGGACCACCTTAGTATGAGCTGTTTTTCTTTTAGACAGACTTAGTATGTGTCGAACTAGTGACATAGTGTGTGTGTCTAACTACTGATTTAATGTGTGTGGATAACTAGTGACGTAGTGTTGGTAGCTAACTAGTGACTTAGGTGTGTAGTTGACTAAATACATAGAAATACATAGGTGAATTTCTAACTACTATCTCAGTGTGTGTGTGGCTGACTATTGGATTTTGTGGCTAGCTAATAAATTAGATGTGTGGCTGACTAGTGACTTAGTATGGGTGGATAAGTAGTGATATATTGTGTGTAGCTAACTAGAGACATAGTGACTGTGGCTAACTAGTAACCTAGCTTTGTGGCTAACTAGTGACTTAGTCAATGTGGTTAATTACTGCTTAGGCATGTAGCTAAATAGTAACTTAGATGTGTGATTAACTACTATCTTAGTGTGTGTGGCTAAGTACTGCTTTATTTGTGTGATGGACTTGTGGCTTAGTTTTTATGGCTCACTAGTGACTTAGGTATGGGCCTGACTATTGATTTAAGTGTTTGTTTAACTAGTGACTTCATGTGTGAGACTAAATAGTGAGTTAAGTATATGACTAACAAGTGGCATGGTGTGTGTGGGTACTAGTGAGCTAGTATGTGTGGCTAACTAGTGGGTTAGTTTGTGCCTAACTAGTGACTTACACTTAACTACATGTGTAGCTAAATAGTGACTCTGCTTAGTAAACTGATTGTTAGGAACCAGCGTCCATTTGATCCCCGCCCTGACAATGGGTGGGACGCTCATGGCCATGTCATCACTAAGTCAGCTTTACCTGAAGGCTGCCATAGGGCTCAGTTATGCATGTGCAAGCCTCCCCTTTTAAATCAAGTGCCCCCTCCTCCTGCTTTCAGTTGGCCATGAGCTAATCCCTCTTCCTGTCCCTTCTCTCAACAAACTCCATGTGGGCCCTGAGTCTCTTGATTGTGTTTCCTAGGCATTAACTGCACAGCAAAAGAACAACATTGGTGCCAAAACCCAAGCAGGCTGTCTTTGAGGGTCACTGGCAGTCACTTGGGATCCTGTTTCAGATACCAGTAGTCTGCCTCCATCTCCCCCCCCTTCACTGGAAATACCAGCCCACTCGGGCTTCAATTAGGTGAGGTACCCTTTTAAATTTTAACCCATTTCCTAAAGATCTGGTAAATTCCTCACAGGTGGAAGACATACCACCAAGGGTGGTATATCTGCTCTGCTCTCGAACTGCTGAGTCCTTCTGGCCTCTGTTGGCCCTGCCAACATTTTTGGGCTGACGAACTTCAACTAATGCTCTGCCATTCTCGCTTATGCTGTGGCCACACTCTTGGGCTGAAGAGTTCCAAGAATGCATGGTCACTTTCCTCTCTACCCATGGGGAATAAACTGACCAAGGAAATATCCCCCACCACTCCACTGGGATGCCTGATAGAAAATTTAAAACCATTTCACTTAATGCCACTTGTTAAGGCACCCAGACTTATTTACCTTTATACTGAAAAGTGGCCTAGATATCCCCTAGAAAATTTAAATTGGCCATGTAACAGCTCTGTAGATCCCGATATTTTACAGGATCTTTCAAATTACTGCCAGCGCACAGGTAGATGGAAGGAGTTTTTTCTATCTCTCTGCTAAACAATCTCTTACCCTCAACTTGGCTCTGTTCTCTTCCCGCCACACTAAAACTCTCCTGCCCACCGCAGCTGCAGCCTGTCTCAGGGCAGTAGACTGGGCTGAGGCAGCATCTACTCAAGACAAAATTGAATCTCAAAACTTTATGATTTCTGCCAGCTGTTGGGGATATGTTTATGGCAGCCGCCATTTTGACAACATGGCCTAGCCTTACCCCCCATGGTTCTTCCCTCTGCTACACCAACCACCTAGGCACAGGAAGTCTAGCCAGCTTCTGCCGACAACAAAACCTGTAATTCATTTACCTTTTGCTTTTATTCTTTTATTTGCTTTATTATTTATTCTTTGTCTCTAATTTCTTTTTTCACTATGTCATACATAGCTTCACATTCTAGTCCTTCTCAATTTTACACAGTCCTGTTTAATATATCTGTACATTTACCTAAATTTAACTTTATATAAATGTAAGCTAGCATAATACAACTTAAATTCAAATGTAGTAAGTCTCAAATATTTCTAAATTGTTATGTGCCTTTTAATGGTGGTAAATATTTAAGGTTATAAGTGTCTATTTCAAGGTAACAAAATATTTTTGCCACCCAGTCTTTCCTGTGAGCTGTTTATTAATGTTAAGCTTCTATTATCAAAGGGAGTTTTCCTCTACCTCTTTGTCCTGTATGGTTATTAGTCTAACCGACTAAGTTAAAACCAGTGACAGTCAGGCTGCAGGGCCCTGTGTAAAATATCCCTCCACAGCCACTCAGCTTGGATCCAGTTTTCAAAACAGATTAATTACAGGGATATTTTATATACTAAGGTATGCTAAACAGTCAGACAGCCCTCAAATGCTCAGAGATCTAGAGAATATGGCATTTAAAATATTTCATTAAAAAGATTTTATAACAGAGAGACAGGCCAGCTGCTGGCACCACCCATTTCCTCCAAGATGACTGATGGACACTGAAAGATGCTCCACCCACAAAAGTGGCAACGCTAGCCACTAAGTATTCCTGCCTTTCATTTCATCCTTCACAAACTGTACACCTACATACTCTGGTATGTGTTCAAACACATGACAGATTAAAACATGCTGGGGAAATACAAAATCGCTCCCCCTTATGACAGTCATGTACTTTTTTCATAGTGGTGACTTCAGCACCTGATTGCTTACCCTGAATCCTCCTGCAGTGTAAACAATTTTCCATATTCTGCACTGAAGGCAGAAGCAATGCTCCACATGCAAATGCCTTTCCTGTGACTACACTGTATAGTTGTCTCCTTGACTCTAATTGATAATTTAAATCTCTTAGGTGTTACAGTAATTTAAGAATTTTGAAGGTATAGTACAGAAGACAACAAGGCCATTGCTTTGGAGAGCAACAGAATGGAACCAATTCCACTTACATCAACATAAGAGATTGTATCATAAACATTCTTCTAACATGATGAAATTGCATATGTTCTAGCATTAATATGCCTTCCCAGGGAGAAATCACTTGACCCACAGATGAGTTCCATAAAGACAAATATTTCTAACATAACATGTATCTATCTCTGGAAAATACTCAGAGAGGAGCCAGCCTAGACATAGTTTGCATTTCATATATGTTATCTTTCTTAAATGGCTTTTAAGTTCACATTAAACAATTTCCGTAGGGACTGGAGACAGCATGTGTAGCTACATAAGGAGATGGGAGGATTAAACAGCAAATGTGTTCCCAGTACTGTTCCTAAAGGCCACCAGATACCTGAAACTGAAGGACCTGTTCTACATATAGGATCCTGAGGTGAAGGTGATGGGGAATGAAGTAGATAGGAAACAAAGAAGGTAGAAAATATTTTTTAAAAAGCTGGGATGGGGAGATGTGTTCAGATAATCAGGACAGAAAAGCAGGGAACAGATCTCAAAAAAGATAAATGATCTTTCTCGTGGCAGAATGCTATATGTTGGCTCCATGGATGTAGAATTTTATCCCCGAATCTCAGAGCAAACAATTGGCAAAGTAATAATAATGAGGAAAGCAGTCTTAATGGAAAATTGAATATGTACAGAGTAATTGAACTAGGTTGTATGTTTTTGTGAGCACCGTTGTTAACCACTGTATCTTCAGTGAACAGATAAAAAACAAAACAAAACAAAAACAAACTACAGTAATCAAGGTTCTCTACATGAAAAAGAATGTAGGAAGAATCTCACCATATATGTAGAAAGTGGATTTCTTAGGATGTCTCATAAGCTGTGATGTAGTTAGTTCAACAAAGTTTGCCTACCAATGGGAATCTGAAGAGTATAGCAGTTTTTTAGTTTGTCAGGATGGATGTCTGAGCTGGTCATTATACATCAAAATTCCAAAAAAGTAGGCTCTAATGGTAGTAAAAGAATAAACTTGGTACCCAGAGCTAGGGTAAACAGCCAAAGAGGGAAAGCTTCCTCCTTGAATACCATTTATACATGTAGGCTACCACCAGAAGGTTGACCTGATTTTTCCTTTATGTGATTTTGTTTTGTTTTTTGCTTTCATAACAGGGTTTATCTATGCAGGACTTATACTCATTCTGTGGATTTGGCTGGCCTCAGCCTGAGCAAAATCAGGCAGCCTCCTTTGACCTGGGATTAAACATGTGCACTGCCACCAAGCAGTTAAAGGTAGATCTCATCATCTGTTTGTATACAAGGCTTCTGTATGGCTTTGGCAGTCCTGGAATATATTCTGACAGTCTGAAGTTTCTCAGCCCCTAAATGGGAAAACATTCCAACATGTCATGATTTCAAAGTGCTCCAATAACTCCTATTATCCTTAAGATATTTTCTTTCCTGCTAAAGGCACCTGTGAGCTTCAAAAACAGATATTACCTCAGGCTAAGAAAAGATCTTCCAATCAAATGGACCCAAGCAGCAAGCAAGTGCTGCTATCCTAAATTCTAACAAGTTAAGTGTCCAACCAAAGTTAATCAAAATAGATTAAAACAGTCATTCTGTTTCCATCACAGGAGAAATCCATCCACACAAAGTCTCAATTCTGAACAATTATGATTCAAATACAAAGGCAACCACATTCATAAAAGAAATTCTACAAAAACTGAAACCACACCTAAAACCTCACACACTTATACTGGGAGATTTCAACACACCACTGTCACCACTAGACATGACCACCAGTCACAAAGTTAACAAAGCAACTAAAGAATTAACAGAAGTTTCGTCTCAATTGAGTTTAACAGAGATCTATAGAACATTACATCCAAACAGAAAACAATATAACTTCTTCCCTGCTCCACATGAAACCTTCTCTAAAATTGACCAAATAGTAGGTGGCATAACAAACCTCAACAGATACAAGAGAATTGGCATAGTCCCCTCTATCTTATATGACCAGCATGCGTTAAAAATTGGATTACAACAACAACACAAATCGCAGAAACCCTACGCAATCATGGAAACTGAACAATGTTCAATTGCACCATACCTGCATCAAAGAAGAAATAAAGAAATTAAGGACATCCTAAAATTCAACAAGAATGAGGACACAACATACCCAAACTAATGGGACACCTTGAAAGCAGTGCTACCAGAGAAGTTCATTGCACTATGTGCCCATATGGAAAAAAAAAAAAAAAACAAACAAACAAAAAAACAGGGGATAGTTACAATAGAGAATTAACACCCCAAATGAAAGCGTTAGGACAAAAAGAAGCAAACTCACGGGAGGAGTAGGCACCAGAAAATAATAAATTTGAGGGCTGAAATCAATAAAACAGAAACCATGGAAACAATGCAAAAAAAATCAATATAACAAAGGGTTGGTTTTTCAAGAAAATCAACAAGCTAGAGAAAACTTTATCCAATCTAATGAAAAAGCAGAGAGAGAACATGTCAATTCACAAAATCAGAAATGAAAATAGGGACATAACAATGGACACAGAGGAAATCCCGGAAACGTTCAGGTCATACTTTGACATACTGTGACGTTAATATTTACAACAAATGTATGGTGATCAAGAAGTATACAATATTTGGGAAAGGATTAAGGGGAGATGCAGAGACAAAAACAAGAACAAAATCTGTTAAATATAATCAACTTTTTATCAAAACACCAGAGGAAACTCAGCCTGGAAAACCAAGATCTTGAACAATGTTAACCCGCTACCCATCATGCTAGTTGTTTAGATCTTAAATAAAAAGAACTCGCAACTCCCACAAAACTAATGCAGAAGAATGCTCCCTCTCTTTTGCTTCTGTTCCTCCATGTACTGACATTTTTCCCAACAGACATGCCTCATGGTTTAGAGCTCTCTCTAAAAGTTGGGGTAAATTCTTTCTATGCTTCTGCAAGGCTCCTTGTAGTTTAAGGCAAAACCAGCCCCATGATGCCCACACAAATATTAATAAAGAAGAACAATTTAATTTCTGCTTCTGAACACATGTACAATGCCTGTCCACCAACTAATCACCATGCACACTTGAGAAAACTGCAGATAAGAAATTCCTTTTTCGCTGGAACTCAACTTTCCTGAAACAAGCTATGGTAGCTAGTGAGTGTGGAAAGTTAAAAGAGCTGTGATCATGTATTGCTGAAAGATGATTCCAATGACATGTTTCACACTGTGTGTGACACCTAAAGACAAATCTGAATGTGGAATGCAATATTTATAAGTTCCATAAGTAAACTTTCCGTTTTTCCCTTGGATGGTCCCAACACATAACAAAAGAAACCTTGTCATTCATATTGAACAACAATATTTTTTCCCTTTGTTTTGTTTGTTTTGTTTTGTTTTTTGCTTTGGTTTTCAAAGCAGGGTGTCTCTTTAGGTTTGGGTGGGTCTCTTTATGTTTGGGACCCATGATAAAACTCTCTTAGAAAATCATACTGGCCTCAAACTCACATAGAGCTTTTTGCCTCTCCCTCTCAAGTGCTTGAATAAAAGTTGTGCGCCACCACAGCCCAGTGTGGACACAGAGATTTCACTCACCCAAGGGAACCTACACTCAGGGAGGATAAGAGGAAAAGGTCCATTGCCCAGGTCAGCACAAGGCATATGTTCCATTCCTGTCCCTGCAGAAATGACACCTAGGCTCTGAAGCTTACACACTGACCATGCTATTGGGCTGTGGATTTTCATTGTATCTTCTATATGAAAGTCAGCAATTCGGTTTCATTATCACATCAGTACTTTATGAAGATTATTGATTGTCCTTGTCTATGGACACCACGAAATGGCCAGTCAGACATTGTGTAAACCATCTACAATTGATTATAGGCTCCACACTGATATTTCCAACAAAGGAAAACAAGAAATTGCACATGTTCCTTCCTTCCGCCACCTCTTTCTGCACTGTTCCTACACCAGCTTCAAAGTTGTTAAATGAACTCAATTCTTACATATTCCTGTGGTCATTTGCCTGGGAAATTGGAAAATAGTCAATAAGTAAACTTTATTTCCTTCTTAATGAACATTCCACGCTTTTTCCTAAAGGAATTGTAGGAGTTTCTTCCCAGCATGAGGTAGCAAAGGCAGGAATAGCTGAGACCAATGCAAAGCTCAATGACATCACACCATTGGCTACACCCAGCTCAATATATCCAAGTTTTATTCAACAAATCTGGTCTCTCTTCATTCATATGACATGATTCAATAAACCATGAGTATTTAAAGAAGAAAACCACTGAATCTATATAAGTTAGGATTTTTATTCCTGTGTATAAGTTCTAAGACCACCACAACACTTTCTGCTGTTGTTTTTCAAGACAGGGTTTCGCTGTGACTTTTAAGGTTGTCTTGGAACTAGCTCTTGTAGAACAGCCTGGTCCCTAACTCACAGAGATCAACCTGTCTCTGCCTCCTTGGTAAAACTCTCCCATTCAGGGATTCGAACCCTAGACTCACCATTGACAATCTGAGATGAAATTCTCATCACTCTACTTGCAAGAAATAGATCCCACACAAATTTTATTTAAAAAAAAAAAAACAGTTAATTGGATTGGCTCACATTTTCAGAAATTGAGTCCATTTTCATCATAGCAAAGAGCATGATTTCAAGAAGAATATGGTGCTGGCTACATCTTGATATGCAGGCCTCAGTAAGACATCTTATATACTTGCCCATATCCAAAGCATAGGAAACCCCAAAACCCATGACCGGTGATACTCTTCTTCTCAAAATGTCAAAGTCACTGCAACAACGCTCCTCCTTCTACTACTGCCATTCCCTATGAGATTATAGGTGAAATCACATTCAAATCATCACAATGCAGCAATCACGGCCATTTTTTTATGATGTATACAGCAACTGCCATCCACACTGTTTCTCCTTGCAGTGCATGCAATAAACTATTCTTTCTATTCTGGTCTGAAGGCAGCATCCATGTTCCACATGCAAATCTTTCAGCTGTAAGTGTAATGGATAGTCAACTTCTTGACACATATGGACAATTTTAAAACTTTTTTATCTTGTTGTCATTGAGATCATTTGTGTTGTAGAGGTGGATTATATTTTAAATCAATGTGCATTGTTACAGACTAATGATTTCCATTTATTAAATATCACCTTAAAAGTAATTGGTATCCTCAAATGAGGTGTTTAAGATACTTGGTCAAAAAAAAAACAAAAAACAAAAAACAAAAAACAAAACAAACCAAAAAAACAATCCTACCTACTGAGGGTATACAGTCTCTTAATTTAATGAGGTGTGTTTAAGATGAAAGAATACAGTTCCCTGGAAAGCAACATACTGGGATCAAATCAACCATTGTCAATGAGAAATCATGTTTCAGAAAATTAATTCTAAAATGCTGGGAGTAAAGCTGTTCTAGACTTTGCTTTTCCAGTAAGAAATAACTACATAGACTAAAGAGGTTAAACTAAAGAAAGAAACTAAAGAAAGAAAAAGAAACTTTGTAATGATAGCATACAACCATCTCTCACTAATGTTCAAAGAGGAGAAAGCCTAGAACAGAGAATTTTCTGGGACAGGGTTTGTCTGTTTCCCTGTGCTGTAGCCTTAGTTGTAGTGGGGCTAACTCTATATAGCGCACTAGTCTCAAACTCACAGAAATTGGCCTGCATGTGCCCTCTGAGGGCTGGGATTAAAGGCATTCATCATGACTGTCTGGCTCCTAAAACATATTTCGCATTCCACAATTGCTGCCACTTTTAAGTTCTTCCAGGGTCAGATGCCAGCTGACAATTTGAAGAATTTAAATAGGGTTAGGAAACTGCAAGTCGGGCCAGTAAGGCCATGAAAGACATCAACAGAAAAGATAGTACCATAATGATTTCATAGAACACCAGTGACATGCAATACCAGGTCACACTTTAATGATAGTTTCTGACACAGATGTGCCAGAAGATGAGGAAGATAAGAAAGGCAGAACAAAGAGAAGACAAAACCTGGGGCAGAGAGGTCTTGCTTAACTTATGTCTTATTCTATGTAAACTTCTTATAAAGAATTGCTACCTCTTTACTACTTCGAGGAGGAAATGGAAGGAAATGGGAGAACACTAAAAAGTCAGCAGGAGTAAGAGTTGTGTTCTCAGGATCTGAAATAACACCTACACAAAGGCCCAGGCCCTAGATAATTGCATTCCCTCGTCCTTGTTTTATAGGAGGAGCTGTATTTTATTCTGCATCTCTCAGGGCATGATGGAAAACTCCTAAGGCACACCCCCTGGCTGTTACTGTTTCTGCCAATAAAGTTTCACATTTTGGGAAGAAGCATTGATCCATCTCTATGATTGAGGACCTAAACTGAAAGTATTGCTTGCTAAGCCCAACCCTCAAAACCTAAGGGTTTTCCCTTTCAAACAGTTGTCACTTGGGTTTATCTTGCCCATCTGGGAGGACTATGATTTTCTCTTGAACACTGGCCCTTTCTGCCACAACAGGCCCTACTATTCAGTGTGACCAAGCAATGTCCCATGAGCTGCTATTAAAAGTGCTGTTTTGTCAAAATGAGATGGGCCTGAGGGCTTTTTGTGAATGAGGAGTTTCTCCTTTGTCATGGTTTAGAGCCAAATGTCCTGGACAATCCTAGAGATCAAATTTATATTTTAGCATCTTAATCTCTAACATGCCTTATTAGTAAACTATTTATCTTTGGGCTATTTTATAGGCAGCACTCCCTCAGCTAAATCATATTTTATGGGTCTCACTATCCTTATAAATAGGTAAGTCTTTTATATGTACAATTCTACTCTTCCAATCACAGTTTAGTAGTGGAGTGCAATCCAACACAAGAATGCCATGTAAGTAAATTTTCAGTGCCCCGTGCCTATAATATCACTCTCAGGAGGCAGAGTTATGTACATATCTATGAGTTTGGGACTAGCATGCTCTACAGAGCAACTTTCATGGCATGCTCCTATGCTTTACCTAGAAATAAGTTGTCTCCCTGGAACCAGGATGAATCCCTGGAATATGAATGGACTTTGGGAGAGACACTTACTTAGCCTAGAGGCAGGAGGGAGGGCATAGTCCCTACTCCAAATGACTTGACAGATTTTTGACTCCTCCTGGAAGGCAAAACCCTCCCTGTGGAGTGGGGACAGAAATGGGAAAGGAGTCAAATTGCGAGGAATGAGAGGGACGGACTGGGAACTGCAAACCATATATAATATCTGATCTCGAAAATACACAAAGAACTCAAGAAACTAGTCAACAAAACACCAAATAACCCTATTAAAAATGGGGTACAGAACTGAAGAATGAATTCTCAATAGAGGAAGTCAAAAAGGCTGAAAGACACTTAAGAAAATGCTCTACATACTTAGCTATCAGGGAAATGCAAATCAAAACAACTTTGAGGCAATATCTTAATCCTGCCAGAATGGCTAAAATTAAAAACATCAATGATGACTCATGTTGGGGAGGATGTGGAGAAAGGGGAACACTCCTCCACTGCTGGTGGGAGTGCAAACTCATACAGCCATTTTGGAGATCAGTATGGCGGTTCATCAGGAAAATGGGAATTAGTTTACCACATGACCTGGCAATCCCCCTCTTAGGCATATACCCAAAGGATTCACATCCATAAAACAAAGACATCTGTTCAACTATGTTCATAGCAGCACTATTTGTAATAGAAAGAACCTGGAAGCATCCTGAATGCCCCTCAATTGAAGAATGGTTAATGAAGACGTGGCACATCTACACAATTGAATACTACTCTGAAGAAAAAAATAATGGTATCTTGAAATTCGCAGGCAAGTGGATGACACTTGAAGAAACCATCCAGAATAAGGTAACCCAGTCACAAAAAGAGGAACACAGTATGTACTCACTCATATATGGATTTTAGACCTAGATCAAAGAATCACCACCAGAGGAACTAGGATACAAGGTGTATTCTAAGAGATTCATATAAAGTCCCTCACAGAACTGGGAAGGGACAAGTCCCGCAGAGCTCAGGTGAAGTGGGGGGGGGCAGCGAATGGAGAGAGAAGTAGGAGAAAACAAGGGTGAGGAAAGGAAAACATGTGTGACCAGGTAAATTGAGCCTGGTTAGGAATAGAAGACAGGAAAGAGAGAGAGAACGAAACAGAGAGAGAACATAAAAGAGGGAGCCAATATTTGTTTGAAGATAAAATTGAACACAAAAAAGGTCTAGAGAACTACAAGACTGCTCCCAACTAACAATTTGAGCTTCTGTGGAAGGGATACCATAAATGCCCTTCCTGGAGAGTGAGATCAACAACTAACTTCTCCATGGAGCCCTCAACTAATGCCTGTTGGAAATAGGATCAAACACCCATACATAAACACTGAGTGGAAATACAACCCAGATACAGATGGAGAGGACAAGACCATGCAGTAGAAACAAATACCGACAGCTTACCTGAACAGGGGGGAGCTAACGGGCCACCAGACTGATAGCTGGGAAGCCAGCATGGGACTGACACAGGCCCCCCTGAATATGGGTCTCAGCCAGAAGGACTGAGCAGTCTAAGAGACCTCAGACTGTAGAGCCAACATGTATCCCTGGTGTACAAAAGGACTTTGTGAACATATCCCCCATGGAGGGATAACTGCAATAACCTAGAGACAGGAGAGAAGCCCTAGTCCCTACTTCACAAGACCTGTCAGATCTACATGACCCCAACTGGATGGCATTCCCCTACATATGGAATTGGGATGGGGGATGGGAGTGGGGAGGGTGGTTAGAGTGCATGTGAGAGGGCAGAGAGGTTAATAGTAAGGGAAGGAGGGAGGAAGGGAGGGAGGGGGGAGGGAAGGAGGAAGGGAAGGAAGGAAGGGAAGGAGGGAGAGGGAACTGGGTCGACATGTAAAATAATAAATTAAATTAAAATAAAATGCTTTGACTCCAAAATTTAAGTTGAAGGACAAGTTACTGGGGAAAAGGATTTCTATTTTTGTTTCCCCAGGAAATGAAAAGATGTGGATTCCTTCCAGACTAATGTCACTTTATCAAGCCAGACCACCTGAAACAGAGTACGAGGTGAACCTACAGTCAAAACAGCTGGACAAAGCAGCCTTACACACTAGAGCCAGGATTTCTGAATCTTCTTCGAATCCCCCTTAGCAGCGCCCCTTACCAGCAAGAAGTAGTTTGGAAAGAACAAGGCACAAATTCTCAAATATTGTCTATAAATGCTTGTGTTCATTTAAATGGACTTTGTTATATAAAATAAATTAAAAAAACTAGCTACAATTTGAGGCAAGCCAGGAGATAGTGTCCAACATATGCCTTTAATCCTAGCTATTGCAATGCAAAGGCAGGTTGATCTCTCAGTTCAAGAACAGCCTGGTGTATATAGTGAGTTTCGGAAAAGCCATGGGTACACTATGGATTTGGCTCTGATTTGATTTCCTCTAGTGGGATATCATGTTCTCTTCATTTGATAGTTTCCTGTATAGAATAATCATTATTAAATATGCCTTGGTCTTGATTGAAAAAAAGAAAAGAAAAAAATAATAAATATGTAAAAATCTATATCAAAAAATCAAAAATAAATAAATATAAGTATGTACAGAAATAAACAAAAAATCTTTTATAAGATACACACAAATATCTAAACATAAATCTTGTACCTAAGCATTAAATGTGTACTGCAGAAGTTGTAGAACACACTGAAGAAATTAGGCCTCTCCAGGTTTGGCTACTTGCCGTCCTGTGCACCAAAAGAACTCTGGTGCTGACTATCAATGTCTTTCTACACAAAGCACTCTGATGGAAATCAAATGCTTTCCACTGTGTGAAATATTCATACCCCAACACCCAGGTATGGGGAGTTGCTAGGACCATATGGTACCTTACAGAACACTGAATGTGGCCAAAGTTTCCCACCAAGCAACCTGGAGGGCCTGCCACACCAACTCCCAGGCCTCCCCAACCCATCCTGTCCATCTGAGGATAACATCCCCTCACTCACCATGTTGTGGCTTCTGTGCTCATCCATGGTCCACTCACAATGTACTACAGTACCACTCGCAGAACAGAAATCAATACACTGGCAGTTGCTCCACTTAAAATGAAGCCCGAAGCAAGAGTAACAGCCTACAGTGTGGTTATAGGAAGTGCCCTGCAATGCCTGTGACTGGCAGGTTGGCCTGGTTTAGCTGACTGGCTGGTTAAGCTTGAACAACAAGAGCACTTCCCCAAGGGTCAGAGTGTGCTTAAAGACAAATCACAGGGTTCCTTGGCTCTGGCTTCTACTCAAGACTCAGACGTTGTAGACACCTGTAGGGACACAAATCTCAATTTCACTTACTCCTGTCTAAAACAGAAAACCCCATTGTCTTCCAAAAGTATGAGAGATAATCCTCTCCACTTCCAAACAATGTGCAAATGTTGCAGATACAATTACACAATGCAGACTGGAATGAATAACTTCTTTAATAGAGGGAAGGGTAACTAGATTATTAAAAACTTCAGAGATTGTAGAGCATATGGCACAGAAGTTTGTTCTGTGGCTTCTTGCTAAGGTCAGGGGACCTGGGTGTACATTTTTTTCTAGTAGTCATAGACACCTCAGAAAACCATGAAAGGGAGGGAGCAATATCACAAAGAAGATGATATATCTTTTTCCTGTTAGATGCTTGGATGATAGCTCTAATACATTTGTGAGTTTTATTCCTGAAATTCTTGACAAAAGAATAAGAACAAAAAGTATTTTCTTCATGGTAATTTGTATACTCTAAGAGAATATTTCTGGGAAGATTACTTCTACAAGCATTGTGATGACCCAGGACAGTTGGTGCAGGGTACTGGTGAGAAAATGGCTGCATTATTCAATGTTCTCTTCTTGAACAGGACTGTGTTCAGGTTTCTAAATCATTGGAGCCATCATCGAGGCTTGAGATTGGAGAAAGACTTAATTTGTTATTTGTGATCTGGTTCCTGTTTACTTTTCTTTTCTTTTAGTTTCTTTTTTTTTTTCCTTCTTGTCTGAAGCCACAGTGACAACCATGAAATAAGTGATTTCATTTCATCTGACCTCAGTGGGAAACTACAGATCAGACATCTCTTATTCTGTGCTGAAATCTCTCCCCAGTAGTTACAACATGGAATAATCACATCATGTGATTGTGTAAGCTAGCCAGCCACCTTGTTTTCAGGAGAAAGGAGTGAGTGTAGAAAGAGATGATAAACACCTGAAGCAAATCAGCAGGATATAAGATAAACTCAAAAAATTCAGTAGCTATACTTTATTTAGACGACAAAGAGACAGAGAAAGAAATCAGAGAAACATCACCCTTTACAATAGCCACAAGAAACATAAAGTATCTTGAGGTAATGCAAAGTATCTTGAGGTAATGCTTACCAAACAAGTGAAAGACCTATATAATAACAAGATTGTGGCTCTAAACAAAGAAATTAAAGAATATAACAGAAAATAGAAAGATCTCCCAGGTTATTGGATAGGTAGGATAAATATAATAAAAATTACAATCTTGTGAAAACCAATCTAGAGTTTCAATGCAATCCCTAATGAAATCCCACCACAAATCTTCACAGACCTTGAATGGATAATAATGAACATTATATGAAAAAAAAAAGACCCGAGATAGCCAAAACAGCCCTGTAAAATAAAAGAAATTCTGGAGGCATCACCATCCTTGACATTAAGCTCTACTGCAGAGCTTTATGCCTGAAAACAGCCTGGAATTGGCACAAAAAAGAAAGGTAGAACAATGGAATCAAACTGAAAATCCTGATACAAACCCACACACCTATTAACACCTGACTTTAAACAAAATGGCTAAAAGAATACAATGGGGCAAGGAAAGCATCTTCAACAAATGATGCTGGCACAATTGGATAAGGGTGTGTAAAAGACTGCAGATAGATCCATGTCTATCCCCATGCACAAAATTCAAATCCAAATAGATCAAAGACCTCAACATCAATCCACCCACACTGATTGTCTTAGAAAAGAAAGTAGGAGGTACCCTTGAAGAAACTGGTATATGAGACCACTTCCTGAACATAACTCCAGGAGCACAGATACTGAGATCAACAATTAACGAATGGGAGCTCTTCAAATTTAGATGTTTCTGTAAGGCAAAGGACAGTGGAAAAGACAAAAAGGCATCCCACAGATAGGGAAAAGATTTTCACCAATGCTACATCAGAAAAAGGGGAGATCTCCAAAATATACAAAGAATTCAAGAAACTAGTCAACAAAAGACCAAATCACCCTATTAAAAATGGGGTACAGAACTGAAGAAGGAATTATCAATAGAGTAATTGAAAAAAGCTGACAGACACTTAAGAAAGTGTTCAACATACTTAGCTATCAGGGAAATGCAAATCAAAACAACTTTAAGATACCATCTTACTCCTGCCAGAATGGCTAAAATTAAAAACACCAATGATGACTCATGTTGGAGAGGATATGGAGAAAGGGGAACACTCCTCCACTGCTGGTGGGAATGCAAACTCGTACAGACATTTTGGGGATCAGTATGGTGGTTCATCAGGAAAATGGGAATTAGGTTACCACAGGACCCAGCAAACCCCCTCTTAGGCATATAACCAAATGACTCACATCCATGCAACAAAGACAGGTGCTCAACTATGTTCATTGTAGCATTGTTTGTAATAACAAGAACATGGAACCAACCAGATGCCCGTCAGTTGTAGAACGGATAAAGAAGATATGGCACATCTACACAATGGAATACTACTCTGCAGAATGAAAATAATGGAATCTTGAAATTCGCAGGCAAGTGGTTGGCACTTGAAGAAACCATCCTGAATGGGGTAAACCAGTCACAAAAGGAGGAACATAGTATGTACTCACTCATATATGAATTTTACACCTAGATCAAAGGATCTCCAGTCTATAATTCACACCACCAGAGGAACTAGGATACAAGGTGTATTCTGACAGATTCATATAAAGTCCCTCACAGAAGGTGGAAGAGACGAGTCCCCCAGAGCACATGGGAGGTGGGGGGTGAATGGGGAGAGAACTAGGAAAAAGCACAGGGAAGGAGAGGAAAGAATGAGTGACTAGAAAGATTGACTCAGGGTAAGAATAGAAGGCGGGAGAGAGAGAGAGAGAGAGAGAGAGAGAGAGAGAGAGAGAGAGAGAGACTCAATGTGAGTGAGAAAGAGAGACAGAGAGAGAGAACAAAAAGAGTGATACATTATTGTTTTGAAGATAAATCTGAACCTAAAGAAAGGTCTAGAGACCTACAAGTCTGTTGCCAACTAACAAAATGAGCAAACGTGGAAAGGCTACCATAAATGCCCTTTCCCGATAGTGAGATCAACAACTAACTTATCCACCGTCATGGAGCCCTCATCTAGTACCTGTTGGAAAGAGAAGGCAACACCCATACCTAAACACTGAGTCGAATACAGATGCAGATGGAGTGGATAAGACCAAGTGGCAGAAACATAGAGACAGCTGACCTAAAGAAGGAGGAGCTAACAGGCCCACAGACTGATAGCTGGGAACACAGCATGGGACTGACTCAGGCTTCCCTGAATAAGGGTCTCAGCCAGAAGGAATGAGCAGTCCTAGGGACCTCAGACAGTGGAACTAGGATGTATTCCTGGTACTCAAAAGAACATTGCAGAGACATTCACCATGGAGGAATACTGCCTTAACCTAGATACAGGAGAAAAGTCCTAGTCCCTACATCAAATGACATGACAGATCTACATGACCCCACCTGGATGGCATTGCCCTACATGTGGAAATTTGGAGGGGGGATGGGAGGGCAGGGTGGTCAGAGTGCATGTGAGGGAGCAGAGAGTGTAAGTGGGAGGGGTGGAGGGAGGTGTGGAGAGGGAACTGGGATCAGCATGTAAAAAAAATCAGAAATTAAAAATACAACAAAACAAAAAACACACGAACAAACAAACAAACAAACAAACAAAAATTCCCAGGCCAGGAACTTCCAGGCTGGTGGTAATGCAGAAAACCAGGGTAAACTGCACCCAGCCCCTCCTGGTATAGAAGTCCTAAGCAATGATCATCCAGGAGCAATGCTATGTTGCTGAAGGCCTAGGTGCATTGGATCAGCTGGTGGGCATTCAGAAAGAAGAGGAATTCTGATCTATGGGGGCAAATGACTGAAGCTGCCCCTAGCCCTTCCCTCTTCTCCTCAGGTGGCAGTGACTGTGACTGGTGGGACCACACAGAAGCATGCAGGTACGGGGTGGGGGGGTGAGGTGGAGGTTAAGGCGGTTTTGAGGAGAAAAAATATAGTAAATTTTATTATGTCAACTAAAAAAAAAAATGCAACTAACAAAATATATGGTAAATAGATGTGATGGCTATGTGCAGACTTGGTACAACAGTCTGAAGCAAAGAAAACAAGATAAGATAACAGTGGTCTAGTAAACAACTCAAACGGGCCTGGAGATTTATAGGTCAACGCAAATCATCAAAGTAGCACAGAGAACATCAGAAGGAACTTCAGGTGTTACAAGTATGATTCCACTTCTCTAGGCAATAAAAGGTAGAACAGGAAAAAGGATTGGCCAGATCCAGAAGAGTAGAAAGGAGACAAAAATAAAATTATAATAATGAAAGATAACATAAAAGGAGAGCTGGTGTACCCCACATAATCTGTAAAAGGAGCCAATAGTTAAGAGAGCAGAGGGTGCAGAGAGGTTCAGGGGAAAGCACCATAGCAAGAAGGTAGAATCAGGAATTAAATACATAAATAAGATTTCACTTCAGGCATGCACCTCTGAGTAAGATTCAATGATAAGAAAAAAAGAAAAAGAAAAACAGAAAAGGAGAGATTTATCTACACTAGGGATGTCTGTGAAAATCAGAGAAAGAGACTACAGGTAATGTTAAAAGATATAGAGGTTCAAAGAAAAGTAGTAAATAGGTCAGAGGAAGATGTGAACTGTTTGCTGTGGGCTCTCATATCTACAAATATAAATTCAAGATTAGTAATATGAGTTAAAAATTTTTACGATACCAGGTTAACTGTTTAAAAGTTCCATTTATTTCTCTCAAGAAAAATACATGTACTTGTCAAAAAGTTCTATCTGTGTTTCCTATTAGAAACCTGTTTATTGCAAGAATAGAGCTAAAACAAAAATGGTTTAAACATTTTTGCTGTCCAATGCTAATAGCCCTCAGCTCAAAATTTATTTCTGAGCACTGGTAATTAAATTCAGATTATCAGAAAATCAGATTTCCTTTTAATGTAGACGACATTAATACTGTTTTATATCTAATGCTGTTAAAAATTGAAACCAGTTAAACTGTTACAATTAGTAACACTGGAAATGAACATAAATTTAACAGTCACTCAGGTCATAATGGGTTTAAAGACGTAAAGGGTGCTTAAATTTGATATTACAAAAAGAAATTACAGGAAGTTTAATTGTTTTATAAGACAGTTTTTCAATGTTTAAATTCAGAAAGTTACATTGTATTTGTGCTTCTATTACATTGTTAATGTTTGTAGTTAAATCAAAGGGCTAAAATTTAAGATCACAGCCATACAGTGTATATACTAACCAAAAGTTGAGGTGCTCATTTTTTTATGATACAGAAGGGAATCCATCCTTGTTTTTTCTAAATTTGGAAGAATACGTTATTTAAATAAACTGAGTCACACAGCTGTTTAATGTTTCCCTAAAAGGAGTTTCAAAATAAAATCAGAATTTTTAAAGCTAAAACTGACAATGCAAAGTTATAGTTTTATAAAGGCTGTTTATAAATGTTTGTTTTCAATTAAATGGTGTTAGTTATAAAATTTTCCTCTCTGAAATCCTAATTTTCTCACATACATTTTAATGCTGATTGTTGTCTTTCCCTAATGCATACATTAAAACTTGAAAATTTTACTTTAATATTGATGTTTAAGTTTTCCACAAGGAACAATAACAATTCCTAACAGCAGTCTTTGAACTCTCCAGAAAGAAGATGGGTCCCCATATCATCATTTACACTTGACTTAACCCGATGCATCTGAACTACAAACATCACCCTAAAAACCGTTTGAGACTGTTTTGCTTGAGACAACTCATGACTAGCTAGCTGTAATGGTGCACCTTCTTATTATACCCTGGACAAAGTTTCAAATAGAACTACAGTCAAGCATTTTCTGCCACACAGTGACTAGCTACATATGTCAAAGCCAGTTCTGTTGAGAAAATTGGTTGCTAAAAATATTCTTCCTCAGAGAGTGGAGCCAGGATGTATCCCTGGTGCACAAAAGGACTTTGCAAACATATCTCCCATGGAGGGATAACTGCCATAATCTAGAGACAGGAGAGAAGCCCTAGTCCCTACTTCACATGACCTGTCAGATCTACATAACCCCAACTGGATGGCATTACCCTACATATGGAATTGGGTGGGGAGATGGGAGGGGAGGGTGGTTAGAGTGCATGTGAGAGGGCAGAGAGGGTAAAAGGGATGGATGGAGTGAGGGAGGTTGTGAGGGAGGGAGGGAGGGAGAAAGAACTGGGATCGACATGTAAAATAAATTAAATTAAAAAATTAAATGCTTTGACTCCAAATTTTAAGTTGAAGGACAAGTTACTGGGGAAAAGGATTTCTATTTTTGTTTCCCCAGGAAATGAAAAGATGTGGATTCCTTCCAGACTAATGTGGTTTGATCATGCCAGACCACCTGAAACAGAGTACAAGGTGATCCTACATTCAAAACAGCTGGACAAAGCAGCCTTACAGACTACAGCCAGGATTTCTGAATCTTCTTTGAATCCTCCATGACAGCACCCCTTTCCAGCAGGAAGTAGTTTGGAAAGAACAATGCGTAAATTCCCAAATATTGTCTATAAATGTTTGTTTCATTTAATTGGACTTTGTTATATAAAATAAAATAAAATAAATAATAAAACTATTATGACATGGGTGAATGTTAGATTTATGGTAATTTCTAGTGTTACTAATTGTATCCTTTTAAATAGTTTAAATTTTTAAAGCTTTAGCCAAAAAGCAGTATATTAATATCATCTACAATAAAACAACTACTGATTGTCTCATCATCTGAATTTAATGACCAGAGCTCAGAGATAAATTTTGATCTGAGGGCTGTTAGCATCAGACCCCAAAAATTTTTAAACCATTATTGTTTTAGATCTATTCTTGCTTTCTCCACCTGCAAATGATTCTATATTTTTAATATTCTCATTCTTAGCTATTATCTGAATGGCATGTAAACTGCCTTCCAGAAAAAAATGTTCTATCTGTTAGCATTCCATGGAACGGATTCTGCTAGTCATTCAGTCGGATGTTCCAGTTTTTTAACCTTATTAGTAGCTTCTTTCACCCAGGAATTAGCTGTTTCTTACAGCATGTTAATGCAGTGCACTGTTTCTGTTTTGGTTATTGAAGCATTTGACATAGAACAAATTCTGTTTTCTAGTTGGTCATTTTTATGTTCCATATTTTGTATTCTAGATGCCAGCTCTCTATTTGCATCTCTAATATGCTGAATCTTTTTCTCATTGGGTTGATACCCATTGCCTTTACAAAAAAATAATAATAATAATAATGGTGTATATATTGGTTAAGCCATGATTTTCTTCTGTTAAAATTCCTTCTATATATGAAGTAAAGGAATTTCTAAAGTCTTGCATCATAAGATCAACCACCCTAGGTTTGGAACAATTGATCCATATATTTTATCATCTTAAATTGCGAAGAATATTGCATTTACCTTACGTGTAATTCTGCTGTCCTCGAACTTTGACAGTTTTAGTTGTTGAACTCAACTTGTGGTGGTAATCCCTGTAGGTTTCCCACCAAATCGTATCCGGCAGCAGACAATACTTCTGATCTTGGTCCCTGAAGTATAGCTCTTAACAAACTAAGACAAGCAAAATTTTGTTAAACGAATGAGTGAAAGGAGCCTTGTGCAAATTTCTGGTAACCATGACTAACAGGTGTTGCCTCTTACTGGCGCCTTTGGGCCTCAGAAAACACACCAGATGGGCAGGAGCCATGTGCGCCACAGCTGCAAATGCAAAGTGGGGAATTGGCAAAAGATGAGAAGCAGTGCGAGCTTTCTCAGGGCTGAGTTAGGGGTAAAGTTGTAGGGCAGATGCAAATGTCCCTCAAGCTGTTATATGGCCACCTGGTTAGGCAAGGAACCCTGCCCATTCAGGGATGGTTTCTGAAGCGAGAGGCTTCTGCCCCCTTGGTGTAAACCAGCACCTGTAAAAATCCAGATTCTGCTTCTGACACCAGATATTGATGTTCCATAAGGATCAGGAGAAAAACATAGGCTGAATAGATGTTTATTCAGGGAAAAATAACTTACAACATAGACAGGTGAACTCTAGCAGGTTCTTTGTCCCAGGAAGCTGTTCTTGTGCTGCAGGCAAGAGAGCTCTCCCAGTACCCTCCTCAAAATTATTTCCCCCTGGGTCACATCCGGCCCTGTCTCCACCCGCCCAATGGGCGTGGTCTATTACACAGGGAAGGTCAAGGTGATTATCTCACTAAAAATACTGAATGCTTCATTTAAATCATGTCAAACTTTAGTCAACCAATGGTGGGGCAATGACAGAGGTGCTCTATTAATATGTAGAAAGAGCAAATAGGTATTGCTTCCCCTAATAATAAAGACACTCCATAACTGCACATATTATCTGCCTTAAGGATCCGCTTACTTGCACGTATTCCCTGTCTGAAGTGTGTGTATAAGCCTGTATGGGCCCAAATATATTGCTTTTAGATAGGAGATATTCACCAAAAAGGCCCAGACAACTTATGGTAGGAAAAATAATATCTTAGGGACAATAGTTGTTATTTGAGCTCTCTGTACACATGAATATTGGTTTGAAGATAAAGTTGAACACAAAGAAAGGTCGAGGGAACTACAAGACTGCTCCCAACTAACAATCTCAGCTTCCGTGGAAAGGCTATCATAAATGCCCTTCCCAGAGAGTGAGATCAACAACTAACTTCTCCATGGAGTCCTCAACTAATGCCTGTTGAAAACAGGAGCCAACACCCATACATAAACACTGAGTCGAACTAGAACCCAGAAGCAGATGGAGAGGACAAACCATGCGGTAGAAGTACATAGAGACAGCTTACCTGAACAAGGAGGAGCTAAGGGCCACTAGACTGATAGCTGGGAAGCCAACAGGGGACTGACTCGGACCCCCCTGAATATGGGTCTCAGCCAGAAGGTCTGAGCAGTCTAAGAGACCTCAGACAGTGGAGCCAGGATGTATCCCTGGTGCACAAAAGGACTTTGCAAACATATCCCCCATGGAGGGATAACTGCCTTATTCTAGAGATAGGAGAGAAGCCCTAGTCCCTACTTCACAGGACCTGTCAGATCTACATGACTCCAACTGGATGGCATTCCCCTACATATTGTATTGTGGTGGGGGGTTGGGAGGGGAGGGTGTTTAGAGTGCATGGGAGAGGGTAGAGAGGGCAAAAGGGAGGGAAGTAGGGAGGGAGGGCTGTAGGGGAGGGAGGGAGGGAGGGAGGGAGAGGGAACTGGGATCAACATGTAAAATAATAAATTAAAAAAAAAAAAAAAAAAAAAAACTTTGACTCCAAAACTTAAGTTGAAGAACAAGTTACTGGGGAAAAGTATTTTTATTTTTGTTTCCACAGAAAATGAAAAGATGTGGATTCCTTCCAGACTAATGTGGTTTGATCACACCAGACCGCCTGAAACAGAGTACAGCTGATCCTACATTCCAAACAGCTGGACAAAACAGCCCTACAGACTACAGCTAGGATATCTGAATCTTCTTCGAATCCCCCAAGACAGCGCCCCTTACCAGCAGGAAGTAGTTTGGAAAGAATGACGCCCAAATTCCCAAATATTGTGTATAAATGTTTGTTTTCATTTAATTGGACTTTGTTATATAAAATTAAATAAAAAAATAAATAATAAAAAATATTGAATAACTTAATAATCTCATGATCTGAGAATCTTACCTAATGAACTCTGTCAGGCTGATAACATGACACACAACCAACTCTAAATAACTCTAAATAACCATATTATAAAGTGGGGTATAGGGCGTAATAGAGAATTATCAATTGAGGAATCAAAAATGACTGAATGAAACAAAAGACACTGCACAAAATCCTTACTCATCAGCCAAATGCAAATTAAAACAAATCTGATAAACCATGTGATCTATCTGTTCTAAAGGGAAGAAAATGAAGAGAAGTTTACTTCCTTTTCAGTAAACAGAAAAAGATTATGGTAGAGGCGATTAATGGTATTTTTTCCATTCTGGAAATGAGAAAATTGAATTATAGAAAATTCTCATCAATTTACTTGAATGTCATAATGATGCTTTCGTTTTCATACTTATGTCACTATAGGCATGTTGTAGCTAGAGACTGGTAAATATGTATAATTCAAAAGACGGTGCCCTGCTTTGTTTTTGTGAGAAAGTCACTGAGGCTGTAAGGTTAGTTCATCCGTGGCTATGTTAATTTTTGAATGTGGGAGGTGCACTAGAATGTGAAAGAATGTTGGATCATAACTGTTTCCTGGCAAACCTGCTTCAGTTCTGTATCCTGGTATAATGGGCCAAGAACCAGAGAGAAGCTTTGATGAGGTGTTATCATGGGACATTATAATCTCCCAAGATAACTTTTTCTGAAAACTTATAATGACAGCATTTGATTCCGCTAACCAAATCATAGCCAAATTCTGGATTTTTGCCTACAGCTATTACTGTTTACCCAATTCAAGATTACCTATTATCACAGACTATAGTCTGTGAGAGGCACAGTTCAAAAACTACTGTTTATGAATTCTCTCTCTCCTAAGAAGTAAAACTATGGATTAAAAGATTGTAAGATTCACAATTATTCATCAAAAGGTGAGTTTTCCATTGTTAACTTCTTTAGGAAGGTGATAATTAATTCATTAGCTTAGACTGAGTAATAAAGTGATTACAGTTAATCTCTTTAGGGGCAGCTGTCCAACATTAAATGTGTAATATCTTCTAAAACCCTGCATACAAAAAGCCATTTCAGCATTTACACATTTTACTACTCAACTCTGCAATTAATTAAGGGATGAATTTTGGATTTTCACACAATCTTATGGGATTCAAGTGAGAGACAATGTGTGTCGAGTATGGCAGACCATTCCATCCTCTGATTTTGTTGTTATATAATTACTAAAATAGGGAGTTTGATTCCCTGCTCTTCCTCCACATCTTACCATTGGTTGTGATCTACCAAGGGAAGACGTAGTGGCACAGGTGGTCAGCACCATGAGTGAGACTTCATAAAAGGATGAGGACCCAGAACATGAAAAAACTGTTCTCTCTGTCTGCTTGGCTGATGATTCCCCTGCTGCAGCCATCTTTTCAGCTGATATCAACATTTTAGCTACTACTGCTACACCAAATATGGGCCCATCTTTGCAGGTCCTGCCACACAGCAATAGAGGTTCAGGCGCTGGTGATGATATCAGGCCAGCAGATTTCATCAGGCAAGGCAGTATGATTCTCTGATTATTAACTTACAGAATTTTCAAAATCCGTAATGACAGCATACTTTATCATGTCTGGCACATCTGCCCAGGAATTAGTGATACAAAAAAGTTCAACTACTTTCATATAAAAATATGTAATTATTAAAATGTTTCATTATATAGTCTGTGATCCCAGAACTCTGGGGTCACATTGTGTGACTCAAGTGTGAGAGATGGTATAACTATCGGATTATTTCATTTCTCAAATCTGATTTTTCTACTCCAGGAGGAGTTTAGTATGGATCCACTTTGTTGGTGTTAATTGTCTCTTGTGATTACATTTTTAATTATTTAAATCAATGGTGATATCATTTTGTTATCTCTGTAGGGGTGAATTATGACAAATAATCTCATTATTAATTCATTTTTGGTTCAAATCTGTGATGAAAAACTAAATGATCTCTTGATATTTGAGCAACCTTGTAGGAGACACGCATAAAACACCATCCACTTGTTTAATATTTATTCATTTAATTATGAAAATCCATCATTTAAAAAAATTGTATTGTTTCACATTCTGTATCCTGGTATCATGGGCCAAGGACCAGACAGCAGATTCGATAAAGTGTTATCATGGGACATTGCAGTCTCCAAAGATAATTATCTCCTAAAACTTTTAATGACAGCACTTGATTTGCCTAGCCAAGTGATAGCCAAATATCTGGAAGTTTGCCTACAGCTTTTACTGATTAACAAATTCAAGATTACCTAATCATCAGAGAACATAGTCTGTGGAGAAACAGTTCAAAGTCTTCTGTTTATGAACACTCTCTCTCCTAAGAATTAAAACTATGGAACAAAAGATAATAAGACTCACTATTATTTATCAAAAGGTGAGTTTGCCATTGTTGACTTCCTTCAGGAAGGTGATAATCCATTTGTTATAGTAGATTTAGGGATTATTGGATTTCTCAATCTCTTTTCCTATCAGAGGTTGGGTCTTCACCGTTGGCCCTGAGCAGATGAGCAGGCCCTGATTGTCCATGTCAAAGCTTCTCTCTCTCTCTCCTCTGATTCCTTGGGATGACATTGTCTCCAAGTATATCCAAAACACCTTGAATAGACAAGTTCTGTGTCTCTCTAATGAGTCACTGGACTCCTTGCTTTCCTTTCTCAGGCCAGCAGTAATCTCTCATCCTTTATTACCAACATGAACATAGGGAGGCCTCCTGGTCATAGACACAGAATTGCCTGCAATCTAGACACTTCTTACTCACAAAGTATACCTACTTTGGCTGTCTTATTGCTCTAAGAGTGTCCAAGAGCTCAGAACAACATTGGGCAAATCTGTGTGGCAGGACATCACCAATGTCATCATACACTTCATCAGGGGCAGGATACATCTCCAAGGTGAGCTGTGTCAGGTTGGCAGTGTTCTGAAGCAGCTTCTTAAGGCTGGTCAAAGACAGGAAGTTCTTCATCAAGTTCACCTCCACCAGCTGGGAACACTGGCTCAGGCCAGGGAGGTTGACATCCATTTGGAAGTCCATGAGCATACAACCCTTCAATTTTAATGTCTGCAGGGTAGCTGTCAATCTTTCTAGCAGTCTTCCCAGAAGTGGATGATTTAAATTTAAAAAGGCGACACCACTCAGGTCCAGATGTGTGAGCCGATGGACGCTTGGACACTGGGACAGGTTAACTAATGTGTGATTCTGATAGTGAGCAGCAAATGATTGCTAGGGTCTCTAAGGGACTTTCCAAGTTCCTACAGAAAGACAAGGCAGATTATCTCAGTAAGTTTAATAGTGGTAGAGTAAGCTTCAAGTGAGCAGAGGTTAGTGTGTACTAATGTCATTCTGAGTTCTTGGTGGAGGCCAATTCCAGAATGCTGTCAGATGGAGAAGTAACAGCACAGGCAAAATCACGTGACTGCTTAGGTCCCCAGCCCTGGTTCCTCTGTGCTGTCAAAGTCAAAGCCTCATCAGATGACAAATGGGGCCAGCAGGAAGCCAAGAAAGAAGACCTGGTGGCAACTCAGAGCCTTACCTGTGTGTGCTAACATTTGTCCTCATGAGTCGCACCTCCTAGCACAGCCTCTGTACTACTGAGAGGTCTTCCCTGTGACCCACCCTAATCACTTCACTCTCAGTTATTTTCCATTGATTTAGACACTACCTGTGCTCAGAGAGACCCTGTCCCTTGGAAAATCAGAGAGTGATGTAAACTGTGCATACAGTTCTGAGGACAGTGCTGACATGGGGCAACGTGTGGTTTAAAACCTCCTCCCCTCTGTAGGTCAGGTTTCAAAGACCGTTTCTCAATGATGGTTGCAAGAATAGCAGAAAGACTACTAGAGCAATCATTCAGAGGTCATATCCGAGTGTAGTCACCAGTGGCTGGCAAGCCCCAGGTGTACTCTGATGTTTCATGTAACACGGAAAGGCTCTTCTCTGGCCTGTGAAACAAGCTCTCTATCCTTCCTTACCTGAGCACTTGATCCAGTCTTGCATTCAGGAGGAAGACATGATTCAAGCAGAGATGCTGGAGCTTGTTGAGTTGGGAGAACTGAGAAACGATCTGTCGAAAACACCGTCGTTTCATCTCTTGGTTCCACAACCAACACAAGGGTGTGAAGACTTCATGAAGAAGGAGTTTCTGAAGGTTTTTCATCTGGCCCAGGACAGGGGCAAACTTTGCAAGGGTCCTCAGGTCCCAGCGAGCATTCACTTCCAGTTCCCGTATACTGCATGGCACAAATACCTCCAGCAGCTCTAGGGGGTTATAGACAGGGAGGGCCCCAAACTCCAGCTTTTCACAGATCACCTGCAGCATATCTTTTCTCTGTTGGGCCCAGCAGTGAAAACATTCCACGTATTCACAGAGATGTCTGGAATGGAGGGAAAGTTTCATCATCACAGTCACAACCTCTTTTCCCTGTCTTTCGGGATGGTGCACCACTGGTTGGGTCTCTCTGATGACATCTGAAGAGCAGACACCATCCTCTATTCCAGCCCACATGTTCCAGAAGTTATGATGGGCATCCCTAATATTAAGCACCTCTAATTGGCAATTCCTGTTGGTCAAACAAGAAGGGGATACAAATGCCAGGACTGCCAATGTATAATCGGCTTTCACCTCACACATCCACTTCCCTTCAATGCATCCTGGAAAACAAGACTCAAAATTTCCCTTTCTAGCGTCTGGCTACAAAAGGAGATCAAGGGGATTCAAATTGGAATGAAGATATCAAACTGTCTCTATTTGCATATGATATGATAGTTTACATAAGTGACCCAATAAACTCTACCAGGCAAATCCTACAGCTAATACACATATTAACCAAAGTATCAGGATACAAGGAAATCTCAAAAAAAATCAGTAGTCCTATTTTATTCAAATGACAAATAGACTGAGAAAGAAATAAGAGAAACATAACCCTTTTTAATATCCTCAAAAACATAAAGTATCTTGGAGTAATGCTTACCAAACAAGTGAAAGTCCTACATAATAAAACATTGTTGTTCTAAACAAAGAAATTAAAAAGATACCAGAAAATGGAAAGAATTTCCCAGGTTCCTGGATATCTAGGTTAATATGGTAAAAATGGCAATCTTGCCAAAACAATCTAGAGATTCAATGCAATCCCCATTAAAATCCCACCACAATTCTTGAAAGTATAATAACCAACTTTATATGGAAAAATAAAAGACACAGGATAACCAAAGCAGCCCTGCACAATAAAAGAACGTCAGGAGACATCACCATCCGTGAGTGTAAGCTCTAATACACAGCTATAATCCTGAAAACAGCCTGGAATTGCCACACAAAAAGAAAGAAAACAAAAAGGTAGACCAGTGGAATAGAATTAAAAATTCCTATATAAACCCACACTCGTATGAGCACCTGATTTTTGACAAAACAGCTAAAAGTATATAATGGAATGAGGAAAGCATCTTCAAGAGATGGTTTTGACTCAATTGGATGATGGTGTTTATAATACTGTACATAGACTCAAGTCTGTCACCATAAACAAACTCAAGTCCAAAGGGATCAAAGACCCTCAACATCAATGCAGCAACAATGAACCTCTTAGAAAAGAAAGTAGGAGGTAGACTTGAACAAATTAGTATAGGAGTCCGGTTCCTGAACATAACTCCAGGAGCACAGACACTGAGAGCAACAATTAAAGAATGGGACCTCTTCAAACTTAGAAACTTCTGTAAGGCAAAGGACACAGTGGACAAGACCAAATGGCAGCCTACAGACTGGGAAAATATTTTCACCCATACTATATCAGACAAATGTCTGATATCCAAAATATACAAAGAACTCAATACACTAATTAACAAAACACCAAACAACCCTATTAAAACATATGGTACAGAATTGAAGAATGAATTCTCAATAGATGGAATCAAAAAAGCTTAAAAACACTTAAGAAAATGTTCAACATCCTTAGCTATCAGGGAAATGCAAATCAAAGCAACTTTGTGATACCATCTTATTCCTGCCACAATGGCTAATATTAGAAACACCAATGACAACTTATACCAGGAAAGACATAGAGAAATGGGAACATTCCTCTACTGCTGGTGGGAGTGAAAACTCGTACACCCATTTTGGAGATCAGTACAGCAGTTCCTCAGGAAAATGGGAATTAGTTTACCATCCCCTTCTTAGACATATTCCCAAATGATCCACATCCATGCAACAAAGACATCTGCTCAGCTATGTTGATAGCACCATCTTTTGTAATAGCAAGAACCTGGAAGCAACGTAGATGCCTCTCAATTGAAGAATGGATAAAGAAGATGTGGCACATCTTCACAATGGAATATTACTCTGCAGAAAAAAAATAATGGAATCTTGAAATTCACAGGCAAATGGATGGATCTTGAAGTAACCATTCTGAATGAGGTAACCTAATCACAAAAACATGAACATAGAATATACTCACTCATATATGGATTCTAGAGCTAGAGCAATGGATCACCAGCCTATAATTCACACCACAAGTGAAACTATGATACAAGGTATATTCTAAGAGATTCATATAAAGTCCCTCACAGAAGGTTGAAAGGAGAAGTTCCCCAGAGCACATGGGAGGTTGGGGGGGTCACAGAATGTAGAGAGAATAAGGAGAAAGAGAACTGGAGGAGGAAAGAAGGTGATCCCATGAAGATTGAGTCAGGGTAGGAATAGAAGACAGAAGAGAGAGAGAATGAGAGTGGGAGAGAGAGAAACAGCATAAAAGAAGGAGCCATTAACAGTTTAAAGAGAAAACTGAATCTAAAGAAAGGTCTAGAGAACTACAAAACTGTTGCCAACTAACAATTTGAGCAACCATGGAAAGGCTACCATAAATTCCCTTCATGGGTACTGAGATCAACAACTACCTTATTCACTATCAGGGAACCCTCCTCTAGTTCTGTTGGAAACAGAAGCAAACACCCATACCTAAACACTGAGTCAAACTAGAATCTAGATGCAAAGGGAGAGGAAAAGACCAGGTTGTAGAAACATACAGACAGCTGACCTGAACAAGGAGTAGATAACGGGCCTCTAGATTGATAGCTTGGCATCCAGAATGGGACTGGCTCAGGTGTCTCTGAATATGAGTCTCAGCCAGAAAGACTGAGCAGTCTTGGGGACCTCAGAGTGGATCCAGGATGTATTGTGGTGCAAAAAAGGGAACTTGCAGACACATGGAGAGACTCCCTTAACCTAGAAACAGGAGAGAAGTCCTAGCCCCTACTTCAATTGACTTGACAGATATAAGTGACCCCACCAGGATGGCATTGCCATTCATGTGAATTGGGGTGGGGGGATGGACGGGACGGTGGTCAGGGTTCATTAGAGGGGGCAGCATGAGGAATGGAGGGAGGGAGTGGGAATTAGGATAGACATGTGAAATAAAAAATAAATTAGAAAATTAAAAAAAAAAAAAAAAAAACAAAGAAAAAAACAGAAAAACCTTCCAGGCCAAGAACATACAGGCTGCTGCTAATGCAGAAGACAAGGGTAAACAGTACCAGTCTCTTCCTGGTACAGAAGTTCTAAGCCATGCTCATCCAGGAGCCATGCTGGTTTGTTGATAGGCTAGGTGTATTGGGCCAGCTTTTGGGCAGTTAGAGAGGAGAGGAATTCTGAAACCCTAGCAGCAAATGACCGAAGTTGCCCCTGGCCCATACCTCCTCTCCTGAGGTGGCAGTGACTGTGACTGTAGGGACAGGGGTGGGGGTGAGGGTGGGGAGGTGGAGGATAAGGGGGTGTTGGGGAAAATAACTTTGGTAAAGATTTTTATGTCAACTAAAAAAATACAACTAATAGAATATATGGTAATTAGATGTGATGGGTATGTGCAGACTTGTTACAATCAGTCTGAAGCAAAGAAGTCAAAATAAGATAACAGTGGTCTAGTAGAAAGGTCAAAAGGCCTGTAGATTTATAGGTCAATACAACTCATCAAAGCATCACAGAGAACATCAAAAGGAACTTCAGGTGTTACGAGTATGATTCCAATTCTCTGGGCAATAAAACATAGAACAGGAAAAAAGGCTTGGCCAGATCATAAGAGTCAAAAACAGATAAAAATAAAATTATAATAATGAAAGATAAAATAAAAGGAGAGCTGGTGTATCCCTTATAATCCAAATAAGGACCCAACAGTTAAGAGAGCAGAAGTTGCAGTGAGGCTCAGGGGAAAGCACCAATGTAAGAACGTACAGTCAGGAATTAAATAAATAAGATGTTCACTTCAGGCATGTACCTCTGAGTAAGAGTCACTGATCAGAAAAAAGAAAAAGAAAAGGAGAAAAGGAGAGATTTTTATATGCTAGGGATGTGTGAGAAAAATCATAGAATGAGACTACAGGTAATGTAAAAAGATACAGAGGTTCAAAGAAAAGTCGTAAAAAAAGTAAGAACAAGATGAAAACTGTTTGCTGTGGGCTCTCAGTCTACAAATATAAATTTAAGATTAGTAATATGAGTTAAAAATTTTGACCATACTAGGTTAATTGTTTAAAAGTTCCGTTTATTTCTCTCAGGAAAAATATATGTACTTGGTAAAAAGGTCTATCTGTGTTTCCTGTTAGAAACCTGTTTTATTACAAGAATATAGCAAAAACAAAAATGGTTTAAATGTTTTTGCTGTCTAATGCTAACAGCCCTCAGCTCAAAATTTACCTCTGAGTGCTGGACATTAAATTCAGATTATCAGAAAATCAGATGTCTTTTTAATGTAGATGACATTAATACTTTGCTATGTCTAAAGCGGTTAAAAATTGAAACTAGTTAAAAAGATACAATTATTAACACTGGAAATTAACATAAATTAACATGCAGCAAGGTGACAATAGGTTTAAAGGCATAAAGTGTGCTTAAATTAGACATCACAAAAAGAAATTACAGGAAGTTTAATTGTTGTGTAACACAGTTTTTAAATGTTTAAATTCAGAAGGTTACATCATATTTGTGCTTTTATTACAATGTTAATGTATTACTTACATCAAAGGGCTGAAATTTAAGATCACAGCCATACACTGTATGTACTAACCAAAAGTGGAGATGCTCATTGTTTTTTATGACACAGAAGGCAATCCGTCCTTGTATTTGCTAAATTTTGTAAGCGTAAGTTATTTAGATAAACTGAGTCACATTGCTGTTTTATGTTTCCTTAAAGGAGGTTCAAATTAAAATCAGTATTTTTAAAGCTAAACGTGACAATGCAAAGTTCTAGTTTTATAAAAGCTGGTAACCTATTATAAAAGGTTAAGAAACACAAGTTACCAGCAATCCTTATTGATTATAGTCAAACTAAGTATTAATGATTAATAACAGGAATAAACCTCACTATGTCTCCTATACATGTTCTAAAAGTGTAAGCTTAAAACAAGTAACTTACAACCAAGTCATCTATTAAGATCTACCTAGAAAGACTTCTTATACTACAGAGATCTGTAGAATAAGGCATTTAAATGTTAACTAAAAAGCTCTAATAATATCAAACAAAGATCACAGAACGTAACAATGACCCAAGGTCTCTAAAGAACATTGTGGGGCAGCATGAATTGTGAGGACATGGACCGGGGAGCAAGATGCTCAAACACAATGCCTGATGCTAGATAGGACCCAGCTCAGACTGTGTTGTAGGGTACTGGAAAATTGTCTGTACCACCTTTGCCTAGACAAAATAAGGTCAGACTTTTCCAAGTCCTAGTTACACAGAGAAAAACAAGAAATAAAAAATAAACAAACAAAAACATCTCCCACATTATGTACTTGGTGAAAAACTTCTCCCCTCAGTGTCATAGACAATTGGTTATGGCTAGGAATATAAGGAATGGTCCCTGTCGTTTTATTTAGTACATTCAAAAGTTACATAATATTTATCCTTCTCAGATCTCTGATACGACTGATGGCTTGGCTAAACAAAACTTTGTGAGATTGACAGTATCAGGTGGCCTTAATATGGCTCCTAAATAAGGATCTAAAAATATAAAAACAAAAATTCATTCTAGAACAATTATTTGTTAATTATGAATACAGTGTTCTGCCTGCATATATCTGCAGGTCCAAAGAGGGTATCAGATCACATTATAGATGTTTTTGAGCCACAATATAATTGTTGGGAATTGAAATCAGGACTTCTAGAAGAGCAGCCATTACTCTTAATCTCTGAGCCATATCTCTAGCTCAAGACATATACGTCTTAAAGATATAACAATAATTTTCAATGTAAAAATTCAGAGCTTAACTTTTAATTAAGTTCTGAAAAGCTATCGAGAAGTGACTCCCAGCTGTTTAGTCACAAGCTCAGGTTTTATATTTATTTTGGTTGTCATCTATGTATAAATGTGAAGGGCATTTCATCAGTACTAATGTACTTCTGACCAATCTATACATGTATCTCTCATGACAGAAGAAAAATGTACAAGCTTCTAACCCAAATCTGTCGTTTTTGCTAGGACTCAAAGGCATAAGTACATTCCTGCTGTTTTACAGATATCCAATATCTACTTTTTGTACACTACGGATTTAAGTACAGATTGGTGATGATAATATATCTAAAACATTTATGTCATTTTCTACAACACAGTTTATATATGTTTCATAGTATCAAATGTTGTAAAGCTAGGATCCACTTCTTACTGGTCAAAAGGACTGCCTACAAGCACAAATTGAACCCGCACAGCCAATGTGAATCTTCAACATGGTGTATAAACTAATGCCTCTGATAATTTTCCATTTCCTAAATCCCCCCTCATTTTTTTTCTAGCATTTTACCCTTCTTGGGCCCAATAAAACACACTACAAAAGTAAGCAGAAAGTAGTCCATGAAAGAATACTTTTCACCTTTTTCCTTGTTGAGATGCTATATCAAAAGAAAACTCCTATACATAGCGGGCAAGGTGACTAACCTGTACACCAAAAAACACCAGAATTCTTTTAGCTATTGGAGGCCCAAAAATTGGGCCCCTAATGTCAATACAAAAGAGGGAATGTGATGGAAAATATAGTAACTAAAAGGTATAAAATTAGGGCTTATTGCAATAAGGAAAAAATAAAGAGAACAAGAATTTCTGCCAGTAGATAAATACCTGACTACAGAGTACAGAGCCCATATCATGTTCTCAGGAGAAGTAAAAACAAAGAAAAACCTCCAACCTTCGGGGTGTGCTTATCAATGTTACATAAACAAGTGACAGATACTATTAACTTAGATCCATTATGACCTTGTAAATAAACTTTGTACTCTATGAATCACCTGTATCTTGGAAACCTTGTGAAATGAGACTAGTGGTCTCAATCCTCCCTTTCTGTTTACACTGCTAAAAACCCTTCAAAATTTTAAGCCACAACATTACTTTTCTGGGAGAGTGAGGTCCCAGTTGGCTGGATTTTTAGGAATAAAAACCTTTTGCTTTTGAAGTCAGGAGTCACTTCCTTGGAGGTTGAGGAAACCCATAGGCATAATAGTAACAAGATGCTCAAGGAGGCTTTATGGGCTATAGAACTCCAGGTGACAGCTATTTGAAAATCAAAACACTGATATGTCAGAGATATGCCTATATTACTTCCTTCTTACTTTTGCAGTGTTTTTGAGCTGCAAATACGCTAAAATTCTAGACAATACCATCAAAAAGAAGGGGAATTCAGAAAATCGAACATTTATCAAAGGCATTAGTTTGTATACCCTGTTGAAGATTCACATCAGCTGGACTGGTTCACCATAAGTCTAGGGAGAACAATATTCAGGAGTATGCTGTAGTTAGCTCATGTGACAGAAGCACAAATTGGCTGCCAAATGTTCAAAGTGGGAACAGAAGTTAAAATGTATATATTTAATTGGAACTCTTAGTTCGTAACCTTTAGTGATCAACAAGGACAGGAAGATCAGGGGGAAAATTCCATCCTCAGGTTAGCTGTACTTATCTGCTGATGGGAGATGTCATTCTATATATGTTTCTCATACTGGTTAATGAATAAAGCACTGTTGGCCAATAGAAAAGAAAGATAGTAGGGACTAGGTGACAAGGAGGAAAGAGGAAGTAGTAAGGAGGAGTCAAGATGGAGAGACCTGGGAGACCAGAAGCCTGCCCCACTCCCCGTAAGGAGACAACGTGGAAACACATAGAAATGGGTTAATGATTAAGACAGAGCTAGCCTATAAGAAACAAGTAACTGGCAAGAGAATTGTATCTAATTCAGAGTCTTGATGTGATAATTGGTGCTGGTGTGTAGGCGGGACAAGACTTGTGGTGGGAGGAAAACCCTTACTCCTTACAAATAGTGCCCAAGTGGTTAATAAGAACTTGTACTTAAAATTTAACAAAAGTTCAAAATAGGGATTTAGAAAAAAAGAACAAAGACAAACAAGGTTTCTTGGTAGCAGCATTTTTCTTGGCTGGACTGTGCTTTGCAAGAGACAAGCAGATATTTGCATGTCTCTTTAAGGGAGGATTCCTGACTCAGCATAAGAGGAAAAAACTGCATGACATTTAGGAAGCACTGCAAATAATTTATTGGTGTATACGACAGCTTGCAATGACAGTGAGCACATCTCCAAGCCGGAAGCATGGAGACCAAGGCAGTGAACACAGTTCTCAGTGCAGGCAGTAAAATAGACACCGCCATCTTTGATAACTGTGGCAGAAACTTCAAAGACTTTCATTTTAGCAATGTTGTTGTTTACAGATAAAAGACTCGTGGCCAGAAAAAGATAAAGACTTACAGTAAAGACAGATTCATATTAAGAAAAACCTCCAAAGGTTTACAGTGTGTTTTAAAATATATGTAGACATGGGAAAAATAAAATAAAATGGTTTTAAAAAGACAGAGAACAGCTGGGTATGGTGGCACACACCTTTAATCTGAGCACACCAGAGACAGAGGCAAGCAGGTCTCTGTGATTAGCAAATTAAACCTGGTATGCAGAGTGAATTCCAGGACAGATAAAAGTTACAAAATAAAAAGTAAAAGAAACAGAGTAATAATAAAGCCAAGTAAAGATGAAAAGCTCAGAGAGATCCTGGTTACTTTATGGTATTATATTGTCTTTGCATTGTTTGACTGCTGAGGAAACAACTGTTAAAACAAATGCTGCTGAATTAATTCAATTTATATATTTTAAAAATGTTTTGACTCCAAAATTTAAGTCTAAGGACAAGTTACTGGGGAAAAGGATTTCTATTTTTCTTTCGACAGAAAATAAAAAGCTATGGATTCCTTCCAGACTAATGTGGTTTGATCAAGCCAGACACCCTGAAACAGAATTCCTGGTGATCCAACATTCAAAACAGCTTGAACAAGGCAGCATTGCAGACTACAGCCAGGATTTCTGTATCTTCTTAGGATCCCCATAACAGTGCCCCTTATCAGCAGGAAGTAGTTTGGAAAAAAAAAAAAAACGACGCCCAAATTCCCAAATATTGTTTATAAATGTTTGTTTTCATTTAAATATGGTTGGTTATAAATGGTTAATGATCATAACCAATATGTTTTTAAAGGTAAAAAGGGAATAATTGTATAGATATGAATACTTTGTTTTGGAATGGATTTTCATTTATTGATACATTTTTTGGTCAATTTTGTGATATGTATATTTCTCCTCTTGTTTAGGTACTGTGTTTATATAGCTCATTTAAAAATGTAATGTATAATTCAATACAAATTTTAGATAGTTACCTATAATAGTCAAAACTTACAGCTAAGTGATTTCTATTTTCTAGATATGTGGAGATGTGTTTGACATGAATAGGCATTTTTCAAACCTTTCAAAGACCTACAGAATAGGGCATTTAAAATGGTTTAGGGTTTTTCTTGACAGTGAGACATGAATACTCCTGGCAACACCGCCTATGTCAGAAAGGAAGATGGACATCAAAGAAACATGTATGGAGTTTGCTTCCAGTATGGCAAGACTAGCCATTTGGCCAAGATACTGCTCTTGTTGGACTTTGTGACTTTATACTGTATAAACTGGACATTCAGGACCCACAGAAATGTGACTGCTGATTCAAGATGGACATTGCTACAGAGTTCATGCTTCATGGATGTGTCTACCAGACAGTCTGCCAGACACAAAGAAAAGTGACTGACAAACTGCCAATAAAAGAAGACAGTTTAAAGTTTCCTGCTTTGCTGGGCTGAAGATGGAAGATTACGAAAGAACTTTGGGTGACCAGGCAGTGAGTTGTCTCTGTCTTTCCTAGAGTTTATCTACTATCCTTCTGTGTTCTTTGAAGGATTTGAAGGCAGATAGTTATGGTTATAGATTTCCTTTGTTAGGAGTAAAGATAAATTACATATAGGACTTTTGACTCACAAATATAGGATAGATGATAGAATAGTTTCTTAAATCTTGCTAAATGTTAATGGACTAAATAGTGTTAACTGTGATTCTTATTTGATAACTGTTGTGTTATATATTTTGCTATGTTAAGGTTAAAACCCTTCTTTTAATTTAGACAGAAAAGAGATGTTGGGAGATGTCATTCTGTATATGTTTCTCATACTGGTTAATGAATAAAGCACTGTTTCCCAATAGAAAAGGAAGAAAGGAGGGACTAGGAGACAAGGAGGAAAGAGGAAGCAGTAAGGAAGAGTCAAGATGGAGAGAACGGGGAGACCAGAAGCCTGCCCCACCTTCTGGTAAGGAGACCATGTGGAAATACATTGAAATGGGTTAATAAGACAGAGCTAGCCAATAAGAAACAAGTAACTGGCCAACAGAATTGTATCTAATACAGAGTCTCGGTTTGTTAATTGGGGCTGGAATGTAGTCGGGACAAGACTGGCTGCAGAGGAAAAACCTTACTCCTTACAATCTGCAGTCCTTTTGACCTATAAGAAGTGGATCCAAGCACTATGACATTTGATCCTCTGAAGCCAATATAAACTGTGTTATATAAAAGGACATAAAAGATTTAGATATATTACCATTACCAATCTATGCTGAAATCCATATTGTAGAAAAAGTACATGTTGGGTATTTGTAATAGAGCAGGAATGTGCTTATGCCTTTGAGACATATATGCAGGCAGAACACTGTATGCATAATTAATGAATAAATGTTCAAAAACAACTTTTATATCTTTCTATTTTTAGATCCTTATTTAGGAGCCATATTAAGGCTGCCTAACACTGCCAAGCTCACAAAGTTATGGTTAGCCCAGCCATCAATACTGTCAGATCTGAGAAGGATATATTTAATTAAATGAAAGGGAACAGTCGATATACTCCTAGCCATAACAAATTATCTATGGCATTGAGGGGAGAAATTCTTCAACAAGGACATAGGACATAATGTGAGAGGTTTTTTATTTTTTTTTATTTTTTCGTTATTTCTTTGTTTGTCTTTTCTCTGTGGAAGAGGGAAATGGAAATCTCTGACCTTATTTTGTCTAGGCAAAGGTGCAAAAACATTTTCAGTACCATGCAGCCTCTACAATGTCTAAGCTGGGTCCTACCTGGCAGCAGACATTGTATTTGCGCATCTTGCACCTTGGTCAGTTTCATAACTATTTATACTGTCCCATAATCTTCTTTAGAAGCCTAAGGTAATTGAAAGGATCTGTGATTCTTTGTCTGATATTATTACAGCTTTTTAGTTAACATTTGGAAGCCTTATTCTATACAGATCCCTGTAGTATTAGAAGTCTGTCTAGGTATATCTAAATAGACAACTTCGTATCAGTTCCTTGTTTAAGCTTAAACTTTTAGAACATGTATGGGAGACAGAGTGAGGTTTATCCCAGTTATTAATCATTAATACTTAGTTTGATTACAGCCAAAAGTTAATTTATAAGGATGGCTAGTAACTTGTGTTTCTTATTTGTGCTCTCTATACTCATGACAAGTTAGAATGGTTACCCATATAGATTTCAGACAAATCAGGCAGGCAGAATGTGTTACAGAACTGTCAAAGCCACTCAGAGAAGCTTTATATATAATTAGAGGATGAGATCCGTCTTTAACTACTTGGTGGCAGTGCACATGTTTAATATCAGAACTGAGGAGGCTGTCAGTAAACAAAAATGAAATACAATAATAAATTAAAACACATAATGAAGAATCAGATACATCTTAATATGAGTCACTTTCATCTGGTGGTTTCCTGCTTTTATAAAGGGTATTGAAGGAGGAGGCTCTCCTTCTGTTGCTGCTTACCCTAGTTATGGCTACCAAATTTATTAGTTTACTAGCTTTAGAGTCTTCTTCTTTGGATTTTTGGTGTACAATGATGACCAGCTGAGACATGCACCCTGGTGAACAAAATAACTGCTATAGCCTTCAGATTCCCACTGTTGGACAGCCATTTTTGGACTACGTGGATCACTGCCTATGAGACATTGTAATGAATCCACTCTACATATATGGAAAGAGTCATCCTGCCATGCCTGTTCATGCAGAGAACCTCACATAATGCAGTTAGTTTTTGCTTTCTTTTGATTTTAACCTGCTCACTGAACATGTGTTGTCTAAAAATATTGCTCACAAATACAAACTTCCTAGTTCCTTTTCTCTGCAACTATTCAAATTTCTATGAAGACTACTTTTTCATTACTATGCATTTTCCAACCATTTGCTATGAGTTTCAGGGATAAAACTCCTACATTCATAGAGCCATCATCCAGGTTGCTAGCAGGATTAAGAGCAACTATCTTGTTTGTCATCTGGTTCCTGCTTCTCTTTCTTGATTTTAAGTGCCTGTGACAACTAAGTAAAGAGCACATTCAGTTCACCTAATCTCAGTGTAAAGCTACACAACAATTATCTCTCTTTGTATCCCTAAATCTCTCTGTAATAATTTGGCTATACCATGTCAAAGGAGAAACTCCTTATTTACAAACAGCCCCTAGGCCAATCCTCATATAATAGAACAGGTCTTTCACAAGCTTCTTAAGGGGGTATTACTGGCATGGTCTGCCAGATGGTCCAGTTTTCTTCTAGAGAAAAACAAGGTTTGGCAAGATGGGCAAGATGAGCAAAATGACAACAGTTTGAAAAGGTAAACACTGTTGTGTTCAGGGGTTGACTGAGCAAGCAAGCCTTCTGTATAGGTCCTGACTCATAAAGAAAGAACATAGCTCCTTCTCAAACCCATTAATGAGCTTAGCAGATTCAGTATCAGCCTCAGGAACTAGACTTAGACTCTCAGGTATTGAGAATGAAATAGAACCTCTCCTTTTACATAATGAAGATGCTTAGGAAAGAATGCAATTGCCTAAATCCAGGGTCTTTGTGGAGGGGTTGCTTCATATCCTGTGAAAACAACACTTCCCACCACATGGAGCTGGGGTTTTCTGTCCCAAGGGCCCTGCAGGCTTAGTCAGTAAAGTACACAAGAAGCAATGAGTTCTCCTCATGATGCAATGCTTGAGTAGCTTTCTCATGAGCTGGTCAAATTGAAAGATTACTGCTACGGAATTCTTAAAATTCTCAACTTTCTTCCATCTCCCCCTGAAAGTAGGGAACAGGAAGCTATTACTCATAAGAAGCATAATTAGAGTAAGACTTATGTTAAGCAAGACCTCCCTTCCCGAGGTTTTATCTTTTCTGTGTCCTGCCTTTCCTTTTTTCCTCATCTTATGGCACCTTTACCCCAAGACCTGTCAGGGAAGTGTAAACGTCTGTTTTATGTTACTCATGTACTATTATATCATTATGGTTCTATCTTTCTATTGAAGACTTTAATTGCCTTCCTGCCTTTACTTGATGTTCCCTATTACTATTTAAATTATTCAAAGTGTCAAATAAGTTGGTAATAGCTAACTGTCACAATAAATAGGCGACACAGCATTTAACTAGCAAGGAGGAATGGCACAGACTCCAGTTCTGAAGGATGTCATCATCATCAATTTAAACAATTAATCATAAAATGTGAAGATATTGCCCATTAACTCTCCAAGAGGGAGCTTTACAGAACTCTTCATGGAATAGGGGATTATTGGATTACATAATTATACTATTATTTACATTGCCTTGGGTATTATGACCAAGTATCAACTTAAATAATTTAATTATGTAATTGAATGATCTGTCACACTTCACACCAGAAAGTGGCACCTAATTCCATATGTCATGGATGATATAATCATGTTTTATATAACTGAATGATCAAATAATGAGTTCACGTACCATCATCCACTTCCCTAAGGTGGCTCCAAACCACACTCGTGAACAATGCTGTCATCATTGATTTAAATAATTTCATTACATAATTAATATTTAGATGGTATAAAATACCTGACTCCACATTGTGGCACAATAATCCACTGACATGGATTACCTAATGTCCTATTTTCATAAATAAATAATAACATAATAAGAGAATGAAATGGTCTGACTTACTCGACACAAGTTGTGTCTCACATGACTCCCACAAGATTGTGTGAAACTCCCTGGTTCATCCCTTAATTAATCACAGAGTTGAGTAGGAAAATGTGTAAATGATGAAATGTCATTGTGTATGCAGGGCCTTAAAAAATCACATATTTAATATTGGATAACTGCCTCAAATAATCCAATAATCCCTAAGTCTACTCTAACGAATGCATTGTCACACTCCTGAAGGAAGTTAATTGTGGCAAACTCACCTTTTGATGAATAATTGTGAGTCTTATTATCTTTTAGTCCATAGTTTTACTTATTAGGAGATAGAGCATTCATAAACAGAAGTCTTTGAACAGTTTCTCCACAGAATATATTCACTGATCATAGGTAATCTTGATTGGGTAACCAGTAATAGCTGTAGGCAAACTTCCAGACATTTGGCTATGTCTTGGTTAATGGAATCAAATGCTGTTATTAAAAGTTTTAGGAGATAGTTTTCTTGGGAGATCGTAATGACCCATTACAACACCTCAATGTAGGTGCTCTCTGGCTCATGGCCCAGGATACAGAATGCAAGCATGGTTGCCAGGCAACATTTATGGTAAAACATTCTGTCATATTCTCCTGCACCTCCCACATGCTAAAATTAGAATACCCAAAAATGGACAACACTTACAACCTCACTGATTTTCTCACAAAAACAAAGCAGGGCTCTTTTTTTGAGTCATACCTAGTTACCAGTCTCTCAAGCTATTACATTCCTATAGTGATATAAACATAAAAACTAAAGCATCATTATGCCACTCAAGTACATTGATGAGCAATAAAACATATTTTCTATGGTTCAATTTCTCATTTCCAGTATGCAAACAATACCGATAATCAACTCTACCATACTAGTTTTCAATTTACTGAAAACGAAATAAACATCTATTCATTCACTTAACTTTAGATCATCTTGATCACATGGTTTCTCAGAGTTGTTAGGATATGCATTTGACTGATGACTAAGGATTTTGAGCACAGTAATATGTTTCTTTAAGTCATTTTTGATTCCACAATTTATACTTCTCTGTGGATTCCTGTATCCCAATTTCTAATATAGTTATTTAGAGTTATTTTGAATTGGTGGTGTGTCATGTTATCAGCAAAACAGAGTTCATCTGACGAGAATTCCTGATCATGAGATTATTCAGTTATTCCATTTTTAAACTCGGTGGTGACTTTGTCCTTCATGTGTAACTTCTGTTGCAACTTATCAGAAACTGATGATGCAAAACAATACAGATTTTTTTTTAAATCGTGTAATCATTCAATTGTTAAAAATCTTATATTATGTAATCAGTAACCACTGGATAATGCAGTGTCCTTCATTCTCTGGGCACTGCTTCTAGTACCAATTTCCTGCTGTGTCAGTCGAACAGTAGCCAAATGATGGAATAAACAATCATTACTTACGCAATCAAATAAGTTAATAATTGGATAGTTCTCCATACTTAACTTTCATAAGATGGAACCAAACTACAGTGATTGTCAAGTAAGTCGTACTTCCTTGCCACGGTTAACTCCCATGGAGGAATGGCCCGACTCCAGTCAAGAAGAACACCATTTTCATCGATTTAAATAATGAATATATAATGGAAATGATTGAATAATGTCATGGTGGTGCATACTTAAAAACCACATGGAGTAGTCAGACTGATCTCTTCCTGGATTAATGAGGAATTTAAAAAAAAATTATATTTAATTAGTGGGCAATTTGTATTAACACTGACAAGATAGCACCGAAATCCTAAAACTATCAGTGATGTAATGATCAATTTACATAGTTAAATGAGGAAGAAATGAGATGATGTTACATCATCAATCCCAAAATCTAACACCAAAAGGGATTTATGGTGCATAACATTACCTGTATTTTAAATATGTTAATTAAATGAAATTATGATTTAATTTCCTATGTAACAGTTAAGGGAGTAAGTGTAGTATTAGATGATGTGATGGTCTGACACGATGAACTCCCCTAAAGAGGCTCAAACTCCAGTGATCACTGAATACATAATGACAGATTTTCATAAATACATGAATAAACATTAAACAAGTGGATGGTGTTTTATGCGTGAAGCCTAAATTATTGATCAATAATGAAGAGTCATTGTATTCGTAATCATAGATTTGAACAAAAAAATGAATGCATAAAGAGATAATTTCTCATAATTCACCCCTAGAGAGATAACAAAATGATATCAACATTGATTTAAATAAACAAAGAAATAAAGTAAGAAAGAAATCATGGGATACAATTTAACACCAACAAGGTGGATACAGACTCCAATCTTCTTAGAGTAGAAAAAGACAGATTTGAATAATGAAATAATCAGATAGTTAGATTGTCTGTGACACTTGAGTCACACAAGGTGGCACCAAACTTCAGGGATCACAGATTATATAATGAAAGAATTTAATAATTATATCTTTAAATATGAAAGACGTTGAATGTTTTTGTATCATCAATTCCTGAGCAGACTTGCCAGATATGAAAATGTATGCTGTCATCACACATTTTTAAAATGCCATCAGTTAATCGTCAGATAATCATACTGTCTTGCCTGATGAATTCTGTTGGCCTGACCTCATCACAAGCACCTGAATCTCTGTTGTGGTGCAGCAGGACGTGAGATAATTGGCCCAATCCTGGCATAGAATTAGGAGCAACAATGTTGATATCAGCTGAAAAGATGGCTGCAGCAGGGGCATCACCAGCATAGATGAGTGAGAGATGTTCTTCCATGTTCTGAGTCGTCATCCTTTTGCCAGATCTCGGTGATGGTGCCGACCTCCTAGTGCCACTCCTTTTTCTCATGGTAGATCACAACCGATGTGAAGATGTGGAGGAACAGCAGGTAGTCAACACCCAGACCACAATGACGGCCTTCGTGAAGTTCTTGTACTTCTTGGAAGGCACCGTGCAACCTTAAGGACTCAATCATCCAGCATCCCTCGTACTCTGGGAGATGCATAGATCATTCAGAAAATGCTCTGCCCATGTCTACAACTTTCCTAACCTTGTCCCTGACAGATATTTTCAACCTAACCGTAATCGGTGATGGCACTGTAAGTCGTTTACATAACTTAACGAATTAGATAAGTCAGTAATACCTAATTGTCACAATAAATAGGGGATCTCATGCTGTGTCAATGCCACAACAGCCAAATGACGGATGACACCATCATTATTTACGCAATCAAATAAGTTAATAATTGGATAGTCCTCCATATATAACTTTCTTTTTTTTTTTTTTTTTTTTTTTTTTTTTTTTTTTGCATATAGAGTATTTTTTATTTAATTTTATATAACAAAGTCCAATTAAATGAAAACAAACATTTATACACAATATTTGGGAATTTGGGCGTCGTTCTTTCCAAACTACTTCCTGCTGGTAAGGGGCGCATGGAAACTGAACAATGTGCAATTGCACCACTCCTGGGTCAAAGAAGAAATAAAGAAAGAAATTAAAGACTTTCTAATATTCAACGAGAATGAGGATACAACATACCCGAACTTATGGGACACCTTGAAAGCAGTGCTACGAGGGAAGTTCATTGCACTAAGTGCCCATATGAAGAAAACAGAGGATAGTCACATAAATGAATTAACAGCGCAACTGAAAACCTTAGAACAGAGAGAAGCGAATTCACCCCGCAGGAGCAGACGCCAGGAAATAATCAACTTGAGGGCTGAAATCAACAAAATAGAAACCAGGAAAACAATACAAAAAATCAATGCAACAAAGAGTTGGTTTTTTGAGAAAATCAACAAGATTGATAAACCTTTATCCAAATTAACGAAAAAGCAGAGACAGAACATGCAAATTAACAAAATCAGAAATGAAATGGGGAACATAACAACAGACACAGAGGAAATCCAGACAATTTTCAGGTCATACTTCGAAAATCTGTATTCCACAAAAATTGAAAATTCAAAGAAAATGGACAAGTTTCTGGATAACTATCACTTACCAAAATTAAATCAAGAACAGACAAACAACTTAAATAGACCTATAACCCGAAATGAAATAGAAGCAGTCATCGAAAGCATTCCAACGAAAAAAAGTCCAGGGCCAGATGGATTCAGTGCAGAATTCTACCAGACATTCAAGGAAGAACTAATACCACTACTCCTCAAACTGTTCCACAAGATAGAAACAGAAGGTTTATTGCCAATCTCTTTTTATGAGGCCACAATAACTTTGGTACCCAACCTCACAAAGACACAACTAAGAAAGAAAACTACAGACCAATATCCCTGATGAACATCGATGCAAAAATACTCAATAAAATAATGGCAAACCGAATTCAAAAATACATCAGAGAAATCATCCACCATGATCAAGTAGGCTTCATACCTGGATTGCAGGGATGGTTTAACATACGAAAATCTATCAACGTGATCCACCATATAAACAAACTGAAAAAGAAAAACCATATGATTATCTCCCTAGATGCAGAAAAAGCCTTCGATAAAATTCAACACCCTTTCATGATAAAGGTATTAGAGAGGTCAGGGATAACAGGAACATACCTAAACATAATAAGAGCAATATACAGCAAACCAACTGCCAACATCAAACTGAATGGAGAGAAACTTAAGCCAATTCCTCTAAAATCAGGAACAAGACAAGGCTGTCCTCTCTCTCCATATCTCTTCAATATCGTACTAGAAGTTCTAGCTAATGCTATAAGACAACAAAAGGAGATCAAGGGCATCCAAATTGGAAAGGAAGAAGTCAAACTGTCTCTATTTGCAGATGATATGATAGTTTACATAAGCGACCCAATAAACTCTACCAGGGAACTCCTACAGCTGATAAACACCTTCAGCAAACTAGCAGGATACAAGATAAACTCAAAAAAATCAGTAGCCCTATTTTTTTCAGACGACAAAGAGGCAGAGAAAGAAATCAGAGAAACATCACCCTTTACAATAGCCACAAGCAACATAAAGTATCTTGGTGTAACGCTTACCAACAAGTAAAAGATCTATATAATAAGAACTTTGTGACTCTAAAGAAAGAAATTAAAGAAGATACCAGAAAATGGAAAGACCTCCCATGCTCTTGGATAGGTAGGATAAACATAGTAAAAATGGCAATCTTACCAAAAGCAATCTACAGATTCAATGCAATCCCCATTAAAATCCCACCACAATTCTTCACCGACCTTGAAAGGATAATAATTAACTTTATATGGAAAAACAAAAGACCCAGGATAGCCAAAACAACCCTATACAATAAAAGAACATCAGGAGGCATCACCATTCCTGACTTTAAGCTCTACTACAGAGCTATAGTTCTGAAAACAGCCTGGTATTGGCATAAAAATAGACAGGTAGACCAATGGAATCGAATTGAAAATCCTGATATTAATCCATGCACCTATGAACACCTGATTTTCGACAAAACAGCTAAAATGATACAATGGGGCAAAGACAGCATCTTCAACAAATGGTGCTGGCACAATTGGATGAGGGTGTGTAGAAGACTGCAGATAGACCCATGTCTGTCGCCATGCACAAAACTCAAGTCCAAATGGATCAAAGACCTCAACATCAATCCAGCCACATTGAACCTCTTAGAAGAGAAAGTAGGAGGTACCCTTGAACAAATAGGTATAGGAGACCGCTTCTTGAACATAACTCCAGGGGCACAGACACTGAAAGAAACAATTAATAAATGGGACCTCTTCAAACTTAGACGCTTCTGTAAGGCAAAGGACACAGTTGACAAGACCAAACGGCAGCCCACTGACTGGGAAAAGATTTTCACTAATCCTATATCCGACAAAGGGCTGATCTCCAAAATATACAAAGAACTCAAGAAACTAGTCAACAAAACACCAAATAACCCTATTAAAAAATGGGGTACAGAACTGAAGAAAGAATTCTCAATGGAGGAAATCAAAAAGGCTGAAAGACACTTAAGAAAATGCTCCACATCCTTAGCTATCAGGGAAATGCAAATCAAAAAAACTTTGAGATACCATCTTACCCCTGCCAGAATGGCTAAAATTAGAAACACCAGTGATGACTTATGTTGGAGAGGATGTGGAGAAAGTGGAACACTCCTCCACTGCTGGTGGGAGTGCAAACTCATACAGCCACTTTGGAGATCAGTATGGCGGTTCCTCAGGAAAATGGGAATTAGTTTACCACAGGACCCGGCAATCCCCCTCTTAGGCATATACCCAAAGGATTCACATCAATGCAACAAAGACATCTGTTCAACTATGTTCATAGCAGCACTATTTGTTATAGCAAGAACCTGGAAGCAACCTAGATGCCCTTCAATTGAAGAATGGTTAATGAAGATGTGGCACATCTACACAATGGAATACTACTCTGCAGAAAAAAATAATGGTATCTTGAAATTCGCAGGCAAGTGGATGGCACTTGAAGAAACCATCCGGAATGAGGTAACCCAGTCACAAAAAGAGAAACACAGTATGTACTCACTCATATATGGATTTTAGAACTAGATCAAATGATCACCAGCCTATAATTCACATCACCAGAGGAACTAGGATACAAGTTGTATTCTATGAGATTCATATAAAGTCCCTCACAGAACTGGGAAGGGACAAGTCCCCCAGACCTCAGGTATAGTGGGGGAGGACAGCTAATGGAGAGAGAAGTAGGAGAAAATGAGAGGGAGGAGAGGAAGGCATGTGTGACTAGGAGGATTGAGCCTGGTTAGGAATGGAAAATAGGAAAGAGAGAGAGAGACAGAGACAGAGAGAGAGAACATAAAAGAGGGGAGCCAATATTGGTTTGAAGATAAAGTTGAACACAAAGAAAGGTCGAGGGAACTACAAGACTGCTCCCAACTAACAATCTCAGCTTCCGTGGAAAGGCTATCATAAATGCCCTTCCCGGAGAGTGAGATCAACAACTAACTTCTCCATGGAGTCCTCAACTAATGCCTGTTGAAAACAGGAGCAAACACCCATACATAAACACTGAGTCAAACTAGAACCCAGAAGCAGATGGAGAGGACAAGACCATGCGGTAGAAGTACATAGAGACAGCTTACCTGAACAAGGAGGAGCTAAGGGCCACTAGACTGATAGCTGGGAAGCCAACAGAGGTCTGACTCGGACTCCCCTGAATATGGGTCTCAGCCAGCAGGTCTGAGCAGTCTAAGAGACCTCAGACAGTGGAGCCAGGATGTATCCCTGGTGCACAAAAGGACTTTGCAAACATATCCCCCATGGAGGGATAACTGCCTTATTCTAGAGATAGGAGAGAAGCCCTAGTCCCTACTTCACAGGACCTGTCAGATCTACATGACCCCAACTGGATGGCATTCCCCTACATATTGTATTGTGGTGGGGGGTTGGGAGGGGAGGGTGTTTAGAGTGCATGGGAGAGGGTAGAGAGGGCAAAAGGGAGGGAAGGAGGGAGGAAGGGCTTGGGGGAAGGGAGGGAGGGAGGGAGAGGGAACTGGGATCGACATGTAAAATAATAATAATAAAAAAAAAAAAAAAAAAAAAAAAAAACGCTTTGACTCCAAAATTTAAGTTGAAGAACAAGTTACTGGGGAAAAGTATTTCTATTTTTGTTTCCACAGAAAATGAAAAGATGTGGATTTCTTCCAGACTAATGTGGTTTGATCACACCAGACCGCCTGAAACAGAGTACAAGCTGATCCTACATTCCAAACAGCTGGACAAAACAGCCCTACAGACTACAGCTAGCATATATAACTTTCAAAACATGGTACCAAACTCCAGTGATTGTCATGGAAGTAGTACTTAGATAATTAAATAATGCCACGTGATTAACTCCCGTGGAGGTTTGGCCCGACTCCAGTCAAGAAGAACAACATCTTCATTGATTTTAATAATTAATATATAATGAAAAATGATTGAAAAATGACATGGTGGTGCATACTTGAATCCCACATGGAGTAGTCAGACTGATCTCTCACTGGAATAATGATGTTTTTAAAAAATTAAATTGAAAATTAATTAGTGGGCCTTTCATATTAACACTGTTGAGATGGCACCAAAGTCCTAAACCTATCGCTGATGTAAAGCTCTATTTACATAGCTAAATGATGAAGTAATGAGATGATATTACATCATCAACTACCAAAATCTGACTCCAAACGGAACTTCTGGTCCATAACGTTAACTGTATTAGAAATATGTAAATTAAATGATGAATTATTACTTAATTTCCTAGTTTAAAAGTTAAAGAAGTAAGTGTAGTATCAGATGACATGATGGTCTGCTACAACGGTCTCCCCAAAATAGGTTCAAAACTCCAGTGATCACTGAATACATAATGACAGATTTTCACAATTAAATGAATAAACATTAAGCAAGTGGATGGTGTTTTATGCGTGAAGACTAAATGATTGTTCAATCCTGAAGAGACATTGAGTTCTTAATCATAGATTTGAACAAAAAATGAATGAATAAAGAGATAGTTTCTCATAATTCACCCATAGAGAGATAACAAAATGATATCAACATTGATTTAAATAAAGAACGTAAGAAAGAATGAAATAAAGAAAAATGAAAGACAGATAGAATTCACAAGATACAATTTAACACCAACAAGGTGGATACAAACTCCACTCTCCCTGGAGAAGAAAAAGACAGATTTGAATAATGAAATAATAAGATGGTTAGATGTTCTCTCACACTTGAGTCACACAAGGTGGCGCCAAACTTCAGGGATCACAGATTATATAATGAAAGAATTCAACAATTACATCTTTAAATATGTAAGCCGTCGACATTTTTTTGTATCACCAATTTCTGGGCTTACTTGCCAGGTATGAAACTGTATGCTGTCATCACGCATTTTTAACATTCCATCGGTTAATCATCAGATAATCATAATGTCTTGTCTGACGAATTCTGTAGGCCTGACCTCATCACAAGCGCCTGAATGTCTGTTGTGGTGCGGCAGGACGTGAGATAGTGGGCCCAATCCTGGCATTGCAGTAGTAGCCACAATGTTGATAACAGCTGACAAGACGGCTGCAGCAGGGGCATCAATAGCATAGCTGAGAGAGAGATGTTCTTCTGTGTTCTGAGACGTCATCCTTTTGCCAGGTCTCGGTGATGGTGCCGACCTCCTAGTGACACTCCTTCTTCTCATGGTAGATCACAACTGATGTGAAGATGTGGAGGAAGAACAGGTAGTCAACAGCCAGACCACCGTTCCAGCCTTGGTGAAGTCCTTGTACTTCTCAGAGGGCACGGTGCAACCTTCAGGACTCCAGCACCCAGCATCTCTCGTACTCTGGAAGATGCATAGATCATTCTGAAAATGCTCTGCCCATGTCTACAACTTTCCTATCCTTGTCCCTGAAAGATTTTTGCACCCTAACCATAATCGGTGATGGCAATGTCTTTCGTTTACCTATTTTAAAGAATTAAATAAGTCACTAATAGCTAACTGTCACAATAAATAGGGGATGTAGCATTCTATTGGCAGGGAAGCATGGCCAGACTCCAGTCATGAAGAATGTCATCATCATCCATTGAAACCATGAATCATACAATGTGAAAATATTGCACATTATCTCCACAAGAGGGAGCTTTACAAGTAGGTCTCTTCATGGAATGGAGGACTGTTGTTTACATAACTATACAAATATTTACATTATCTTGGGTATTCACACAGATTTTCAATTTAAATTCATTAATTATGTAATTAGATGATATGTGGCACCAGATTCCAGGTTTCATGGACGATATAATCATAGTTTTATATAACTATATAATCAAATAATGAGTTCATGTAACTTCATCCACTTCCCTAAGGTGGCTCCCAACCAGGCTCATGAACGATGCTGTCATGATAAATTGATGTATTTTAACTATATAAATGATATTAGAATGGTCTATAACAATCGCCTCCCACATCCCGTCAACACAATCCACTGATCATGGATTATCTAATGTCCTATTTTAATAATCAAATAACAACATAATCAGAGGATGAAATGATCTGCCATACTCCACACATTTGACTCTCTATTGACTCCCACATGATTGTGGGAAACTCCTAGGTTCATCAGTTATTTAATCACAGAGCAGAGTAGTAACATGTTTAAATGCTGAACTGCCATTGTGGATGTAGGGTTTTTAGAAGATATCATATATTTAATGTTGGGCATTTGCCTCAAAAGAGATGGACTGAAATCCATTAATCACAAAGTCTACTCTAACAAATAGATTATCACCTTCCTGAAGGAAGTCATCAATGGCAAACTCACCTTTTGATGAATAATTGTTGGTCTTATTTGTCTTTTGTTCCATAGTGTGACTTCTTAGGAGAGAGAGTATTCATAAACAGAAGACTTTGAACTGTTTCTTCACAGACTACGTTCTCTGATGTTTAGGTAATCTTGAATTTGGTAACCAGTAAAAGCTGTAGGCACACTTCCAGAGGTGTGGCTATGACTTGTTTAGGCGAATCAAGTGTTGTCATTAAATGTTTTAGGAGATAGTTACCTTGGGAGACTGTTATGTCCCATGATAACACTTTCTCGAAGCTGCTCTCTGGTCCTTGGCCCATGATACCAGGATACAGAATGCAACAGGGTTGCCAGGCAACATTTATGAACCAACATTCTCTCACATTCTAGTGCCCCTCCCACATGCTTAAAGAGTATACCCACCGATGAGCTAACCTTACAGCCTCACTGAGTTTCTCACAAATACCAAGCAGGGCTCTTTCTTTTGAGTTCTACATATTTACCAGTCTCTCATGCTACAACTTGCATATAGTGACAAAAGCATGAAAACGAAAGCATCCTTGTGCCATTCAAGTACAATGATGAGTATTTTAAACCTGTTTTCTATGCTTCAATTTTCTAATTTCTACAATGGAAACAATACAATCAATCACCTCTACCCTAATCCTTTTCTCTTTATTGAAAATAAAATAAACTCCCTGCATCCTCTTACCTTTAGAGGAGCTTGATCCCCTGTTTTCTCAGAGTTGTTTAGATTTGCATTAGGCTGATGATTAAGGATTTTGAGCAGTGTCTTCTGTTTCTTTCATTCATTTTGGATTCCTCAATTGATTGTTCTCTATTAAGTCCTGAACCCCGCTTTCTAATATGGTTATTTAGAGATATTTATTGTTGGTGGTGTGTCATGTTAACAGCCCGACAGAGTTCATTAGATTAGATTCCATGATCAGGAGATTATTCAGTTATTCCATTTTTAAAATCGGTGGTCACTGTGTCCTTCATGGGTCAGTTCTGTTGCAACCTCTCAGAAACTGATGATGCGAAACAGTATAGTTTTTTTTTAAATCGTGTAATCATTCGATTGTTAAAAACCTACTATTGCGTAATCAATAAGCACTGTATAAGGCAGTGTCTCCCATTCTCTGGCCACTGCTTCTGGTACCGATCTCCTGCTGTGTCAATTCCACAGCAGCCAAATGACAGATGACACCGTCATTACTTTCGAAATCAAATAAGTTAATAATTGGATAGTCCTCCATATATAACTTTCAAAAGATGGTACCAAACTCCCGTGATTGTCAAGGAAGTAGTACTTAGATAATTAAATAATGCCACGTGATTAACTCCCGTGGAGGTTTGGCCCGACTCCAGTCAAGAAGAACAACATGTTCATCGATTTTAATAATTAATATATAATGAAAAATGATTGAAAAATGACATGGTGGTGCATACTTAAATCCCACATGGAGTAGTCAGACTGATCTCTCACTGGAATAATGTTGTTTTTAAAAAATTAAATTGAAAATTAATTAGTGGGCCTTTCATATTAACACTGTTGAGATGGCACCAAAGTCCTAAACCTATCGCTGATGTAAAGCTCTATTTACATAGCTAAATGATGAAGTAATGAGATGATATTACATCATCAACTACCAAAATCTGACTCCAAACGGGACTTATGGTCCATAACGTTACCTGTATTTGAAATATGTAAAGTAAATGATGAATTATTACTTAATTTCCTAGTTCAACAGTTAAAGAAGTAAGTGTAGTATCAGATGACGTGATGTTCTGGTACAACGGTCTCCCCAAAGGTGGCTCAAACCTCCAGTGATCACTGAATACATAATGACAGATTTTCACCATTAAATGAATAAACATTAAGCAAGTGGATGGTGTTTTATGCGTGAAGACTAAATGATTGCTCAATACTGAAGAGACATTGAGTTCTTAATCATAGATTTGAACAAAAATGAATGAATAAAGAGATAGTTTCTCATAATTCACCCCTAGAGAGATAACAAAATGATATCAACATCGATTTAAATAAAGAAAGGAAGAAAGAAAGAAAGAAAGAAAGAAAGAAAGAAAGAATTCACAAGATACAATTTAACACCAACAAGGTGGATCCCAGTCTCCACTCGCCCTGGAGTAGAAAAAGACAGATTTGAATAATGAAATAATCAGATAGTTAGATGTTCTGTCACACTTGAGTCACACAAGGTGGCGCCAAACTTCAGGATCACAGATTATATAATGAAAGAATTTAATAATTACATCTCTAAATAAGTAAGCCATTGACATTTTTTTGTATCATGAATTCCTGGGCAGACTTCTCTATTAAGTCCTAAACCCCGCTTTCTAATATGGTTATTTAGAGATATTTATTGTTGGTGGTGTGTCATGTTAACAGCCCGACAGAGTTCATTAGATGAGATTCCATGTACAGGAGATTATTTGGTTATTCCATTTTAAAATCGGTGGTCACTGTGTCCTTCATGGGTCAGTTCTGTTGCAACCTCTCAGAAACTGATCATGAGAAACAGTACAGTTTTTTAAAATCGTGTAATCATTCGATTGTTAAAAATATACTACTACGTAATCAGTAATCAGTATATGAGGCAGTGTTCCCCATTCTCTGGGCACTGCTTCTGGTACCGATCTCCTGCTCTGTCAATCCCACATGACCATCATTACTTACGCAATCATGTAAGTTAATAATTGGATATTCCTCCATACTTAAATTTCATAAGATGGAACCAAACCCCAGTGAATGTCAAAGAAGGAGTAATTAGATGATTAAATACTGCCACTTGATTAACTCCCATGGAGGAATGTCCCTACTCCAGTCAAGAAGAACAACATCTTCATCGATTCAAATAATTAATATGTAATGAAAAATAATTAAATAATGTCATGGTGGTGCATACTTAAATCCCACATGGAGTAGTCAGACTGACCTCTTCCTGGAATAATGATTTATTTATAAAATTAAATTGATAATTAATTACCTAGCGTTTTATATTAACACTGACAAGATGGCACCAAAGTCCTAAAACTATCGCTGATGTAATGACCTACTTACAGAGATAAATGATGAAGTAATGAGATGATGTTACATCGTCTACTCACAAAATCTGACTCCAAAAGGGACTTAGGGTCCATAATATTACCTGTATTTCAAATACGTAAATTAAATGATGAATTATTATTTAATTTCCTAGTTTAACAAGTAAATAAGTAAGTGTACTATTAGATGATGCTATGTTCTGGCACGATGGACTCCCCTCAGGAGGCTAAAATCTTCACTGGTCACTGAATCGGTAATGACAGATTTTCATAATTCAATGAATAAACATTAAACTTGTGGATGGTATTTTATGTGCAAAACCTAAAGATTGATCAATCCTGAAGAGTCACTGAGTTCTTAATCATACATTTGAACAATAAAATGAATGAATGAAAAGATATTTTCTCATAATTCACCCCTAGAGAGATAACAAAATGATATCAACATTGATTTAAATAAATAAATTATGAAACCACAAGAGACATTTCAAGACCAACAAGGGGGCTCCAGACTCCACTCTTCCTGGAGTAGAAAAAGACAGATTTAAATAATGAAATCATCAGATTGTTAGATCGTCTGTCACACTTGAGTCACACAATGTGGCACCACACTTCAGGGTTCACAGATTATATAATGAATAAATTTAATGATTACATCTTTACATATCTAAGTCGTTGAACTTTTTCGTATCATCAATACCTGGGCAGACTTGCCAGATATGAAAGCAGATGCTGTCATCACGGATTTTTAATATTCCATCAGTTATTCGTCAGACAATCATACTTTCTTGACTGGTGAATTCTGTTGGCCTGACATCCTCACCGGTGCCTGAATCTCTGTTGTGTTGCGGCAGGACCTGAGGTAATTGGCCCATTCCTGGCATACCAGTAGTAGCCAAAATGTTGATATCAGCTGAAAAGGTGGCTGCAGCAGGGGCATCAACAGCATAGCTGAGAGAGAGATGTTCTTCTGTGATCTGAGTCGTCATCCTTTGCCAGGTCGCGGTGATGGTGCCAACCTCCTAGTGCCACTACATGTTCTAGACATAGACCACAACCGATGTGAAGATGTGGAGGAAGAGCAAGTATTCAACACCGAGACCACCATGCAGACCTTGGTAAAGTACTTTTACTTCTCAGAGGGCACCATGCAATCTTCTGGACTCTATTCTCCAGCATTCCTAGTGGTCTGGAAGACGCATAGACATTCAGAACATGCTCTGCCCATGTCTACAAGTTTCCTAATTTGTCGCTGAAAGATATTTGCAACCTAAAAATAATCGGTGATGTCATTGACTGTCGTTTAAGTAATTTAAAGAACTAAATAAGTCAGTGATAGCTAACTGTCCCAATAAAGACGTGATGTAGCATTTAACTTGCAGGGAGGCATGTCCAGACTCCAGTATGAAGAATTTCATCATCATCCTTTAAAACCATGAATCATAAACTGTGATGATATTGCACATTAACGCCACAAGAGGGAGGTTTACGGGTCTCTTCATGGAATGGACAATTTTTGGTTTACATAATTACACTCATATTTACATTATCTTGGGGATTAACACAGATTGTCAATTTAAATACATCAATTTTGTAATTAGGTGATGTGTGGCACCAGATTCCAGGTGTCATTGACGATATAATCATTGTTTTATATAACTAAATAAGCAAATAATGAGTTCATGTAACATCATCCACTTCCCTAAGGTGACTCCAAGCCAGGCTCATGAACAAAGCTGTCGTGATTAATTTAAATATTTTAACTACATAATTGATATTAAGATGGTCTATAATAATTGCCTCCCACATCGCGTCACCACAATCCACTGATCATGGATTATCTAATATCCTATTTTAATAATCAATTAACAACTTAATCAGAGGATGAAATGGTCTGCTATGCTCCACACAATTGAGTCTCAGTTGACTCCCCCATGATTGTGGGAAACTCCCAGGTTCATCCCTTATTTAATCACAGAGCAGAGTAGTACCATGTTTAAATGCTGAACTCTCTTTGTGTATGCAGGGTTTTTAGAAGATATCACATATTTAATGTTGGATGGCTGCCTCAAAAAAGATGGACTGAAATCTAATAATAGCTAAGTCTACTCTAACAAACGGATTATCACCTTCCTGAAGGAAGTCAACAATGTCAAACTCACCTTTTTGATGAATAATCATAGTCTTATTATCTTTTGCTCCATAGTTTTACTTCTGAGGAGAGAGAGTATTCATAAACAGAAGACTCTGAACTGTTTCTCCACAGACTATGTTCTCTGATGATTAGGTAATCTTGAATTTGGTAACCAGGAAAAGCTGTAGGCACACTTCCAGAGGTGTGGCTATGACTTGGTTAGGCGAATCAAATGCTGTCATGAAAAGGTTTAGAGGATAGTTATCTTGACAGACTGTAATGTCCCATGAGAACACTTTCTCAAAGCTGCTCCCTTGTCCTTGGCCCATGATACCAGGATACAGAATGCAAGGAGGGTTGCCAGGCAACATTTATGAACCAACATTCTGCCACATTCTAGTGCCCCTCCCACATGCTAAAAGGAGTATACCCACCGGTGAACTAACCCTACAGCCTCACTGAGTTTCTCACAAAAACAAAGCAGGGCTCTTTCTTTTGAGTTCTACATATTCACCCGTCTCTCAAGCTACAACATGCCTATAGTGACATAAGCATGAAAACAAAAGCATCATTGTGCCATTCAAGTACAATGATGAGTATTTTACTCTTGTTTTCAATTCTTCAATTTGCTAATTTCTAGAATGGAAACAATACAGTTAATCGTCTCTACCATAATCCTTTTCTCTTTATTGAAAATAAAATAAACTCCTCTTCATCCTCTTACCATTAGAGGAGCTTGATCCCATGGTTTCTCAGAGTTGTTTAGATTTGCATTAGGCTGATGATTAAGGATTTTGAGCAGTGTCTTATGTTCCTTTCATTCATTTTGGATTCCTCAATTGATTGTTCTCTATTAAGTCCTGTTCCCCGCTTTCTAAGATGGTTATTTAGAGTTATTTATTGTTGGTTGTGTGTCATGTTATCAGTCCGACAGAGTTCATGAGATGAGATTCCCTGATCAGGAGATTATACAGTTATTCCACTTTTAAAATCGGTGGTCACTGTGTCCTTCATGGGTCAGTTATGTTGCATACTCGCAAAAACTGATGATGCGAAATAGTACAGTTTTTTAAAATCGTGTAATCATCCAATTGTTAAAAACGTACTACTACGTAATCAGTAATCACTGTATGAGGCAGTGTCTCCCATTTTCTGGGCACTGCTTCTGGTACCAATCTGCTGCTATGTCAGTCCCACAGCAGCCAAATGACAGATGACACCGTCATTACTTACGCAATCAAGTAAGTTAATAATGGGATAGTCCTCCATACTTAACTTTCATAAGATGGATCCAAACTCCAATGATTGTCAAGGAAGGAGTACATAGATGATTAAATACTGCCAAGTGATTAACTCCCATGGAGTAATGGCCCTACTCCAGTCAAGAAGAACAACATCTTCATCGATTCAAATAAGGAATATATAATGAAAAATGATTGAGTAATATCATGGTGGTGCATACTTAAATCCCACATGGAGTAGTCAGACTGGTCTCTTTCTGGAATAATGATTTTTTTTATGAAATTAAATTGATAATTAATTAGCTGGCGTTTTATACTAACACTGACGAGATGGCACCAAAGTCCTAAAACTATCGCTGATGTAATGACCTATTTACAGAGCTAAATGATGAAGTAATGAGATGATATTACTTCGCCTACTCACAAAATCTGACTCCAAAAGGGACTTAGGGTCCATATTATTACCTGTATTTCAAATACGTTAATTAAGTGATGAATTATTATTTAATTTCCTAGTTTAACCGGTAAATAAGTAAGTATACTATTAGATGATGCGATGTTCTTGCACGATGGACTCCCCTAAGGAGGCTGAAATCTTTAGCGGTCACTGAATACATAATGACAGATTTTCATAATTCAATGAATTAATATTAATCTAGTGGATGGTGTTATATGTACGAAACCTAAAGATTGATCAATACTGAAGAGTCATTGAGTTCTTAACCATAGATTTGAACAATAAAATGAATGAATGAAGAGATAGTTTCTCATAATTCACCCCTAGACAGATAACAAAATGATATCAACATTGATTTAAATAAATAAATAATGAAACCACAAGAGACATTTTAACACCAACAAGGGGGCTCCAGACTCCACTCTTCCTGGAGTAGAAAAAGACAGATTTAAATAATGAAATCATCAGATTGTTAGATTGTCTGTCACACTTGACTCACACAAGGTGGCAACACACTTCAGGGTTCACAGATTATATAATGAAACAATTTAATAATTACATCTTTACATATTTAAGTCGTTGAACTTTTTTGTATCATCAATACCTGGGCAGACTTGCCAGATATGAAAGCGGATGCTGTCATCATGGATTTATAATATTCCATCAGTTATTCGTCAGACAATCATACTTTCTTGCCAGGTGAATTCTGTTGGCCTGACAACCTCACCGGTGCCTGAATCTCTGTTGTGTTGTGGCAGGACCTGAGGTAATTGGCCCATTCCTGGCATACCAGTAGTAGCCAAAATGTTGATATCAGCTGAAAAGGTGGCTGCAACAGGGGCATCAACAGCATAGCTGAGGGAGAGATGTTCTTCCGTGTTCTGAGTCGTCATCCTTTTGCCAGGTCTCGGTGATGGTGCCGACCTCCTAGTGCCACTACATCTTCTAGACATAGACCAAAACCGATGTGAAGATGTGGAGGAAGAGTAAGTAGTCAACACCGAGACCACCATGCAGACCTTGGTAAAGTTCTTTTACTTCTCAGAGGGCACCATGCAATCTTCTGGACTCTATTCTCCAGCATTCCTAGTGTCTGGAAGACGCATAGACATTCAGAACATGCTCTGCCCATGTCTACAAGTTTCCTAATTTGTCGCTGACAGATATTTGCAACCTAAAAATAATCGGTGTTGTCATTGTCTGCCATTTAAGTAATTTAAAGATCTAAATAAGTCAATGATAGCTAACTGTCCCAATAAAGAGGTAATGTAGCATTTAACTGGCAGGGAAGTATGGCCAGACTCCAGTCATGAAGAATGTCATCATCATCCATTGAAACCATGAATCATAAACTGTGATGATATTGCACATCAATGGCACAAGAGGGAGCTTTACGGGTCGCTTCATGGAATGGACAATTTTTGGTTTTCATAATTACACACATATTTACATTATCTTGGGGATTAACACAGGTTGTCTATTGAAATACATTAATTATGTATTTAGATGATCTATGGCACGAGATTCCAGGTGTCATTGACGATATAATCATTGTTTTATATAATTAAATAATCAAATAATTAGTTCTTGTAACATCATCTACTTCCCTAAAGTGGCTCCAAACCAGGCTCATGAACGATGCTGTCATGATTAATTTAAATATTTTAACTACATAATTGACATTAAGATGGTCTATAATCATTGCCTCCCACATCATATCACCACAATCCACTGATCATGGATTATCTAATGTCCTATTTTAATAATCAAATAACAACATAATCAGAGGATGAAATGGTCTGCCATACTCCACACAATTGCCTCTCAGTTGACTCCCACATGATTGTGGGAAACTCCCAGGTTCATCCCTTATTTAATCACAGAGTTGGGTAATAACATGATTAAATGCTGAACTCACATTGTGTATGCAGGGTTTTTAGAAGATATCACATATTTAATGTTGGACGGCTGCCTCAAAAGAGATGGACTTAAATAAAACAATCCCTAAGTCTACTCTAACAAATGGATTATCAGCTTCCTGAAGGAAGTCATCAATAGCAAACTCACAACTCACCTTTTGATGAATAATTGTGAGTCTTATTTGTCTTTTGTTCCATAGTGTGACTTCGTAGGAGAGAGAGTACTCATAAAGGGAAGACATTGAACTGTTTCTCCACAGACGACATTCTCTGATGATTAGGTAATCTTGAATTTGGTAACCAGTAGAAGCTGTAGGCACACCTCCAGAGGTGTGGCTATGACTTGTTTAGGCAAATCAAATATTGTCATTAAAAGGTTTAGGATATAGTTACCTTGGGATACTGTAATGTCCCATGATAACACTTTCTCGAAGCTGCTCTCACAGAGAGAGAGCATGATACCAGGATACAGAATGCAACAGGGTTGCCAGGCAACATTTATGAACCAACATTCTGCCACATTCTAGTGCCCCTCCCACATGCTTAAAGGAGTATACCCACCGATGAGCTAACCTACAACCTGTCTGAGTTTCTCACAAAAACAAAGCAGGGTTCTTTCTTTTGAGTTCTACATATTTACCAGTCTCTCAAGCTACAACTTGCCTATAGTGACATAAGCATGAAAACGAAAGCATCATTGTGCCATTCAAGTACAATGATGAGTATTTTAAACCTGTTTTCTATGCTAAAGTTTTCTAATTTCTAGAATGGAAACAATACAATTAATCGCCTGTACAATAATCCCTTTCCCTTTATTGAAAATAAAATTAACTCCTCTCATCCTCTTTCCTTTAGAGGAGCTTGATCCCATGGTTTCCCAGAGTTGTTTAAATTTGCATTAGGCTGATGATTAAGGATTTTGAGCAGTGTCTTCTGATTCTATCAGTCATTTTGAATTCCTCAATTGACTGTTCTCTATTAAGTCCTGTTCCCTGCTTTCTAATATGGTTATTTAGAGTGATTTATTGTTGGTGGTGTGTCATGTTAACAGCCAGACAGAGTTCAATAGATGAGATTTCCTGATCAGGAGATTATTCAGTTATTCCATTTTTAAAATCGGTGTCCACTGTGTTCTTCATGGGTCAGTTCTTTTGCAACCTCACAGAAACCGATGATGCGAAACACTACATTTTTTTAAAAATCGTGTAATCATTCGATTGTTAAAAATCTACTATTACATAATCAGTAATCACTGTATAAGGCAGTGTCCCCCATCCCCTGGGAACTGCTTCTGGTACAGATCTCCTGCCAAATGACCGATGACAGCATCATTACTTATGCAAACAAATGAGTTAATAATTGGATAGTCCTCCATAATTAACTTTCATAAGATGGAACCCAACTTCAGTGATTGCCAAGAAAGTAGTATTTAGATAATTACGTAATGCCACGTGATTAACTCCCATGGAGGAATGGCCTGACTCTAGTCAAGAAGAACAACATTTTCATCGATTTAAATAATGAATATATAATGAAAAATGATTGAATGATGTCATGGTGGTGCATACTTAAATCTCACATGAAGTTGTCAGACTGATCTCTTCCTGGAATAATGAGGAATTTAAAAATTTAAATTGATACTTAATTAGTGGTCCTTTTATATTAACACTGAGGAGATGGCACCAAAGTCCTAAACCTATCGCTGATGTAAAGTTCTATTTACATAGATAAATGTTGAAGTAATGAGATGATATTACAGCATCTACTACCAAAATCTGATTCCAAAAGGGACTTATGGTGCATAACATTACCTCTATTTTAAATATGTAATTTAAATGATGAATTATTAATTAATTTCCTAGTTTAAAAGTTAAAGAACTAAGTGTAGAATTAGATGACATGACTGGCACAACAGTCCCCCTATGGAGGCTCAAAACTCCAGTGATCACTGAATACATAATGAAAGATTTTCATAATTAAATGAATGAACATTAAACAAGTGGATGTTGTTTTATACGTGAAGCCTAAATGACTGCTCAATACTGAAGAGACATTAAGTTCTTATTCATAGATTTGAACATAAAAACTGAATGAATAAAGAGATAGTTTCTCATAATCCACCCCTAGAGAGGTAACAAAATGATGTCAACAATGATTTAAATAAAGGAAGAACGAAAGAATTCACAAGATACAATTTAACACCAACAAGGTGGATACAGACTCCACTCTTCCTGGAGTAGAAAAAGACAGATTTGAATAATGAAATAATCAGATAGTTAGATGGTGTCACACTTTAGTCACACAAGGTGGCTCCAAACTTCGGGGATCATAGATTATATAATGAAATAATTTAATAATAACATCTTTAAATATGTAAGCCGATGACATTTTTTTGTATCATCAATTCCAGGGCTGACTTGCCAGGTATGAAACTGTATGCTGTCATAACACATTTTTAACATGCCATCAGTTAATCGTCAGATAATCATACTGTCTTGCCTGATGAATTCTGTTGGCCTGACATCATCACAAGCGCCTGAATGTCTGTTTTGGTGCGGCAGAAGGTGAGATAGTGGGCCCAATCCTGGCATAGCAGTAGTAGCCACAATGTTGATAACAGCTGACAAGATGGCTGCAGCAGGGGCATCAATAGCATAGCTGAGAGAGAGAGAAGTTCTTCTGTGTTCTGAGTCGTCATCATTTTGCCAGGTCTCAGTGATGGTGCCGACCCCCTAGTGCCACTCCTTCTTCTCATGGTATATCACAACCGATGTGAAGATGTGGAGGAAGAACAGGTAGTCAATACCCAGACCACCGTGCCGGCCTTGGTGAAGTCATTGTACTTCTCGGTTGGCACCATGCAACCTTCTGGACTCAATCACCCAGCATCCCTTGTACACTGGGAGATGCATAGATCATTCAGAAAATGCTCTGCCCATGTCTACATCTTTCCTAACCTTGTCGCTGACAGATATTTGCACCCTAACCGTAAACAGTGATATAATTGTCGGTGGTTTACATAATTTAAAAAATTTCATCAGTCAGTAATACCTAACTGTCACAATAAATAGGTGATGTAGCATTTTACTGGCAGGGAAGCTGTTATCAACATTGTGGCTACTACTGCTACGCCAGGATTGGGCCCATTATCTCACCTCCTGTTTGCAACCAAGACAGAGATTCAGGTGCTTGTGATGATGTTAGGCCAACAGAATTCATCAGGCAAGACAGTATGATTATCTGATGATTAACTGATGGCATTTTAAAAATGCATGATGACAGCATACATTTTCATACCTGGCAAGTCTGCCCAGGTATTGATGATACAAAAAAAGTTCAACTGCTTACATATTTAAAGATGTAATTATTAAATTCTTTCACTATGTAATCTGTGATCCCTGAAGTTTGGCGCCACCTTGTGTGATTCAAGTGAAATGGACGATCTAACTATCTGATTATTTCATTATTCAAATCTGTCTTTTTCTACTCCAGGAAGAGTGGAGTCTGCATCCACCATGCTGGTGTGAAACTGTCTCTTGTGATTTCATAATTTATTTATTTATTTCTTGACATCAATGTTGATATCATTTTGTTATCTCTCTAGGGATGAATTATGAGAAATTATCTCTTTATTCATTCATTTTATTCCTCAAATCTGTGAGAAAGAATGCAATGACGCCATTGCTTCAGACTTGGAGGGAGAAGGCCCTGCCCTGTGCCATCACACACAGAGTGACTGCCCAGCCCAGCCCTTCAGTGCATGCAGGGAGTAATAGTCCCTGGCAGTGGCCTTGGGAACAGAGGCTTCATACAGAGAAGCGCCATCTAGGTAGGACACTGAAGGGCACCGGCGCACCAGTGAGGACACAATCAGTGACCACTGTAGGCGTAGCAAAGGATGCTGGGAATCATAGTCCCCTTCCACCCTGAGATGGGCGGGGCTCTGAGACTGCAGGGGAAATTCCACAGTGTGGGAAGGGGAGGGGATGTTGTCGGCCAGTGACGTCACAGGGAGCAAGGTCCAGCGCGCAGCCTCCAAGGAAACATAGTCCTGGAGAGCAGCAGTGAAGACAGAGGCGCCATTTCTGTCATTCTTTTTGTGAGGAGGCGTGGCTACCTTTCCTCACGTGACCCCATCCATCCCCCGGAAACTCCGCCCACATGCCCAATAGGCTCCGCCCCGCCCCGGATGGCCCCGGCCTTGCACCTGTCTTTCAGGGCCTGTGGCTTCCTGGGCATTTACCACCTGGGCATGGCTGCTGGGCTGTAGGCACATGGGGCGGGGATGCTGGGTGATGTCAATGGCTATGCAGGGGCGTCGGGCGGGGCCCTGGTAGGAGCAGTGCTGCTTACTTCCCCTGAGCAGCTGTAGGTGAGTGTGGGCAGGGCACATGTGACATGTTACATGTGACATGTTACATGTGACATGTTACATGTCAGGGGTCACGTGTGTACTTCCTACCCTTCCCACAGGCCTGCACAGGCTTTCGCACACAGCCTGGCTGAGGATGCCAGGCAGCAACCACTGGGCGCGGCCACACCCAGCTTCCACCTCCTGGAGCGGCTGAGGTGCATGGGGGTGTAAGGGGGATGGGGTGGGACACTCGTCACATGGTACATGTTACATGTCATGGGTCACGCATGTGGATCCCATGTCAGGGGTCACAGGTCACATGTGCCCTCCTTCCCCCACACCATCAGGGACAGCCTGGACCAGATCCTCCCAGCCCATGCTCATGTCCTGGTGCAGGGCCTGCGCTGTGTCCTTGACTGCAGTGAACACATTCCAGAACTGCCTGGTGTTCCAGTCCGGTGGAAGCCTGGAGTCGCTGTACCATGATGGCTTCTGTGACGCCATGAGCTTCCTGTGCTGCCAGGGCCACTTCTGGTGAATGAATTAACACAGATATGTGTGAAAGACAGAATAAGAAGCCATATGAGTTTCTCACAAAAATTCAAGTGTTCCTATAGGAGATTAATTTGTAAATTTACTTTAAAAATGCCAATTTGTACTAGATAATAAAGTGTGCTTTGGGTAGCTAAGGTTTAAGCCAAATCACCTGATAATTGATCCACTGTTCTTGCAGTATTTACCGATTGGGAGAGGGCTATGGTAGAAACTGTAGCTTCAGAGGTGAAGACAGCCCTGGCAGCCATGATACCAAAATCTCCTTTCCTCTCTGCTACACACCTGGGTACATCCCCAAGACAGCTGTTACAGTCGGCAGGCCTGCTGAGAACAATTGAAACTTTTTCCAAAATTATTAGCATTGTTTACAACAATAAGAATGGAACCAGAATACAGTGCCTGAGATGAAGGTGAAAATTTTGTCCTTTGGATAAAAGTGTAAATGTATAGCCTCTTGATTCAAACTAAAACTAGTGGTTAGGATAAAAGGCCACATATAGCTACTCAGACCTGCAGGCATCAGGATGGGTAGTTTCTTGAAGACCCATCGGACCGTCTTTCTGGCTGTTACAATCACCTTACGTCCTCTTATGGAGAATCAGCCATTCAGGCACACAAACAGAGTTATTGCAGAAAATTAACAATACATGGATCTTACACATAAAATTAAAATGCAAACAGCTGAACTTATAAAAGGTACTTAACTAAAAGGCCTCTGGAAGTTTGTTGCCTTGCTTTCAGTGGGTGCACCTGAATTATGTAGAAGTTGACTTAAAAAAGGTTTCCATAGACACCTCCCTGCTCACAGTACTCAAAGCAGATACAGCCCACAGGACAGTTATTTGGTAGACTGCCTCTAGCTTCTGGGAATTTCAAGAACTACATGAGAATTCAGGGGACAGATTGTCTCCTTGCAGCTTCCCACCCACATCCAGGGAATATCCATCACAATGGATCCAAAACCTCACTATCTCCCACCACCGATCCGAGGACAGCAGCACCTCACTCACCATGCTGTGGTTTTCCAGTTTCCCCTTCCTCAAAGCACATCACTCAAAACCACTGGCTGTATTTTCTCTTCAAATCCAGACCAGAAGGGCCCTGCACTTCTTTTGACAGGCACATCGCAAAGGGGCCTGATTAGCAATTAAGGCCTGAGTGATAAAAGCACCTCCCAGGTGGTTGCAGAGTGCTTAAGGGCTAATTGCAATGTTTACTGATTGCCTTCTAGCACTAAGACTTTTCTACATCAGTAGTGATGTGTATTTCTATAGCAATTGTCCTATAGCTGAACTGTGCTATCATTCTGTAGTACACAGGTATTTACCTTTCTTCCTCCTAGACACAGTGTTGCTAGCTAAATATAATTATTTAAATGGATTGAGTCTTTCTTGGTGAAAAACTTGGAAGGGAGCTCCAAATATTCGTTAACTACCACCAAGAGATTTAGGAATGCAAAATGTGTTATTTGTTATTTGGTTAAACACTGAGTTTAGTTGAACTAAATTTGCTTTTTACCTGTTTGTCACAGGAATTTCAGATAATCAGGAAAGAAAAGCAGGGACCACATATCAAAAAACGAAAAATGATCTTTCTCGTGGCAGAATGCCTGATGATGGCTCCATGAATGTAGAATTTTATCCCTGAAATTCAGAGCAAACACTTGGCAAAGGCATCATAATGAGATAAGTAGTCTTCATAGAAAATTGAATATTTACAGAGGAATATATCTTCTGTAAGCATATAAAAAATAAAACAAAACAAAAACCAACTGCAGTAATCAAGGTTCTCTGCATGAAAAGGAATGTAGGATGAATCTCTCCATATATGTAGAAAGTGGATTTATTACTATGTCTCACAAGCTGTGATAATTTTCATCCAACAATGGTTGCCTACCAATGGGAATCTGAAGAGTACAGCAGTTTTTTTAGTTTATCGGGATGGAAGTGTCAGCTGGTCATTATACATCAAAATTCCAAAAAAGTAGACTCTAGTGGTAGTGAAAGAATACACTTCGTACCCAGAGCAAGGGTAAGTAGCCAAAGAGGGAAATCTTCCTCCTTCAATACCATTTATACATGTAGTCTACCACCAGAAGGTTGACCTGATTTTTCCTTTATGTGACTTTGTTCTGTTCTGTTTTTTGTTTTCAAAACAGGGTTTATCTGTGCAGGACTTAAACTCATTCTGTGCATTTGGCTGGCCTCTACCTAAGGAAAATCAGGCAGCCTCCTGTGTCCTGGGATTAAACATTTGCACTGCCACCAAGCAGTTAAAGGTAGATCTCATCATCTGTTTGCATACAAGGCTTCTGTATGGCTTTGGCAGCCATGGAATATATTCTGCCAGTCTGAAGTTTCTCAACTCATAAATGGGAATCCATTCCAACTTGTCATGAGTTCAAAGTGCTCCAATAACTCCTATTGTCCTTAAGACATTATCTTTCCTGCAACAGGACACCTGTGCCTTGATGATCTATGTCTCCTATCTAAATAGCAATGATTTGGGAGTAGACAGTTTAACCACCCTGAAGGAATAAGTGCAGCAATGGGGTGCCTGAAGGCAAGTAGTATGTCAATTATGGAGTGCATTTAGCATTAGTGTAAGCAATTTCTGTTTTCCCTTTATACATAATAATATATGTCCCCTTCCATTGGCACACCTTTGTTTGACTACTTAAGTTTGGTGTATGAATAAAATGGAGCTTTTAGTACTGACTGAATCTTTCTGCCTGACATCATATTATGTCTCTTTCTTCCTTTCATCAAAGATAGATTGTCTTCCATTTGTTCACACTCACTGATTGAGGAATGGACATGGGACTGAGCTGCTGTTTCTGATTACAGTCCTACAAACTCCAGTCCACAACAATTTGTTCCACACGTGCTGGAGAATTGAGTTTGATGTCCAACTTAAAAATGCTGGAACTCACTCAGGCAGCATGAGCAACCCTGTGGCATATGTCATTATTCCACAATATAGCTTATTGTGCTGTGTATATATATATATATATATATATATATATATATATATATATATATATATATGTAATTATTACTTCAAATTCCATGCTTCTTCATGTCCTCACTATTTGCCCATGGGTGCTTCAACTTGAAGTACTGCCTTCAAAACGTATTATGCAAAGATGCTATAAAATACCATGGCAAAGACATTTTTACCAGAAAAAGTAACAGAACAAATTCTGTTGTATGTGTTTGTCCGTAAATTTATAACCAGTTTTTAGACAATTGCATTTGTGTGGAGATCATAAGTCAACTTTGTGGGGTCCACTTTTGCCCTACCACCACGGCAAGTATAGACTCATAAAATTTTCATTTTCCAGGGAGTCACATTGTAGAAAAAGTATTGAGTCTTTCAAATGAAAATGTCTCTATGAAAAAAACATTGACTTCTTATATAACCACCTTATAGCAGAAAGAGGAACCGAGTATATGGGAGTGCTTTAGAGATGGGAAAAATTCCATATTTAGCTTTCTTATTTTGTTTTGCATATATCTGCATTCTAAGCCTTTTATGGCCCTTGGTATAGATTATTTCCTGTTTTATTTTTTGTTTTCATAAGTGTTCAAACTGAATATATATATGCTTTAAATTTTCGTTAATTTTACTTTTGTATTTTTTCTCTTCTTTTTAAGAATAGTATTACTGTGACATCCTGTCTTATATAGAACTTACATTATAGATTAGTCTGTCCTAGGACATGAGAGATATCTGTCCCCCTTGAATCCAGAGTGCTGGCATTGTAGTTTTGCTTGTCAACAGATGTTAGTTCATTAGCTTGGCTCACTTATGATGAATGACTGAGCCTGGTTGTTAGTGTAGCCAGACAGGCTCTGGTACTAAACTCCAGTAACAGAAGATGATTCCCATCAAATGCAGGTTTTCTGCCTCAAAGTCCATTGTCTTCCAAATATGGGAAATATTATTTTCCCTTATCATTTACTCTTTTAAAACTCACCGAATGTCTTGGAAGGGTTCTGTCTATTACTAGTAATGGAGACAGCCAGGTTCACAGATGTAAGAGGTTTTCTGTACAGTTCAGTGTAATTCTTCATGTTGTTCATCCCATCATTCTAATGTCTCACTAAGTAAACTTGAAGCCATGAAGCCAGGCATGGTGGCAGAAGCCTTTAGTAATGGTTCTTAGAGAGCGGAGGTAGGAATTTCAGGATTTTCCAGTCACCAAAGATGAAAGTGGTCCCTGGGGTATGGTGTTCATACCACAGTCAAAGTTAGTCTGTGACTGCTTCAGGACAATGTCCATAAACTTTCCCAAAGCTCTGGGTCTTCAGGGCCATGACACCAGCAAATGTTAGGTAATGTATTGACCCCACCTTATTACCTATTCTTACTTATAATGAATTCTGTTAAAATAGAATCAAAGTTATTTTACCATATCCATCTCTGTTTCCTATCCCTCTTATGTCTGCACCAACCCCAATGTCATTTGGGGCAGGGACAAGGCCCAACCCCATTTGTCTAGGCTGAGTATCTATCCATGGGGAATGGGCTCCTGAAGCCTTTCATACATCAGGGATACATCCTGATTCCACTGCCAGAGGTCCCTTAGACTTACTATGCCTTCTAAATGAGATGCACATTTAGGGGTTTTAGGTCAGTCATATTATGGATTCCCAACTGTCAGACTGGGGTGTATGAGTTCTGCATTGTTTTGCTTAGGTGATTCTGTGGGTATCTCGAACCTGGTCTTGAACCCTGTACTTATCACTCCTCTGTCTCTGCAACTGGATTCCAGGAGTCCCACTTAGTGTTTAGCTGTGGGTGTCTGCTTCTGTTCCTTTCAACGACTGGAAGAAGGCTCTAGAATATCCTATGAGGTAGATATCAATATCATTATATGGAAGGGCATTTAAGGTAGTCTCTCCACTATTTCTTATATTTTTATTTGGGGTGATCCTTGTAGATCTCTGGACATTTTCCTAGTGCCAGATTTCTCTTACCACCTATTATATCTCCATCTAATATGGTATCTCTTTTGTTGCTCTCGTCTATTCTTTCCAAAACTCAGTCTTCTTGATGCCTCTTGTTTTGTCCCATTCTCTTCTCCCCTTCCCTTTCTCCTAACTCTCCCTCCCCTCGCTTGCCATAGTTTGTTAAGAGCTATTCTATAGGGAACAGAATCAGAAGGATTGTCTGCTACTGGGCGATATTTGGCGGTATACTTCTAGGCAGAACTGGGATCAGATGGGCCTTGGCGGCTACGCACTATTTGCTGGCACACCTCCAGGCATAACTCCCACAAGCTGAGATCTACAACTAAAATCATCAAAGGAATAGTGTCTTGTATACTACTTTCATTGGGGAATGGAAGTAGGGACATCTAGGAAGTCAACAGAGTTAACATTTAATGGGGCAAACTCAGGAAAATGCTACCCAAATAGTGCAGGCGGAAAACAGGGAATCCCAATAACATTACCGACTAATCCCTGAGTGGTCAGAGGCCCAATAACCACAGTTCCCTGTAGTGTGAAGAGTTGTGTAATTGGGATCTGAATTAGCCCCTCCACAAAGGCCCTGGCCATAGACAATTGCATTCTTTCCCAAGCATCTTCCTTGTTTCAAGGGATGAGCTCTATTTTATTCTCAATAGCTCAAAATCTGATGGAAATCACCTAAGGCTACAACCCTGAAGCTCTTATTTGTTCTGCCAAGAACTTTCCTGTGTTTCAGAAGGAACAATGTTACTTCTCCATGAGTGGGGATCTACACAAAAAGTTTTGCTTGCTCAGTCCAGCCCTCAACACCTCAATGTTTTCCTTTTCAAACTTTTGTCACCTGGGCTCATCTTGCCCATATGACAGAGCCATGATTTTTCTCCAGAAGAAAATGGATGTTTATGGCACACCATGACTTAATGTTCATTGTGACCCAGTAAGGAAACCTTGAACAGCTTGTAAAAGCCCTGCTCCATTGAAATCAGTGGTTAGTCTATTGCCATGGTTTGGAGACATATGTCTGGACTATCCTGGAGAGCAAATATATTTTAGAATCATAATCTCTAACATGAGTGGTTAGCATGAAACTCATTTTATTTATTTATTTTTTTATTTAATTTTAGGTGCAGCACTCCCTCAGCTAAATTCTATTTTGAGAGACTAACTATACACCAAGAATTGGTAAATCTTTATATCAACAACTCCACTCTTCGACAAAACAGCTGAATGGTGGAGTGTGGTCCAAAACAAGAATGCCATTTATACATGCGTTTGACTATAACCTAGCAATGGGGAGGCAGAGGCAGGCAGATCTCTATGAGATTGGGTATAGCCTGCACCACACAGAAAATTCTAAGTCAGGCTGCAAAGCTACAAGGAGAAATTCTATTTTAAAAAATTATATACACATATACATATATATATATATACCTATATGTGCATGCATATATGTGCATGCATATATATATATATATGAAAAATAATTAAATAATATCATTTAGAGCATGCACAAAATTAACTCCCAATTTGGATAATCCCTTAGCCTAAAGACAAGGAGGAGAGCTTGGGACAAAACTCAAATGACTTGACAGATTTTGATGATCCCTCTTGGAAGACCTGAGTCTCCCAGAGGAATTTATGGGGGGGTGGTATAGGGAGGTCACTGGGGGAAATACGAGGATGGCAGGGAGAGACAACTGGGCTCAATATGTAAAGTAAAGTCTTTTTCTTTATATTTTCCCAAAAGAAGAAAATTTATTTTGATGGCAAAAAACAAAACAAGAATAACTCTGAATGGATGTGACCCCTAAACTTTAGATGGTAAGAGCAGGACTTCTGGAAGGCACTGAAGTAAACGAACCTCTCCTTCTTTGGTAAATAGCCATCCCTGTGCACCAAAACCATAATGGGGCTTACTATACAGAAGTTTATTCACAATTCTACCGCATCAAAATCCTTTCCTCAGAAGCAGACCACATGGAGAAGTATTCCTAGGCCACACAGTGGTCTGGGAAGCTGCTGGACCACAATGGGCCTAACTGAACACTGAATGTGGCAGCACATTCCAGTCCAGCCTCCTCCTGGAGGGCCTGCCAAACAGAATTCCATGACTCCCCATCCCACCCTCCCACATCCCGTCACTCACCATGCTTCAGCTTCTCTATTCATCCATGATCCCCTCACAATTCCCCACAGCACCACTCATAGAGCAGCAATCAATCCTCTGGCTACTGTTCTGATACAAAACCAAGCCTGCAGCATAGCTCAAGGAAGTCTCCTTCCAGACCTCATACTGGAGGGTTGGCTCAATGTCCCTGATTGGCTAATAAGGCTTCAGTGACAAGAGCAGTTCCTCAAGGGTTAGAGTGTTCTTAAAGACACAGCAAGCCCTGCACCTCCTTTGGGCCTGGCTTCTACTCCAGACCTAGGAATTTTAGAGATCTGCTTTTTTTTGAGACAGAATTTCCCTGTGTTGTGCCTGTTCTCCTAGAACTTGCTCATTAAACTGAGCTGGTCAATTTCTTCCTAATTATTATTATTAACCTTGTTGTTGTTGCTTTCTAGTAGATTTTTCTCATTAATTGTTTAATATTAATTAATTATTTGATTATTTGATTAATTCATTTCTTTTGATGTTTGAAACAGAGTTTCCCTGTGTGGTCCTGCTATCCTGGAATTTACTCTGTAGACCCTAGTCTACTCAGAGAAATCTACTTGCCTCTACTTCCTGAGTGTTAGAATCAAAGACAACAGCCAACACTACATAGTCAGACAGAAATTTCAATGTCACTTACCCTGTCTAAAGTAGACAACCCACTCTGTTTCAGATGTGCGAAAGATCATCCCCTCCTTCCTCGAAAAAATGTACAGATGTTGCAAATACAATTACAAAATGCAGATTGGAATGAATTTTTTATTCAACACAGGGAAGGGCACCTAGAATATTAAAAACTTGAGAGAGATTTTAGGGCATATGGCAAAAAAGAAGATGTTTGTTCTGTGTATTTTGCTGAGGTCAGGGGAAATGGGTGTACATTTTATCTAGTGGTCACAGACAATTTAGAAACAATGAGAGAAGGTAAGGAGCAATATCAGAAAGAACATGATATATCTTTGTCCTGTCAGATGCTTTGGTGATAGCTCCAATGCATTGGGAGTTTTATTCCTGAAATTTTTGAAAAATGTATAATAATAAATACTGTTGTCTTCAGGGTAATTTGAATACTTTGAGAGAATTGGGCTGGGAAGCTTGCTTCTACAAGCACTGTGGTGACCGAGCAGAGCTTCCTCAGGGTACAGTGAGAAAATAACTGCATTATTCAATGTTCTCTTCTTGAACAGGACTGTTGTCAGGTTTCTAAATCAGTGGATCCATCATCCAGCCTTGAAATTGCAGAAAGACTTATTTTCTTGTTTGAGATCTGGTTCCTGTGTTCTTTACTTTTTTCCCCCCTGCTTTTCTGAATTCCCAGTGACAACCTTGAAATAAGTGGTTTCAGTTCATCTGACATCAGTGGGAAACTACAGAACATCTCATTTTCTGTGCCAAAATCTCTCTCATTAGTAGTTAGGACAGGGAATAATCACATCATGTGATTGTGTAGTGGCCTGTGAAAGCTAGAGAGCCACCTTGTTTTCAGGAGAAAGGAGTGGGTGCAGGAAGAGAGCATTATTTGCTATTGGAGTCAAAGCCAGTGCAGTAGAAATGTTTATCTCTGCTGACCTAGAAAAGGTTTTTGTCTGGGTTGGAAGGCCAGGTCAGGATTCATTGCGCTTTGTCTTTAAAAAGGTGATCTTGTTACTCAGTCATCACTAGCCAACCAGACCCTCCACATGATCTGTCAATAATAAAAGGTACAGGGACCTTCTTAGTGCCAGATTAAGGCTTTTCTCTAAAACGAGAGCTGGCACCTTTTTTTGTGTGTGCTGTTCTTCGATTATTGCTGCAGTAAGTTCAATGGAGAGCTTGGGAGAGCTCAGTAATCACATGGTGAGTGAGAGGCCGCTGTCCCCAGGATGGAGGAGAACATTGTGTAGTATATGAATCATGTGTTGGGTCCTCCCAACATCTGAGTGGGAACAGGAAGTCAGATTTTAGTTCCTGTGGGTTTTCATGAGATACGTGAATCTAACTGGAATCAATGATATCACTCTGACTAAAACTTTGTGGGTTGAATCTCTTCAGAGTATTGGGAGCAGGGAGCCCTGTGTAAAAACATCTTTTTAGTCAACTTCAATGAGCTTTTTTGCATCCTTGGAAAGACTACATTTCTTGGAGACATTTAACAATTTATACTTTACTTTATGTGATGTGATGGAAAAATTAAAAATTAGGGTTAATGGCAAGAAGGAAAAACTACAAAGAACAAGAATCTCTTCTAGTGGATAACTTCCTGATTTCAGAGTACAGACCCCACATGTTATTTTCATGAGATACAGGAAAAAAAAGAAAAAGAAAACCTTGCAGGTGTGCTAATCAATCTTGATGCCCTTGCAATCAAACTTTGTACTCTATGAAATGCTGTAACCTTGAAAACCCTATGAGCTGAGACTAGTGGTGTCAAGCCTCCATTTCACTTTTGTTGCTAGGTAACTTAGCCTTCCAATAGAGTGAACTCCCAGACAGTTTTGTTCTTCCCAATTAAAACCTTTTGCTTTCACATTTGGGAATAACTTCATTGGACTTGAGGAAACCCAGGAGGTACAAAGTTTGTGGGCTCATCCCAGATTTTCCAACCACCCAGGACCTTTAACGCTGAAAGATTGAAATAGAGAAAGTAAAGACAACAAAAACCAGAGGAATGCTGGAAATAGAAAAACTGTGCAAATGATTGTGAACTACAGACACAAAATGACCAACAGAAAAAAAGAGATGGAAGAGAGAATCTCAGGCATGGAAGATAAACTAGAGGAAATAGATTCATTTACCAAAGAAAATCATAAATCCAACAAATCCTTAACACAAAACATCCAAGAAATCTGGGACACCATGAAATGGCCAAACCTAGGAATAATAGGCAGCGAGGAAGATGAGGAAGACCAGCTCAAAGGTGTCAAAAACATACTAAACAAAATCATCGAGGACAACTTTCCCAATCTGAAGAATGACACGCACATGAAAGTATAAGAAGTATACTGAACACCAATTAGGCTGGACCAAATTAAAAATAAAAAATAAAAAAGAAAAGAAAAGCCTAGAAATATAATAAGGAAAACACCTAAAATACAGAATAAAGAATACTAAGTGCAACAAAGGAGAAAGGAAGGGTAACATATAAAGGCAAACCGATCAAAATTACAAATGACTTTTCCATGGAATCCCTCAAGCTCAAAAGGTCCAGGATAGATGTTTCACAAATACTAAGAGTCCACAGATGCTAGCCTAGGCTACTATATCCAGCAAAACATTAAATCATTATAGATGGAGAAAACAAGATATTTAATGACAAAGACAGATTTTTTTCCAATACTTACCTACAAATCCAGCACTACAGAAAGATTTGGAAGGAAAACTCCCACCCACGGAAGTTAACTATGCACACAAAATGTAGGCAACAGATAATCTCCCTATTCAAGAAACCAAGGGTGATGGAGGTCAAATATATTCACAATACCACTGCCAACATCAAATCTAAAACAAACAAGCATCAAAAATCAATGGCCTTTACTCACCCCCAATATTAATGGTCTTAACTCACCTATAAAAAGACACAGGCTAACAGAATGGATACGAAGAAAGAATGCATTCTTCTGCTGCATACAAGAAACACATCTAAGTTTCAAAGTTAGACATTACTTCAGGGTAAAAGGTTGGGGAATATCTTCCATTCAAATGTACACAAGACGCAAGCAGGCATGGCTATCCTAATATCTAACAAGTTAGACTTCAAACCAAAATTAATCAAAAGAGTTGAAGATGCTCATTCAGTATTCTTTGCAGGAGAAATCCTTCAACACAAAGTCTCAATTCTGAAAATTTATGCCCAAAATACAAAGGAACCCAGAGTAAACCAACTGCCAACATCAAACTGAAAGGAGAGAAGCCTAAGGTGATTCCCTAAAATCACGAACAAGACAAGGCTGCCCTCTCTCTCAATATCTCTTCAATATTGTACATGAAGTTCTAGCTAAAGCTATAAGACAAGAAAAGAAGATAAAAGGGATCCATATTGGAAAGGAAGAAGTCAAACTATCACTATTTGAAGATGATATGATAGCTTAATAAGCAACCCAATAAACTCTACCAAGGAACTCCAATAGCTGATATACACCTTCAGCAAACTAGCAGGGTACAAGATAAACTCAATATAATCAGTAGCCCTACTTTTTTCAGACAACAATGAGATTGAGAAATAAATCAGAGAAACATAACACTTTACAATAGCCAGAAAGAACATAAAGCATCTTGGAGGAAACTTCCCAAACAAATGAAAGACCTATATAATAAAAATTTGTGGCTCTAAAGAAAGAAATTAAAGAAGATACCAAACTATGGAAAGATCTACCATACTCTTGAATAGGTGGGATAAATATAGTAAAAATGACAATCTTGCCAAAGGCAATCTAGATATTCAATGCGATCTCCATTAAAAACCACCACAATTCATCACTGAACTTGAAAGGATAATAATCAACTTTTTATTGAAAAACAAAAGAACCAGCATAGCCAAAACAGCTCTGTACAATAAAAGAACTTGAAAGGCATCACCATCCCTAACTTTAAGCTCTACTACAGAGCTATACGCCTGAAAACAGCCTGGAATTTCAACAAAAACAAAAACAAAACAAACAAAAAAAAAAAAAACAAAACAAAACAGGGAGAACATGGAATGGATTTCAAAAACCTGATACAAACACACATATGTATGAAAACCTGATTTTCTACAAAACATATAAAAAATACAATGGGATGAGGAAATCACCTTCAACAAATGGTGCTGGCACATTTGGATGATGGTGTTTAGAAGACTGCAGATAGACCCAAGTGTGTAGTCATACACAAAACTATGGTCCAAATGGATCAAAGACCTCAACATCAATCCACCCACACTGAACCTCTTAGAAGAGAAAGTAGGAGATACCCTTGAACAAATTGGTATAGGAGACCACTTCCTGAACATAACTCCAGGGGCACAGACTCTGAGAGAAACAATTAATAAATGGGACCTCTTCAAACTTAGAAGGGTCAGCAAGGCAAAGGACACAGTGGAAAGACAAAATGGCAGCCCACAGACTGGGAAAAGATTTTATGTAAGGAGTAAGGTTTTCCGCCCGCCATGGGTCTGGTCCTGCCATCACGCCAGCCCCAATTAACACACAGAGACTCTATATTTGACATAATGCTATTGGCCTGGTACTAGTTTCTTATCTGCTAGCTCTGTCTTAAGTATTAACCCATTTCTGCTGATCTATGTATGTTCATGTGGTCTTCTTACTGAGGAGCATACCGGCATTCTGCTTTCTCCAGACTCTCCATGCTGACTCCTCCTTCCAACTTCCTCTTTCCTCCTTGTCTCTTAGTCCCTCTTATCTTCCTTTCTTATTGCCCAACATTTACAGAAGGGCATCTCCCATCAATTTTCACCAATACTATATCAGACAATGGGCTGATCTCCCAAATATACAAACAACTCAAAAAACTAATCAACAAAACACCCAACAACCCTATTAAAAATGGGGTATTGACTAGCAGAGGAACTAGGATACAAGGTGTATTCTAAGAGATTCATATAAAGTCCCTCAAAGAACCAGGAAGGGACAAGTCCCCCAGAGCTCAGGGGAAGTGTGGGGGGGCAGCAAATGGGGAGTGTAGTAGGAGAAAACGAGGGGGAGGAAAGGAAAACATGTGCGACCAGGAAGATTGAGACTGGTTAGGAATAGAAGACAGGAAAGAGAGATGCAAAGAGAGAGAGAGAACATAAAAGAGGGAGCCAATATTGGTTTGAAGATAAAATTGAACACAAAGAAAGGTCTAGAGAACTACAAGACTTCTCCCAACTAACAATTTGAGCTTCCGTGGAAAGGCTACCATAAATGTCCTTCCTGGAGAGTGAGATCAACCACTAACTTATCCATGGAGCCCTCAATTAATGCCTGTTTGAAACAGGAGCAAATACCCATACATAAAAACTAAGTCGAAGTAGAACCTAGATGCATGTCGAGAGGACAAGACCAGGTGGCGGAAACACATAGAGACAGCTTACCTGAACAAGGAGCAGCTAATAGGCCTCCAGACTGATAGCTGGGAAGCCAGCAGGGGACTGACTCAGACCCCTCCCCTGAAAATGGGTCTCAGCCAGAAGGACTGAGCAGTCTAAGGAACCTCAGACAGTGGACCCAGGATGTATCCCTGTTACACAAAAGGACTTTGCGAACACATTCCCCATGGAGGGATAACTGCCTTAATCTAGAGACAGGAGAGAAGCCCTAGTCCCTACTTCACATGACCTGTCAAATCTACATGACCCCAACTAGATGGCATTCCCCTACATATGGAATTGGGGTGGGGGGATGGGAGGGGAGGGTGGTTAGAGTGCATGTGAGAGGGCAGAGAGAGTACAAGGGATGGAAGGAGGAAGGGGGAAGGAAGGGATGGAGGGAAGGAGGAAGAGGGAACTGGGATCGACATGTAAAATAATAAATTAAAAAAAATGCTTTGACTCCAAAATGAAGTTCAAGGACATGTTACTGGGAAAATGATTTCTATTATTGTTTCCACAGAAAATGAAAAGATGTGCATTCCTTCCAGACTAATGTGCTTTGATCAAGCCAGACCACCTGATAGAGAATACCAGGTGATCCTATATTCAAAACAGGTGGACAAAGCAGCCTTACAGACTACAGGCAGGATTTCTGCATCTTCATAGAATCCCCCATGACAGCACCTCTTACCAGCAGGAAGTAGGTTGGAAAGAACGACACCCAAATCCCCAAATATTGTCTATAAATGCTTGTTACTATTTAAATGGTCTTGGTTATACAAAATGAAAAAAAAGGAATGGAAGCGTTGATTGAAAAAAAAATTATAAAATGAAAAATAAAAATGGGGTACAGAACAGAAGAAATAATTCTCAATAGAGGAAACCAAAATAAGCAGAAAAACACTTAAGAAAATGTTCACCATCTTTAGCTATCAGGGAAATGCAAATCAAAACAACTTTGAGATACCATCTTACTCCTGCCAGGATTGCTAAAATTAAAAACACCAAATGACAACTTATAACAAAGAAGATGTGGAGAAAGGGAACATTCCTCCACTGCTGGTGGGAGTGCAAACTCGTACAGCCATTTTGGAGATAAGTATGTTGTTTCCTCAGGATAATGGGAATTAGTTTACCACGCGACCCAGCAATCCCCCCTTAGACATATACCCAAATGATCCACATCCCAGCAACAAAGACATCTGCACAACTATGTTGATAGCAGCATTATTTGTAATAGCAAGAGACTGGAAACAACCTAGATGATCCTCAATTGATATGGCACATCTACACAATGGAATGCTACTCTGCAGAAAAAAAAAATAATGGAATCTTGAAATTCGCAGGCAAGTGAATGGCTCTTGAAACAACCATCCTGAATGAGGTAACCCAGTCACAAAAAGATAAACATAGGATGTACTTGCTCATATATGGGTTTTAGACCTAGAGCAAAGGATCACCAGCCTATAATTCACACCACCAGAGGAACTAGGATACAAGGTGTATTCTAAGAGATTCATTTAAAGTCGCTCAAAGAAGGTTGATGGGACAAGGCCCCCAGAGCACATGGGAGGTGGGGGGGTCAATGAATGAAGAGAGAACTAGGAGAAAGAGAAGGGAAGGAGAGGAAAATAATTGTGACTAGGAAGATTCAGTCAGGTGTGGAATACAAGACAGAAGAGAGAGAGAGAGAGAGAGAGAGAGAGAGAGAGAGAGAGAGAGAGTTGAAAGTGAGTGAAAGAGAGAGAGAGAGGGAGACAGAAAGAGAGAGAGAGAGAATAAAAGATGGAGCCAGTATAGGTTTGAAGAGAAAAGTGAATCTAAAGAAAGGTCTAGAGACCTACAAGACTGTTGCCAACTAACAATTTGAGCAACTGTGAAAAGGCTACCATAAACGCCCTTCCTGGATAGTGAGATCAACAACTAACTTGTTCACCATCATGGAGCCCTCCTATAGTGCTGTTGGAAACAGAAGCAAACACTCAAACCTAAACACTGAGTTTAACTAGAATCCAGATGCAGATGGACAGAACAAGACCAGGTTGTAGAAACACACAGAGACAGCTGACCTGAACAAGGAGCAAATAACAGGCACCCAGACTGATAGCTTGGAATCCAGCATGGTACTGACTATGTTTTCTCTAAATATGGGTCTCAGCCAGAATGACTGAGCAGTCCTAGGGACTGCAGACAGTAGAACCAGGATGTGTTCCTCATGCACAAAAGGTCATTGTACACACATCCCCCATGGAGGGTACTCCCTTAACCTAGAAACAGGAGAGAAGCCCTGTTCCCTACTTCAAATAACTTGACAGATCTACATGACTACACATGGATGGCATTGTCATACATGTGGAATTGGGTTGGGAGCTGGGAGTGGAGGGTGGTCAGGGTGCATGTGAGGGGGCATAGCATGTAAGTGGGTGGGAGGGAGGGAGGGATGGAGGGAAGGAGAGGGAACTGGGATCGACATGTGAAATAAAAAATAAATAAGTAAATTAAAAAATAAATACTCCCAGGCAGAATCTTACAGGTTGATGGTAATATAGAACACCAGTGTAAACAGCACCAGGTTCTCCTTGGTACAGAAGTCCTAAGCCATGCTCATCCAGGATCCAAGCTGTGTTGCTGATGGACTAGGTGCATTGGGCCACCAGGTGGGCAGTCAGAGAGGAGAGGAGTTCTGAATCCCTAGGTGCTAATAACAGAAGCATCCCCTCGCCCAGCCCTCCTCTCCTCAGGTGGCAGTGATTGTGACCATAGGGAAAGGGGTAGGGGTGAGAGTGGGGAGGTGCAGGATGAGAGGGTGTTGGGGAGAACAAATTTGGTAAAGATTTTTGTGTCAACTAAAAAAAATACAAATAACAAAATATATGGTAATTAGATGTGATGGCTATGTGCAGACTTGTTACAATCAGTCTGTAGCAAAGAAGACAAAATAAGATAACAGTGGTCTAGTAGACAGGTCAAGTGGCCTGGGGATTTATAGGTCAATGCAACTCATCAAAGGAGAACAGAGAACATCAGAAGGAAGTTCAGGTGTTACGAGTATGATTCCACATCTCTGGGCAATAAAAGGTAGAACAGGAAAAAGGATTGGCAAGATCCAGAAAAGTTGAAAAGAGATAAAAATTAAATTATAATACTGAAAAATGACATTAAAAAGATCTGGTGTACCCCACAAAATCCATAAAAGGAGACAACAGTTAAGAGAGCAGAGGGTGCAGAGAGGCTCAGGGGAAAGCACCAATGTAAGAAGGTAGAGTCAGGAATTAAACAAATAAGATTTCACTTCAGGCATGCATATCTGGGTAAGAGTCACTGATAAGAAAAAAGAAAAAGAGAAAAACAGAGACATTTCTATGCTAGGGATGTCTGAGTAAATCAGAGAGAGACTAAAGGTAATGTAAAAAGTTATGGAGGTTCAAAGAAAAGACAACAAATGTCGAAGAAATATGTAAACTGATTGCTGTGGGCTCTCATATCTACAAATATTAATTTAAGATTAGTAATATGAGTTAAAAATTTTGACCATACCAGGTTAATAGTTTATAAGTTCTGTTTATTTCTCTCAACAAAAATATATGTACATGCTAAAAAGTTCTATCTGTGTTCTTTTTTTTTTTTTTTAGAAATCTGTTTATTGCAAGATTAGATCTAAAAAAAAATGGTTTAAACATTTTTGCTGTCTAGTAACAGCCCTCAGCTCAAAATTTACCTCTGAGCACTGGTCATTAAATTCAGATTATCAGAAAATCGGTTGTCCTTCTAATGTAGATGACATTAATTCTGTTTATGTCGAAAGCTGTTAAAAATTGAAACTAATTAAAAAGTTACAATTATTAACACTGGAAATTAACATAAACTTAACAGGCACCAAGGTGACAATGGGTTTAAAGACATAAAGGTTGCTAAAATTATTTGATATTATAAGAAGCCATTATAGGATGTTTAATTGTTTTATAAAACAGTTTTGAAATGTTTAAATTCAAAAGGTTACATTATATTTGTGCTTTATTACATTGTTGATATTTGTACTTAAAGGGCTAAAATTTAAGATCATAGCCATATACTGTATATACTAACCAAAAGTTGAGAAGCTCATTTTTTTTTATGATACAGAGGGCAATCCATCCTTGATTTTGCTAAATTTGGTAAGCATAAGTTATTTAGATAAACTGAATCACATAGCTGTTTTATGTTTCCCTAAAAGGAGTTTGAAATTAAAATCAGTATTTTTAAAGCTAAAACTGACAATGCAAAGTTCTAGTTTTATAAAATCTGGTAACTATTATAAAATGTTAAGAAACACAAGTTACCAGCCATCCTTATATATTAACTGTTGGTTATAGTCAAACTAAGTAGTAATGATTAATAACAGGAATAAAACTCACTCTGTCTCCTATACATATTCTAAAAGTTTAAGCTTAAATCGAGTAACTCAAAACCAAGTTGTCCATTAAGATCTACCTAGAAATACTTCTAATACTACAGAGATCTGTAGAATAAGGCATTTAAATATTAACTAAATAGCTGTAATAATTTCAGACAAAGAATCACCGAACCTAACAATGACCAAAGGTCTCTAAAGAACATTGTGGGACAGCATGGATTGTGATGACACTGACCAGGGAGCAAGATGCTGAAACACAATGCCTGCAGCATGATAGGACCCAGCTCAGACTGTGTAGAGGCTGCAGGGTACTGGAAAATTGTCTGCACCTTTGCCTAGACAATATAAGTTCAGACTTTTCCAATTCCAGGTTCCATAGAAAAGAAAAAAATAAATAAATAAATAAAAAACAAAAAACACACACAAAAAAACCCACCTCTCACATTATGTACCTCAATGCCATAGAAAATTGGTTATGGCTAAGAATATAAGGAATGGTCCCTGTGATTTTTTTAATAGATTCAAAAGTAACATATAATTTATAACATATAATTTATCCTTCTCAGATCTCTAATTCTATTGATGGCTTGGCTAACCAAAACTTTGTGAGCTTGGCAGTAAAGGCAGCCTTAATATGGCTCCTAAATAAAGATCTAAAAATATAAAGATATATAAGTCTTTTTTGAACATTTATTTATTAATTATGCATACAGTGTTCTGCCTGCATACATGTCTGCACACACAAAGAGGATACCACATCACATTATAAATGTTTGTGAGCCACAATGTAGTTGCTGGGGATTGAACTCTGGACTTCTAGAAGAGCAGCCAGTACTCTTAACCTCTGCCACATCTCTCTAGCCCAAGACATATACTTCTTAAAGATATAAAAAATTAATTTACAATATAAAAATTCAGAGCTTAACTTTTAATCAAGTTCTGATAAGTTAATCTGGCAGGGACTCCCAGCTGTTTAGTCACAAACTCAAAGTTTTATGATTTATATTGGGTGTCATCGAAGTGTAAATACGAAGGATGTTTCATTAGGCCTAAGGCACCACTGACCAATCTATACATGGATCGCTCTTGACAGAAGAAAAAGCTTCTAACCCAAATCTGTAAATTTTGCTAGGACTCAAAGGCATAAGTTCATTCCTGTTGTTTTATAGATACCCAAAATCTACTTTTTCTACAATTTGGATTTCAGCACAGATTGGTGATGATAATATATCTAAAACTTTTATGTCCTTTTATATAACACAGTCCATATAGGCTTCAGAGAGTCAAATGTCATAAACCTTTTATCCACTTCTTACAGGACAAAAGGACTGCAGATAAACACAGCTTTCCTGAGGATGGAATTTTCACCCTGGTCTTGCTGTCTTTCTTGATCACCAAAGGTAAGGAACTAAGAGTCCCAATTAAATATATACATTTTAACCTTTGTTCCCAGTTTAAACATGTCTCAGACGATTTGTACTTCTGGCAGATGAGTATCAGTTGCTGACTACAGCCTGCTCCTCTATAGTGCTCTCCCTACTTACTATGAACAAGCCCAGCCAAGGTGAATCTTCAATAGGGTCTACAAACTGCCTCTGATAAATGGTCCATTTCCTGAACCCCACTTCCTTTTGTTGGTATTGTCTAGCATTTTAACCTACTTGCAACTCAGAAAACACTGCAAAAGTAAGCAGGAAGTAGTACAGGCATGTCGCTGGCACAACAGTGTTTTGATTTTCAAATAGTTGTCACCTCGAGTTCTATAGCCTATAAAGCCTCCTTGAGCAGCTTGTTACTATTTTGCCTACTGGTTTCCTCAACTTCCAAGGAAGTGACTCCTGGCTGCAAAAGCAAAAGGTTTTTACTGGTAAAAATCAAACCAGCTGGGAACTTACTCTGTCAGAAAAGTAAGGTAGTGGCTTAAAATTCTGAGGGGTTTATAACAGGGTAAACAGAAAGTGAAGCTTGAGATCACCATTCTCAGTTCACAAGGTTTGCAAGATACAGACAGTTCATAGAGTACAAATTTATTTACAAGGTCTTCATGGATCTAAGTTAATAGAATCCATCATTTGTTTAGGCAAGATTGATAAGCACACCTGAAAGTTTGGGGTTTTTTCTTTGATTTTACTTCTTCTCCTGAGTCAGGGACTTACCTATTGGCAGAAATTCTTGTTCTCATTAATTTTTCCTTCTTCCAATAAGCCCTAATTTTATAACTTTTAGTTATTAATTTTTCCATCACATTGCCTCTTTAACACAAACCTTAGATGCCCAAATTTTGGGCCTCCAATAGGTAAAAGACTTCTGGTACAGGTTACTCACATTGCCCCCCTATGTATAAGACTTTACTTTGGTTTACTTTTGATATAGCATCTCAACCAGGGAAAAGGTGAAATGTATTCTTTCCTGTACTACTTCCTGCTTACCTTTGCAGTGTTTTCTTGGGCGTGAAATGGCTAAAATGCTATATAAAACCAAACGGAAAAAAAAAAAAAAAAGAGAAAAGGAGGGTGGATTCAGCAAATTAGCAAATTGCACATTTATCAGAGGCATTAGTGTATAGACCCTGTTGAAGATTCACATTGTCTGTACTGGTTCACAGTAAGTCCAGAGCAGTATTTAGGAGCAGAATGTAGTCAGTAACTGATGCTCATCTGCCAGAAGCACAAATCTGCTGAGACATGGTTAAATTGGGAACATAAGTTTGAGATATATTATCATCACCACTCTGTACTGAAATCTATATTGTAGAAAAAGTTGATATTGGGTATCTGTAAAACAGCAGGAATGTACTTATGCCTTTCAGTCCTAGCAAAAACTACAGATTTGGGTTACAAACTTGTACATTTTTCTTCTGTCAAGAGAGATCCATGTATAGATTGGTCAGTGGTGCCTTAGGCCTGATGAAATATCCTTCATATTTACACTTCGATGACACACAACATAAATCATAAAACATTGAGTTTGTGACTAAACAGCTGGGAGTCCCTGCTAGATTAGCTTATCAGAACTTGATTAAAAGTTAAGCTCTGAATTTTTATATCATAAATAAATTTTATATATTTTAAGACGTATATGTCTTGGGCTAGAGAGATGGTTCATTGGTTAAGAGTACTGGCTGCTCTTCTAGAAGTCCAGAGTTCAATCCCCAGCAACTACATTGTGGCTCACAAACATCAGTAATGAGATGTGACTACCTCTTCTCGCCTGCAGACATATGAAGGCAGAATACTGTATGCATAATTAATAAATAAATGTTCAAAAATGACTTTTATGATTTTAGATCCTTATTTAGGAGCCATATTAATGCTGCCTAATACTGCTAAGCTGACAAAGTTATGGTTAGCCCAGCCATCAAAACTATCATATGTGAGAAGGATATAGTTAATTAACTGTTCAATCTACTAAAAAATCTGACAGGGACCATTCCTTATATTCCTAGCCATAACCAATTGTGTATGGGATTGAGGGAGGATTTCTTCACCAAATGCATAATATGAGAGGCTTTTTGTTTGTTTGCCTTTTCTCTGTGGAAGAGAGACATGGAAAAGACTGACCTACTTTTGTCTAGGCAAAGGTGGTGCAAATAATTTTTTAGCATCTACAAAGACTAAGCTGGGTCCTGCCTGGCAGTAGATATTGTATTTGAGCATCTTGCTCCCTGGTCAGTGTCATAACCATCCATGCTGCCTCATAATCTTCTTTAGAGGCCTAGGGTCATTGTTAGGATCTGTGATTCTTTGTCTGATATTATTACAGCTGTTTAGTTAACTTTTAAATGCCTTATTCTATACAGATCTCTATAGTATTTGAAGCCTTTCTACGTGTATCTGAACAGACAACTTTGTTTCAGGTACTTGTTTTAACCTTAATCATTTAGAACATGTATAGGCAACAGAGTGAGGTTTATCCCTGTTATTATTCATTAACATTTAGTTTGATTATAATCAACAGTTAATTTATAAGAATGGCTAGTAACTTGTGTTTCTTAACATTTTATAATAGATTAAACAGCTTTTAAAAAACTAGAACTTTGTATTGTCAGGTTTAGCTTTAAAAATACTGATTTTAATTTGGAACTCCTTTTAGGGAAACATGAAACATCTATGTGACTCAATTTATCTAAATATTTTAAGCTTAACAAATTTAGCAAAAAACAAGGATGCATTGCCTTCTGTATCATAAAAAATGAGCATCTCAACTTTTGGTTAGTATATAGAGCTTACAGCTGTGATCTTATATTTTAGCCCTTTGATATAAGCACAAACATTAACAATATATTAAAAGCACAAATATCCTGTAACCTTATAGATTTAAACATTTAAATATGTTTTCATAAAAAAATTACACATCTGAAAATGTCTTTTTGTGATATCAAGAATAAAGTGCCCTTTATGTCTTCAAACACATTATGACCTGGGTGACTGTTAAATTTATGTTAATTTCTAGTGTGACTAATTGTAACCTTTTAATTAGTTTCAATTTTTAACACTGTTAGCCAAAAAACTATTAATATCATATACATTAAAAGAACATCTGATTTTCTCATCATCTTAATCAGATGACCAGAGCTCAGAGATGAATTTTGACCTGAGGGCTGTTAGCATTAGACCCCAAAAACATTTAAACCCTTTTTGTGTTCGCTTTATTCTTGTAACAGGAATCACAGATAGAACTTTTTTTTCAGTCCTTTAACATTTAGTAATATTTAAAGAAAATATTCTTTTATCTATCCTATCTTTATGAGTCTAAAGTCCTATATGTAACTTTAATTCTAACTAAGGAAAACTATAACCTTAAATATCAGTCTTCAAGTCCATCAAAGTACATAGAAGGATAATATATAAACTCTAGAATTGAAAGAGACAACTCACTGGGTCAGTTCCAACATTCTTCTGTGATGTTCCATCTCCAGTCTATAGATCATAGTGTGTCTGGCAGACTTCTCAGCAAAGCAAAACATTTAAAAATGTCCCACCTGTGTTGGCAGTTTGTCAGTCACTTTTCTCCACATCCTGCAGAATGTCTAGCAGACTCTTTCATGAAGAAGGAACTCTATAGCAATGTCCATCTTGTATCAGAGTCACTTTCCTGTGGTGTTGCATGTCCAGTTCATAAAGCATAAAGTCAAACAGTACAGACAAGAACAGTATGTTGCCCAAATGGCTGGTCTTGCTATATTAGAGGCAAACTCTAGAAATTTTTAACAAGTACATATAGTTTTCTTTAGAGAAATAAAAGGAATGTTTAAACAATTAACCTGGTATGGTCAAAATTTTTAACACATATTACTAATTGTAAATTTATATTTGTAGATATCAGAGCACACAACAGTTTACATCTTCCTATGAACTTTCTTCTACTTTTCTTTGAACCTCTATATCTTTTTACATTACCTTTAGTGTCTTTCTCTGATTTTCTCAAACATCGTTATCATAGACAATACTCTCCTTTTCTATTTTCCTTTTTTCCTCTTATCAGTGACTCTTACTCAGAGGTGTGTGGCTGAAGTGAATATCGTATTTATTTATTTAAATCCTGAGTGTACCTTCTCAGTGTGGTGCCTTCCCCTGAATTTCTCTGCACCCTCTGCACTCTTAACTCTTGGTTCCTGTTTCTGCTCATGTGCGTACACCAGCTCTCCTTTATTGATGTTTATTAATGATCAGGAGAAACAAATAGGCTGAATAGATGTTTATTCTGGAGAAATATCGTACAACATACAAAGAAGAATATGAGCAGGTTTCTTCCTGGTCCCAAGGATGCCTCCAGATGTACTCCTGCCCCCATGCTGCAAGCAATAGATCTCTCTGAGCCCCCTCCTCAGACTTAGTTCCCCCAGGTAATCTCCTGCTCTGTCTCCACAACAATGTGCATGTGAACAAAGTGAATACCTCACTACAGTTCCCCTTTTAGTCTAAGAAAAGATTTAGGCTTGATACAAAAACTATATAAAAAACAGTGAATAACAATTGTGCTCTAACAACTGACTGAGAACTGGGAAGCCAGCATAGGACTGACTCAGGACCACCTGAATATGGGTCTCTGCCAGATGGACTGAGCAGTCTAAGGGACCTCAGGCAGTGGAGCCAGGATATATCCCTGGTGCACAAAAGGACCTTGCGAACACATCCCCCATGGAGGGATAACTGCCTTCACCTAGATATAGGTGAGAAGCCCTAGTTCATATTTCAAATAACCTGTCAGATCCACATGACCCAAACTGGATGCCATTGCTCTACATATGGAATTGGGGTGGGGGGATAGGATGGGAGGGTGGTTAGGGTGCATGTGAGAGGGCAGAGGGGGTAAAAGGGAGGGAGGGAGGGAAGGAGGGAGAGAGGGAAGAAAAGGGAACTGAGATCAACATGTAAAATAATAAATTAAATAAAAAGAAATTGTGCTCTAACAAAAGGAAAATTGAGAATATACAATCTTAAGACCTAACTATCTAGTCTTGGGTGAAGTCAAAACAGTGTTTACAATAGAGTTGTCCTAAGCTGGAAAGAATAAGTCTAGAACCTGTTATTTCTAACTAGGAAGAGAGAATATTAGTTGTAATAATTTAATCTTCAACCTCATCATAGACCTGAGAAGGAAAATAACAATACTAGGGGAGGCAGGAAGTGTGGATGGGCAACTTCCAAATGGTGCAGCAAGGACAGAAACAGCATGCTACCTGGACAGTCACCAAAGGTCTCACTGCAAGGTTGGTACAGCCAGTTTTGGCTAAGGCCTAGAGTACTTGACAGACCACAACAAAGGCAGGGAGGTAAAAAGGCTGTCTTACCCTGATTTGTCAGGGCTCAGCAGTCTTCTAAGGCCTGAAATCTATTCAGCATTTTGTCTTTGAGTGTATGATAATGCATCACATAACTTTCTAGAGACTTCATTGAATCAGTAAGTCCCTTGCTTTCTCCAACTACTAAAGAGTCCATATTTTTAATATTCTCATTCTTAGATAAAATCTGAATGAAATGTAAACTGCCTTCCAGACACAAAGTTCTATCTGCTAGCTTTCAATTAATCCTAAGACATGGAACAGATTCTGCTAGTCTTTGCATCTGATGTTCCAGGTTTTAACTTTATTAGCAGCTCTGTTCAACCAGGAATCAGCTGTTCCTGTCAGCATGTTAATGCATTGCATTGTTTCTGTTTTGATTTTTGAAGCATTAGACATAAAAAAAAATTCTGTTTTCTAGTGGGTCATTTTTATGTTCCATGTTTTATATTCTACCTGTCAGCTCTCTATTTGCATGTCTAATATTCTCAATCTTTTTCTCTAAGTATTGTATGTTTGTCTTCTAATTTTAAGCTCTCCATTTTCATTTTCAATATTCTAAACAATTGTTTCCAAACATTGTATGTTTTCTGTTCTGTTTTTCATCCTTCTATTGCCATTTTCAATAGACTGAACTGTTTTTCTAAGCATTCTATGTTTTGCCTTCTAATATTGTCATTTTCAATATTCTAAACCTTTTTTTAAACTTCTAGGTTTTCATTCTAATTGTCAGCTCTCAATTGTCATTTTCAATATTCTGCATTTGGTTTTTTAGCTCTCTATTGTTATTTTCCATATTTTGAACCCCTGTTACTAAGTCTCTGTTGGTTTTTAAAATTTTCTTATTGTTTGCTTTAAGCTCAAACCATTTAGAATATCTTAATGTTGATACCCATTGCTATTACAAAAAAAAATGTATATATTGGTTAAGCCATGATTTTTCTTATGTTAAAATTCATTCTATATTTGAAGTAAAAGAATTTCTAAAGTCTTACATCATAAGATTATCCACCCTAGGTATGGAAAAATTGATCTCATATTATATCATCTTAAATGGCGAAGAATGTTGCAATTACCTTAGGTATAATTCTGCTGTCCTCAAACTTTGATGGTTTTAGTTGTTGATCTCAATTTGTGGTGGTAGTGCCTGGCGGTGTCCCACAAAATTGCATCCAGCAGCAGACAATCCTTCTGATCATTGTCCCTGTAGAATGGCTCTTAACAAACTAAGGCAAGCAAAATTTTGTTAAACTCATGAGTGAAAGGAGTTTTGTGCAAATTTCTAGGACCCCCAGGGCTAACAGGTGTTGCCACTTACTGGCGCCTTTGGGCCACAGAAAACACACCAGCTGGGCAGGCGCCATGTGGGCCACAGCTGCAAATGCATAGTGGGGAATAGGCAAAAGATGAGAAGCAGTGAGAGCTTTCTCGGTGCCACAGTGGATGTAAAGTTGTAGGGCAGAGCCAAATGTCCCACAAGGTGTGGTATATCCACCTGGTTAGGCAAGGAACCCTGCCAATTCGGGGATGGTGTGGGAAGCGAGCAGTGTCTGCCTCCTTGGTGAAAACCAGGTCCGGTAAAAATCCAGATTCTGTTTCTGACACCAGATATTGATGTTCGATAAGGATCAGGAGAAAAACTAGGCTAAATAGATGTATATTCAGGGAGAAATAACTTACATTATAGAAAGACGAACACCAGCAGGTTCCTGGTCCCAGGAAGCTGTTCCTGTTCTGCAGGAAAGAGAGCTCTCCCAGTATCATCCTCAAAATTCGTTCCCCCGGGTCACATCCGGCCCTGTCTCCAATGGGCGTGGTCTATGCCACAGGCCAGGCCAAGGTGCTTATCTCACTACAGATAATGAATGCTCCATTTCATTCATGTAAGAATTTAGTCAACCAATGGTCGGTCAATGGCAGAGGTGTTCTGTGAATATATATAAAGAGCAAATAGGATTTATTTCACCTAATACTAAAGACACTCCATAACTCCACATATTATCTATGTTAAGAAACCCCATACTTGCATGTATTCCCTGCCTAAAGGGTGTCTATAAGCCTTTATGGGCCCAAATATATTGCTTTTAGATAGGAGATAAATAACCATAAAGGCCCAGACAACCTATGGTAGGAAAGATAATATCTTATGGACCATAGTTGTCATTTGAGCTCTCTGTACCCATGACAACTTGGAATGGGTTCCCATATAGGATTTCAGATGGGACAGGCAGGCAGAATGTGTTCCAGAACTGTCAAAGCCACTCAGGGAAGCTTTATATGGAATTAGATGATGAGATCCATCTTGGTGGCAGTGCACGTGTTTAATATCACAACTAAGGAGGCTGTCAGTAATCAAAAATGAAACACATTAATAAAACAAAACATGTAAGGAAGAATCAGATACACCTTTATATGAGTCACACCATCTGGTGGTCTACTGTATGTCTAAAGGGAATTGAAGGAGGAAGCTCTTCTTCTGTTGCTGCTTCCCCTAGCTATGGCTACCAAGTTTATTACTTACTAGCTTTAGAGCTTTCTTCTTTGGACTTGACAAGTATAATGATGACCAGCCTGAGACATGTATCATGGAGAACTAAACAACTGCTGTAGTCTTCAGGTGCCCATTGTTAAGCAGCCATGTTTGGACTACCTGGACTAAAGCCTATGAGACATTATAATAAATCCAAGTATTACATATATGGAGAAATTCATCCTACCATCCCTGTCCATGCACAGAACCTGGAATAATGCAATTAGTTTTTGCTTTCTTTTGTGGGAACATTCACAGGTAAACTGTAAGTTTGGCTTCTGGAATTTATGAAAATCTCATTCAACATTCAGGTTTTCTTACATGATTTACTCAAAGTTCAGAAACTGCTAAAAAGAGGTGATGGGGATCTTCCTTCAGTAATACGAGATAAGATTTTCCTACCTCCCACAACAATGGCGTGATTCAGGAAAGTTGAGTTTCTGGGAACAAATGGAATTTCTGATCTACAGAACTTTCTGGGTGTGAATGATGTTGAATGTGTGGATTGTGTGGATGCCTCATGCTGTTTCATGATACATGTGGCAGGAACAGATATTAAATTATTCTTCTATGTTATGTTCCATCTGGGCATCAACAGGTCCATGTTTACCTTAAACCACGAGGGGACATGAGAGTTTGCAGTAGCAAAGCAAGAGATTAATCCCATTTGTATGTGGAGTTTTAGACTATGGCACATATTATGCCTACTGGTTTCCTCAACTTCCAAGGAAGTGACTCCTGGCTGCAAAAGCAAAAGGTTTTTACTGGTAAAAATCAAACCAGCTGGGACCTCACTCTGTCAGAAAAGTAAGGTAGTGGCTTAAAATTCTGAGGGGTTTATAACAGGGTAAACAGAAAGTGAAGCTTGAGATCACTATTCTCAGTTCATAAGGTTTGCAAGATACAGACAGTTCATAGAGTACAAATTTATTTACAAGGTCTTCATGGATCTAAGTTAATAGAATCCATCATTTGTTTAGGCAAGATTGATAAGCACACCTGAAAGGTTGGTGTTTTTTCTTTGTTTTTAATTCTTCTCCTGAGAATAGGATGTGGGTACTGTACTCTGTAGTCAGGGATTTATCTATTGGCAGAAATTCTTGTTGTCATTATTTTTTCCTTGGCCCTGGCCCTGGCCCTGGGCCGTGGCCCTGGCCCTGGGCCCTGGCCCTGGCCCTGGCTGTTCTGTACCAATGCAAACCTAAACAATGCCGAGAAACCATGGGATAAATCTCCTCTAAAGGGCAGAGAATGAAGAGGGATTATTTTATTATCAAAAAAGAGAAAAGGTTTATGGTAGAGGTGATTAATTGTATTGTATCCATTCTAAGTATTAGAAAATTGAAGCATAGAAAAACGGTTTAAAATACTCATCATTGTACATGAATGGAATGATGATGCTTTCGTTTTCATGCTTATGGCATTATAGACATGTTGTAGCTTGAGAGACGGGTAAATATGTAGAACCCAAAAGAAAGAGCCCTGCTTGTTTTTGTGAGAAACTCAGTGAGGCTGTAGGGTTTCTTCTTCTTTAGGTATTCTCCTTTTAGCATGTGGGAGGGGCAATGGAATATGACAGAATACTGGTTCATAAATGTTGCCTGGCAACGCTGCTTGCAGTCTGTTTTCTGTTATCATGGGCCAAGTACCAGAGAGCAGCTTCAAGTAAGTGTTATCATGGGACATTACAGTCTCCCAAGATAACTATCTCCTAAATCTTTCAATTATAGCATTTGATTCCCCTAAGCAAGGCATAGCCAAATCTCTGGAAGTTTGCCTACAGCTTTTACTGGTCATGAAATTCTAGATTACCTAATTATCAGAGAACATTCAATTTCTTCTGTTTATGAATTCTCTCTCACCTAAGAATTAATACTATGGAAACAAAGATAATAAGACTCACAATTATTCATGAAAAGGTGAGTTTGTCATTGTTAACTTCCTTCAGGATGGTGATAATCCATTTGTTAGAGTAGACTTAGGGATTATTGTATTGAAGTCCATGTCTTTTGAGGCAGCCGTCCAAAATGAAATATGTAGGATCTTCTAAAAACCCTGCATACACAATGACATTTCAGCATTTAAACATTTCATGACTCTGCTCTCCGATTAAATAAGGGATGAACCTGGGAGTTTCCCACAATCATGTGGGAGTCAATGAGAGTCAATTGTGTCAAGTACGGCAGACCATTTCATCATCTCATTATGTTGTTATTTGATTATTAAAATAGGATATGAGATAATCCATGATCAGTGGATTCCACGATGTGGGAAACAATTATTATGGACAATCTAAATATCAATTTTTTAGTTAAAATATTTAAATTAATCATGACAGCATCTTTCAAGAGCCTGGTTTGGAGCCACCTTAGGGAAGTGGATGATGTTACATGAACACATTGTTAGATTATTTAACTATATAAGACAATGATTATATCATCCATGAAACCTGGAATCTGGTGCCACAGATCATCTAATTAAATAATTAAAGTATTTAAATTGACAGTCTGTGTTAATACCCAAGATAACGTAAATATTTATAAAGTTATGTAAACCAAAAATCCTCCATTCTGTGAAGAGACCTGTAAAGCTTGCTCTTGTGAAAAGAAAGAAAGAAAGAAAGAAAGAAAGAAAGAAAGAATTCACAACATACAATTTAACACCAACAAGGTGGATCCAGACTCCACTCTTCCTGGAGTAGAAAAAGACAGATTTGAAAAATGAAATAATCAGATAGTTAGATGGTCTGTCACACTTGAGTCACACAAGGTGGCATCAAACTTCAGGGATCACAGATTAAATAATGAAAGAATTTAATAATTACATCTTTAAATATGTAAGCCATTGACCTCTTTTTGTATCATCAATTCCTGGGCAGAAGTGTCAGATATGGAAATGTATGCTGTCATCAACGATTTTTAAAATGACATCAGTTGATCGTCAGATAATCATACTGTCTTGCCTGATGAATTCTGTTGTCCTGACATCATCACAAGCGCCTGAATCTCTGTTGAGGGGCAGCAGGGTGTGAGATAGTGGGCCCAATCCTGGCGTAGCAGTAGTAGCCACAATGTTGATAACAGCTGAAAAGATGGCTGCAGCAGGGGCATCACCAGCATAGCTGGGAGAGAGAGTTTTTCTTCCGTGTTCTGAGTCGTTATCCATTTGCCAGGTCTCAGTGATGGTGCCGACATCCTAGTGCCACTCCTTCCTCTCATGGTAGATCACAACCGATGTGAAGATGTGGAGGAAGAGCAGGTAGTCAACACCCAGACCACCATTCCGGCCTTAGTGAAGTCCATGTTCTTCTAGGAGGGCACCGTGACACCTCCTGGACTCAATCATCCAGCATCCTTCTTGCTCTGGGAGATTCATAGATCATTCCGAAAATGCTCTGCCCATGACTACAACTTTCCTAACCTTGTCGCTGACAGATATTTGCACCCTAACAGTAATCAGTGATGGCACTGTCTGTCGTTTACATAATTTAAAGAATTAAATAAGTCACTAATAGCTAACTGTCACAATAAATAGGGGATGTAGCTTTTTACTGGCAGGGAAGCATGGCCAGACTCCAGTCATGAAGGATATCATCATCATCAATTGAGTCAATGAATCATAAAATGTGATGACATTGCACATTAACTCCACAAGAGGGAGCGTTAGAGGTCTCTTCATGGAATGGATGATTGCTATTTACATAACTATACACATATTTACATTATCTTGGGGATTAAAAGAGAATGTCAATTTAAAGTCATTAATTATGTAATTAGATGATCTGTGGCACCAGATTCCAGGTGTAACAGAGGACATAACCATTGTTTTATATAATTGAATAATCAAATAATGAGTTCATGTAACATCATCCAGTTCCCTAAGGTGGCTCCAAACCAGGCTCATGATCGATGCGGTCATGATAGATTTAAATGTTTTTACTACATAATTGATATTAAGATGGTCTATAATAATTGCCTCCCACATCGTGTCACCACAATCCACTGATCATGGATTATCTAATGTCCTATTTTAATAATCAAATAACAACATAATCAGAGGATGAAATGGTCTGCCATACTCCACACAATTGACTCTCAGTTGACTCCCACATGATTGTGGGAAACTCCCAGGTTCATCCCTTGTTTAATCGCAGAGCAGAGTAGTAACATGTTTAAATGCTGAACTGTCATTGTGTATGCAGGGATTTTAGAAGATATCATATACTTAATGTTGGGCGGCTGCCTCAAAAGAGATGGACTGAAATCCAATAATCACTAAGTCTACTCTAACAAATGGATTATCACCATCCTGTAGGAAGTCTCCAATGTCAAACTCACCATTTGATGAATAATTGTGAGTCTTATTATCTTTTGTTCCATAGTTTTACTTCTTAGGAGAGAGAGTATTCAAAACAAAAGACGTTGAATTGTTTCTCCACAGACTACTTTCTCTGATGAGTAGGTAATCTTGAATTTGGTAACCAGTAAAAGCTGTAGGCACACTTCCAGATGTGTGGCTGTGACTTGTTTAGGCAAATCAAATGCTGTCATTAAAAGTTTTAGGAGATAGTTATCTTGGGAGACTGTAATGTCCCATGATAACACTTTCTCGAAGCTGTTCTCTGGTCCTTGGCCCATGATACCTGGATACAGAATGCAAGCAGGGATGCCAGGCAAGATTTATGCACCCACATTCTGTCACATTCTAGTGCCCCTCCCACATGCTAAAAGGAGTATACCTACCGATGAACTAACCTTAGAGCCTCACAAAGTTTCTCACAAAAACAAAGCAGGGCTCTTTCTTTTCAGTTCTACATATTTACCAGTCTCTCAAGCTACAACTTGCCTATAGTGACAAAAGCATGAAAAAGAAAGCATTATTGTGCCATTCGTGTACAATGATGAGTATTTAAAAACTGTTTTCTATGCTTCAATTTTCTAATTTCTAGAACAGAAACAATACAATTAATCACCTGTACCATAATCCTTTTCCCTTTATTGAAAATAAAATAAACTCCTCTTCATTCTCTTACCTTTAGAGGAGCTTTATCCCATGGTATCTCAGAGTTGTTTAGATTTGCATTAGGCTGATGATTTCAGATTTTGAGCAGTGTCTTAGGTTTCTTTCAGTCCTTTTGGATTCCTCAATTGACTGTTCTTTATTAAGCCATGTACCCCACTTTCTAATATGGTTATTTAGAATTATATATTGTTGGTGGTGTGTCATGTTATCAGCCTGACAGTGTTCATTCGATGAGATTCCCTGATCAGGAGATTATTCAGTTATTCCATTTTTTAAAATCGGTTGTCACTGCGTACTTCAAGGGTCAGTTCTGTTGCAACCTGTCAGAAACTGATGATGCGAAACAGTACAGTTTGTTAAAAATCGTGTAATCATTCGATTGTTAAAATCTACTATTATGTAATCAGTAATCACTGTATAAGGCAGTGTCCCCCATTCTCTGGGCACTGCTTCTGGTCCCGATCTCCTGCTGTGTCAATCGCACAGCAGCCAAATGACGGATGACACCATCATTACTTATGCAATCAAATAAGTTAATAATTGGATAGTCCTCCATATTTAACTTTCAAAAGATGGAACCAAACTCCAGTGATTGTCAAGGAAGTAGTACTTAGATAATTAAATAATGCCATGTGATTAACTTCCATGGAGGTTTGGCCCGACTCCAGTCAAGAAGAACAACATCTTCATCGATTTAAAAAATTAATATATAATGAAAAATAATTGAAAAATGACATGGTGGTGCATACCTAAATCCCACCTGGAGTAGTCAGACTGATCTCTTACTGGAATAATGATGTTTTTAAAAAATTAAATTGATAATGAATTAGTGGGCCTTTTATAATAACACTGACGAGAAGGCACCAAAGTCCTAAACCTATCGCTTATGTAAAGATCTATTTACATAGCTAAATGATGAAGTAATGAGATGATATTGCATCATGAACTCCCAAAATCTCACTCCAAAAGGGACTTATGATCCATAACATTACCTGTATTTTAAATACGTAAATTAAATGATGAGTTATTATTTAATTTTATAGTTTAAAATTTAAAGAAGTAAGTGTAGCATTGTCTGGTACAAAGGTCTCCCCTAAGGAGGTTCAAAAATCCAGTGATCACTGAATACATAATGACTGATTGTTATGATGAAATGAATAAACATGAAACAAGTGGATGGTGTTTTATCCCTGAAGCCTAAATGATTGTTCAATCCTGAAGAGACATTGAGTTCTTAATCATAGATTTGAACCAAAAATAAATGAAGAGATAATTTCTCATAATTCACCCGTAGAGAGATAACAAAATGATATGAACTTTGATTTAAATAAAGAAAGGAAGACAGAAAGAAAGAAAGAATTCACAAGATACAATTTAACACCAACAGGGTGGATACAGACTCCAATCTCCCTGGAGTAGAAAAAGACAGATTTGAATAATGAAATAATCAGATAGTTAGATCGTCTGTCACACTTGAGTCACACAAGGTGGCACCAAATTTCAGGGATCACAGAGTATGTAATGAAAGACTTTAATAATTACATCTTTAAATATGTAAGCCGTTTACATTTTTTGTATCATCAATTCCTGGGCAGACTTGCCAGGTATGAAACTGTATGCTGTCATCACGCATTTTTAAAATGCCATCAGTTAATCGTCAGATAATCATACTGGCTTGCCTGATGAATTCTGTTGTCCTGACATCATCACAAGCGCCTGAATCTCTGTTGTGGTGTGGCAGGACATGAGATAGTGGGCCCAATCCTGGAGTAGCAGTAATAGCCACAATGTTGATAACAGCTGAAAAGATGGCTGCAGCAGGGGCATCAATAGCATAGCTGAGAGAGTGATGTTCTTCCGTGTTCTGAGCCGTCATCCTTTTGCCAGGTCTCGGTGATGGTGCCGACCTCCTAGTGCCACTCCTTCTTCTCATGGTAGATCACAACCGATGTGAAGATGTGGAGGAAGAACAGGTAGTCAACAGCCAGACCACCGTGCCGGCCTTGGTGAAGTCCTTGTACTTCTCAGAGGGCACCATGCCACCTTCTGGACTCAATCACCCAGCATCCCTCGTACTCTGGGAGATGCATAGATCATTCAGAAAATGCTCTGCCCGTGTCTACAACTTTCCTAACCTTGTCCCTGACAGATTTTTGCACCCTAACTGTAATCAGTGATGGCACTGTCTGTCGTTTACATAATTTAAAGAATTAAGTAAGTCAGTAAAAGCTAACTGTAACAATAAATAGGGGATGTAGCATTTTACTGGCAGGGAAGCATGGCCAGACTCCAGTCATGAAGGATATCATCATCATCAATTGAGTCAATGAATCATAAAATGTGATGACATTGCACATTAACTCCACAAGAGGGAGCGTTAGAGGTCTCTTCATGGAATGGATGATTGCTATTTACATAACTATACACATATTTACATTATCTTGGGGATTAAAAGAGAATGTCAATTTAAAGTCATTAATTATGTAATTAGATGATCTGTGGCACCAGATTCCAGGTGTAACAGAGGACATAACCATTGTTTTATATAATTGAATAATCAAATAATGAGTTCATGTAACATCATCCAGTTCCCTAAGGTGGCTCCAAACCAGGCTCATGATCGATGCGGTCGTGATAGATTTAAATGTTTTTACTACATAATTGATATGAAGATGGTCTATAATAATTGCCTCCCACATCGTGTCACCACAATCCACTGATCATGGATTATCTAATGTCCTATTTTAATAATCAAATAACAACATAATCAGAGGATGAAATGGTCTGCCATACTCCACACAATTGACTCTCTGTTGACTCCCACATGACTGTGGGAAACTCCCAGGTTCATCACTTATTTAATCGCAGAACAGAGTAGTAAAATGTTTAAATGCTGAACTGTCATTGTGTATGCAGGGTTTTTAGAAGATATCACATATTTAATGTTGGGCGGCTGCCTCAAAAGAGATGGACTGAAATCCAATCATCACAAAGTCTACTCTAACAAATGGATTATCACCATCCTGAAGGAAGTTAACAATGGCAAACTCACCTTTTCATGAATAATTGTGAGTCTTATTATCTTTTGTTTCATAGTTTTTCTTCTTAGGATAGAGAGTATTCATAAACAGAAGACTTTGAATTGTTTCTCCACAGACTACATTCTCTGATGATTAGGTAATCTTGAATTTGGTAACCAGTAAAAGCTGTAGGCACACCTCCAGAGGTGTGGCTATGACTTGTTTAGGCAAATCAAATGTTGTCATTAAAGTTTTAGGAGATAGTTACCTTGGGAGACTGTAATGCCCCATGTTAACCCATTCTCGAAGCTTCTCTCTGGTCCTTGGCCCATAATATCAGGATACAGAATGCAAGCAGATTTGCCAGGCAACCTTTATGATCCAACATTCTGTCACATTCTAGTGGCCCTCCCACATGCTTAAAGGGGTATACCCACCGGTGAGCTAACCTTACAGCCTCACTAAGTTTCTCACAAAAACAAAGCAGGGCTCTTTCTTTTGAGTTCTACATATTTACCAGTCTCTCAAGCTACAAATTGCCTATAGTGACATAAGCTTGAAACCTAAAGCATCATTGTGCCATTCAAGTACAATGATGAGTATTTTAAACCTGTTTTCTATGCTGAAAATGCTTGGACATCAACTGGCCTGCTGAACACTTGCTCCCCACACAGTCCCCTGCAGAGCATGCTGGCAGCTACTCAGTGCACTGCAGAGCATGCTGCCTCCCTAGGTAATCCAGAGATGAAACAGTAGCTGCAGTTCATCGCCAATGCTCAGCAGTGCATTGGTATCCTGCCACAATTACTAATGGTCCAGAAAAGGGTCAAATTCTACACATCAAAGTGCAGGTACTATGAAAACAGATTCCCCTTTGTATCATCACTCTAACACTGAAAATGCTAAGTTGAGCAGATGTTAGGTCAGGGAATATGTATCAAAATTACAACTTGATCATTTTCTTTCATTACCTATTTGTACCCTTGGCATCAATAACTGCGTGGACATAGAGTTAGGGAATCAGTTCTTGAAGACCCAGAGAATGCCACTGTTCCTTGCATTTTAGGTTTTCTCAGTAGCCAGTTTGCATGGCTGTTGTTTTAAAAACTCCTTCCCAGGATCAAACTATACTGGGGCACACAGCTACTTCCCCAAATGTACCTTATGTCTACATTTGAAATCACAGACTCACCCTTGACTCCACCTTCCTCTTTATTGCCATAACCTGTTTATTACAAATCTTTCTCACCTTGGAAGTCTTAGGAACTTCATACCTCTGCTACCCTGTACCCATCTAATGTGTTCTCACATCCCTCTATTTCAAGCGCAATGGTTTTCTCTACATGTACTTCATTTGCCTAGAGCAATAGCAACCCTAGCTTTCCTGTGTTGTTAGAATTATGTCACATCAGACACATTGGGAGGTTTCTGGAACTCAGCCACTTTTTAGTCCCTCCTCAAAATTGTCTAGATTTCCTGACACACTGAGCCCACTATCATAACACATGGCAACTTATACCAAAGACCTATTGGACCTGCCTGCCTAAGTCTTACACAACTCCAAGTCCAAATTTACCTCAAGTGTACTTAGGGGACTTGAATCCATGGAACTTGAGAATGATATGGTTATCGAACCTGGCTCTGTGAAAACCAATAGTATTAAGAGAATTTAAAATGTCTGGATTTTCATTGCAGCAATGATCCAGAATAATGCATCTGTATCAGTTATACAGGCTCCTTGGGTATTGGCTTTTTTTTTTTTTTTTGTAAGGCACTTTGTGTGTATTTGTAGGTACATATATACGCACTTTCATATATAGGCCAGAGGTCAGCCTTGGCTACTGTTCCTCAGGACAGTTTACTGTCTTGTTTTCCAAGACAGAGTATTTCATTCTCCTGGAAAGTTTGTAGTTATGCTAGGCTTCCTGGTCATTGAGTCCTAAGGGTCTCCCAGCCTCTACTTTTCTACAGTTAGGATTCTAAAGCATTATGCCCATTTTTTCACCCCAAGAAATGGTTTCTTTGTGTAGCCCTGGCTGCCCTAGAACTCTATTTGTAGACCATGCTGTCTTTGAACTCAGAGATTCACCTACTTCTGCCTCCTTATTGCTATATTAAAGGTGTGTGCCACCACCACTTGGCTTTATTTTTTAATGTGGACTCTAGCTTAAAAGACTTTTGACACAGGACACAGTACTCTTTCTTCTGAGTAGCTCCTCAGTGACCCAAAAGCCTTTGCTTATGGAATATTTCAGTTTCTTAATACGTTGGAGACTATGATGGTACTTATGAGTTCCTACTATTAGACTGATCCAAAATCATCCTTTTCTATTCAATGACACCAAGAGTGCCTTTGATAACCATGCAATATCATGTGCTATCTCTCTCCTGGGGTCTCTGAGGCTGTTCTTAAACCCTCTGCTAGTGTTTTACTTGCTTGTGCTTTATGTCTCATTCCCCTAGGCTGACGGCAAACTGTGGGGACAAGGGGTATGTCTTAGTTCCTCTGGATTCTCAATGCTCCAAAGAGAAGTACAGAAGGTCAGAAGGTGCTTGGTCAACACCAACTGCTGTGGTGCTAACAACCCATAGGCTATGACCCTCTGAGAGTCAAATGACCGTTTTATAGGGGTCATATGTCAGATACCCCGCACAGCAAATATTTACATAAAGATTCACAACAGTAGCAAATTGAGAGTTATGAAGTAGCAGCAAAGATAATTTTTTGGCTGGGTCAAAGGTGAAGAACTGTATTGAGTGGTCGCAGCATTGGAAGGTTGAGAGCCACTGCTGTGAAAGATGATACAAGCACACTGGATATTTTGGGGGCTTAAATAAGCAAATAGAGACTGAGCTTCAGTAGACAGACAGTCCAGCGCTTTTCTTCCCCTTAGCTGAAGAGAGGTCTGGATGAAAATGGTGTGATCTGTCAGTTAACCAGTTCCCAAGGCTTCTGGCAAGTACTTCTTATCTGAAGAGTCCTTACAGCAGCTGAGCATGTTCTTACAGAGAGAATGCGAGAATGACAGCATTCATTTTACCATGTGAACAAGGCCATCCCAATTTGCCACATTAGGAGAAAAATGAAGCTGGAGGAAGCTACCAAGGAAACAATGTTAGGAGAGTGGAACCTAAAAATGGGGTTTTTCTCTCTTGGGAACCAGGGACGCATTGTGAGGGTAACATACACACACTTTCCATACAGCATTTTTCACCGACTACCTGAAATACTCTTGCCTTTCCTGTTCCGGGTCACTGAAGGAAGTCTATAGCATACAGGAGTTGATGGGCTATAAGCTGCATCTGAGGGTCAGTCCCTCTTCACAGAAACTACTGCAGTGCTTAGTGGAGAGCAATGAGGACGAGAGGCACATGGGCCTTATAGGCACGAGGAAGGACACATGTAACTGTATAAAAGAGCAGTCCACAGAGGAGAAAGCGTGAATGTTTCTGGAAAACAGCTGGCTTTACTGCTCATGTCTCAACTACATAAAGAAGGGAACAAGGAAGACAACTTTGACTAAAGATATTCTAAAGGCAGAGGAGGGTAGAGGCTTCCTCCATGAACTGTTCTTTGTTCAGGTGCTACGGCACATTCAGCACAGACGTTAATTAACACAGAGCATACTGCTGCCTACACTGCCTACTTAATTACACCTGGAGTCTAATTAGGTCAGTCTCCACTACCCCTGGTCTAAATCAGCCACGCTACACATCTCTCAAAGTGTGGCTAGCACCTGTATTAGGGCAGTGACATGTGTGACTTCTAACACAGGAGAACCACCACCAACCTCAATAGGGTTCCTCCACGTGATTTGCATGCAGAAAGGGAAACCGTGTGAGGGAGTGGCTCTTCCTGGGCTCCTCTGGATTGTTTCCTGGTGTTCCAGAGTCCAAAGCCACATGCCAGGTGGAGGAGGTCTTCACTGGCAACCCTTTCAAGCAATTACTCATTTATTTGGGTTTCTGATTTTAATAAGGCTATATGATGTTAACATTAGTAACTGAGTTGATCAGATTTGGGGGCAACTAAACTTGTTTTCTTGAGCTAAGAGATGACTCAGCAAGGAGGGACCCTTGCTGCCAAGTCTGCCATGGTGAGTTTGATTCCCCAGACTCATAGGATGGAAGGAGAGACCACACTCCTGCATGTTGTCCTCTGACCGCCACATGATACATATGTATCCAACCCCGCATAAATAAATAAAAGAAACATAAGATTAAAAAATGCTTTGCTTAACTCTTCTAGAATTTTTCAAGCTTTCTAAAATGAGAAACTATCCTACACTATTAACAAGACAAGATCAAGAATGAAAGTTGGTAATAAACTCCTCAGGAAATGGTGTGATAACTATGTGATATAACATGTCATCAACGTCATCCTCATTGTCATCATCATCATTGTCAAAGGTGCTGGGGACTGAACCCAGGGCCTTGTACATCCCAGGCAAGGGTTTTAATCACTGAACTACATCCCCAATCCATAATATCTTATTTTAGGATTTTATATCAGAAACATAATATATACAATATATGTGATTTATGTGAATATATGTGTATTAGCTTGAGTATAGCTAAAGCTTTCATTTATCCAGGCAAACAGAACAAATGTAACAAATGATGCTATAAAGAACAAGAATGCTAGACTCAGTAACATGGGTTTCAGTAACACCTGAAAGGAGTTGTAACCAGTAACATATAACGATAACTTCCATCTCTCTTCTGTCTCTGTACACTGTTTGCCAGTGTCACAACAGATCCCCCTGAGGTCTATCTGTCACTTAGCTGGGTACACCTTTGTCATCAGGTGAAAGAGACAAAAGGACACATGCTTCCCAATATGTGGATCACATGGTTTCACAAGAACTGATATTTCTACTTGACCAACTCTGGAGGGAGAGGGAGAGTGGAAGAGAAGAGTAGACCTTATTCGCTGCAAGGCCCAGGCCCACTGCTACAGTCAATTCTGCTACCCAACTTCGGGGCCCAGCCAAAGCGATCAGAAGCAGGCAGACTATTGCCAAGTCTGCACTCTGCCCACAGCAACTGTCAACTAATGATAGATTAGAAGAATCAGATTGCTCTATCAAAACATTTATCTCAAATCTTGATTAGTAAGCCTATTGAATTATGATTAGTTCACAAGGGTGCAGCTGACAGATAAGATACTTTATCTGACAATGTGTTCTAGTTGCTCTGCCCAAAGCCAAAAATACCCTGAAACAAACAAAAAGGAACAAAAAAAACAAAAAACAAAATATGAACTAGCAAAATAAGAGTACCCAAAACAGCACACTGAGGAGGAGGAGGCTACATAAATTTCTTTGTTTATTAAAGAGTTTGCATGTGAGAAGCCAGCTTTCCTATAAAAAGTGAGGAAGAGACTTAGAGAAATGTATGGTAAACAATATGCTGTAACTAGGAGCCCACTAGGGCTCTCCCACCTTTTCAGTCACAAATGGGAACTTGAGATTGTTGCAGGGGGCGCTCTGCCTGGCTTTGGTGACATCTTAGCTACAAAGGCAGGACTTTCTTATTGGTGCTGCCCAGTACCCTGGCCTGTGGGATGATGGTATCTGTGCAAAGTCTACAGAGAGAAAAAGCATGAGGGAGGGAGTGAGGTTGTTCAGTCAGGCATTAAAACTAGTTTCTGATGTTTTTTTTTTTTTTTTTTTTTTTTTAAGAGCTAGAGACTAAACAGGCTAAGCACATCCCCAGCCTCCACTGAAAAAGTCCACAGGGGTTAAGAACACCACTGGCCTGTTCTTCCAGAGAACCTGAGTCTGGTTCCTAACACCTGCTTGGTGGCTCACAAATGTCTATAACTCAGTTCCAAGGGATGTGACACTTTCTTCTGGACTCCAAGAGCACCATGCATGCATGCACCATGGTGCAGATATATGTGTAGGCAAACACTTACATACATAAACTAAAAACACATAAATCTTTTTAAAACCTTCTTTGTCTATATGAAATAAACATTCCATGTGATACAAGCTTATATTCTGAGTTCATACACACTCTGAAAAATTAAAATAGTATTACTTATTCCTTTATCACCCCCCTTGCTATATACACTTAGGTCTCTTTCAGTCCCCTGAATTCAGCTGCTACAGGGGGCTAAAGTGGCATATTCTAAGGATGCCAGGCACTCACACCCCTATGGCACTTTGGATGGTATGGCCATCTTACCCTGACCTTATGATTTTACACAAAGCCTAATGTCCTATAATCGTGTTTCTCTTTAGCTGATATTAACCTTGCAGTGACTTCTCTCCTCTGTCTCTTGGACACTCATAGCTATACTGTGCTAATCAATTGCGCTCTGCAGATGGGGTCAAGGAAACTTGCTTCCTCCTTTGATAGCCTCCAATGTTTCTACTCTTGGGGATAAAAGTGCTTTAAATTGAGTTATATTCTAGGAAAACCAATGTATGATTACTGCAAAGATCTGTATTGATTGTCCTGTTGCATTGCAAAAAGGCTGAAGAAAAATGGCAGGGCACATTTCCTTTCGAATCCTACTCCACAGAGTTTGTTGCAAATGTTTGGGCAGGAAAAAAATGGTGGAACTTCATTTAGTGACCTGAAGTTCTCATCATTCAGTCCTCTTTTTTCTTTCTCTCCTCTGCAAAGCACTCATTACTCGCCTCAGGCCTTTAGTCTCCAACACTGGTCTGCAGCAGAAGCTCCAGGAGAGTTCACAGAGCAGAAGAAAGGAGGCTTCAGACAGGGAGGCTCTGCCAGCAGCTACAGGGTGCCTTCCCTAATAGCTACCATGCTCTTCTTCCTCCCTCCTAGAATCCAGCCTTTGTGGGACAGCAGCTCTGTACCCAGCTGCAGACTCTTTCTGGAGTTAGCAGCTGGAGCCAGGGTGAGTGGTAGCAAATGGAGTGATTTGGTGGGCGGGGACTTCTGGGGGAAGTGCCTTGAAGTATATAGATGGTGACTGACTAGTGTCATAAGCATTTCCCATTTCCTTCCTTTTCTTCCTCCCTACAAGGCAGATGAGACTCTGGCCAGGGAAACAGCAGTTCTATGGTCAGGAGGTGCTGAAGCTAAAAAAAAAAAAAAAAAAAAAAAAAAAAAAAAAAAACATGTCCACACTAGTGCAGAGCCCAGCCCGAGAGAGCAGAAAGACTGCCTCACTTTTTGTGTATTCCTTTCTTACAAAAAGAAAAAAAAAAAAAAAGTCCCTGTTGTATGGTCCTCATCACTATACCAACTAATGAGATTCCTGGTGTTTTATGCATGAAGCCTAAATGATTGCTCAATACTGAAGAGACATTGAGTTCTTAATCATAGATTTGAACAAAAAATGAATGAATAAAGATATAATTTCTCATAATTCACCCCTAGTGAAAGATAACAAAATGATATCAACATTGATTTAAATAAATAAATAAATAAATAAATAAATAAATAAAGAAATAATGAAATCACAAGAGACAACTTAACACCAACAGGGTGGATCCAGACTCCACTCTTCCTGGAGTAGAAAAAGACAGGCTTTAATTAAAAAACAATCAGATTGTTATACCGTCTGTAACACTTGAGTCACACAAGGTGGCACCAAACTTCAGGGGTCACAGATTATATAATGAAACAATTTAATAATTGCATCTTTACATCTGTAACTCATTGACCTATTTTGTAACATCAATTCCTGGGCAGACTTGTCAGATATGAAAAAGTATGCTGTCATCATGGATTTTTAAAATTCCGTAAGTTAAGCGTCAAATAGATGAACCTGGGAGTTTCACACAATCATGTGGGAGTCAACTGAGAGATAACGTGTGTCGATTATGGCAGACAATTTCATCCTCTAATTATGTTATTAATTAATTATTAAAAGCAGATATTAGATAATTAATGATCCGTTGATTATTGTTTCATGATGTTGGAGTCAAGAATTTTAGACCATCTAAATATTAATTATGAAATTAATTTTTTTACATTAATCGTGACTGCATTGTTCACGAGTCTGGTTTAGAGCCACCTTAGGTAAGGAGTGATGTTACATCAACACATTATTTTATTATTTAATTATATAAAACAATGATTATATCATCCTTGACACCTGGAATTTGGTGCCACCTTGTGGGGCCAAGTGCAACAGATCATCTAATTACATAATTACAGTATTTAAATTGACAATCCGTGTTAACACCCAAGGCAATGTAAATATTTGTATTATTATGTAAACCAATAATCCTCTATTCCATGAAGAGTCCTGTAATGCTCCCTCTTGTGGAATTAATGTGCAATATCATCACATTTTATGATTAATTGTTTCCTTTGATGATGTTGACATCCTTTACTACTGGAGTCTGGCCATTCTCCCCTGCCAGTTAAATGCTACATCACCTATTTATTGTGACAGTTAGCTATTACTGGCTTATTTGTTTAATTCTTTAAATTATGTAAACGACAGACAATGCCATCACCGATTACAATTAGGGTGCAAATGTCTGTCAAGGATAAGTTTAGGAAGGCTGTAGACATGGACACAGCAGTTTCTGAATGACCTATGCATCACCCAGAGTACTAGGGATGCTGGGTGATTGATGCCAGTAGATTCCAGGGTGCCCTCCGAGTAGTACAAGGAGTTCACCAAGGCAGGCATGGTGGTCTGGCTGTTTGACTCCCTGTTCTTCCTCCACATCTTCACATTGGTTGTGATCTACCATTAGAAGAATTAGTGGCACTAAGAGGTCAGCACCATCACCGAGACCTCACAAAAGGATGATGACCCAGAACACGGAAGAACATCTCTCAGCTCTGCTGGTGCGGCCCCTGCTGCAGCCATCTTTTCAGCTGATAGCAACGTTTTTAGCTACTACTGCTACGCCATGTATGGGCCTGTCATATCAGGTCCTTCCGCACCACAACAGAGAATCAGGCGCTGGTGATGATGTCAGGCCAGCAGAGTTCTTCAAGCAAGACAGAATGATTATCAGATTACTGACTCATGGAATTTTCAAACTCCGTGATGACAGCATACATTATCATGTCTGGCTTGTCTGCCCAGGAATTGATGATACAAAAAATTTCAACCATTTACATGACTAAAGATGTAATTCTTAAATTGTTTCATTATGTAAACTGTGAACCCTGAAGTTTGGCGCCACCTTGTGCCATTCAATTGTGACACATGATCTAAATATCTGATTATTTCATTTCTCCAATCTGTCTTTTTCTACTCCAGGAAGAGTAGAGTCTGGATCCACCTTGTTGGTGTTAATTGTCTACTGTGATTTAATTAATAAATTAATTATTTAAATCAATTGTGATATCATTTTATTATCTCTCTATGAGAGAATTATGAGAAATTATCTCATTATTCATTTTTTTTGTTCAATTCTATAATTAAAAACTCAATGATATCTTCAGATTATGTCAGGCCAAAAGTATTCATCAGGCAAGACAATATGGTTATCTGACGATTAACTTATGGAATGATAAAAATCCATAAAAAATGCGTGATGACAGCATACAGTTTCATACCTGGCAAGTCTGCCCAGGAATTGATGATACAAAAAATGTCAACGACTTACATATTTAAAGCTGTAATTATTAAATTGTTTTATTATATAATCTGTGAACCCTGAAGTTTGATGCCATTTTGTGTGCCTCAAGTGTGACAGACGATCTAACACTCTCATTATTTCAGAATTCAAATCTGTCTTTTTCTACTCTAGGAAGAGTGGAGTCTGGATCCAACTTGTTGGTGTTAATTGTCTCTTGTGATTTCATTATTTATTTCTTTATTTGTTTATTTAAATCAATGTTGATATCATTTTTTTACCTCTCTAGGGGTGAGTTGTGAGAAATTATCTCTATTCTTTCATTTTTTTTGTTCAAATCTATAATTAAGTACTCAAAGACTCTTCAGTATTCAGCAATTTTTAGGCTTCATGTATAAAACATCATCCACTTGTTTAATGTTTATTCACTTAACTCTGACAATCTGTCATTATGTATTCAGTGATAACTGGAGTTTTGAGCATCCTTATGGGAGTCCATCATGCCAGACCATCACATCATGTAATACTACACTTACTTATTTAACTGTTCATCTAGAAGGTTAAATAATAATTCTTCATTTAATTAACATATTTAAAGTACAGGTAATGTTATGGTCCATAAATCCCTTTTGGAGCAGACTTTGGGAGTTGATGATGTAACTTCATTTCATTACATCATCATTTAGCTATGTAAATAGATCAATACATCAGCGATAGGTTAAGGACGTTGGGTCCATCTCGTCCGTGTTCATATAAAACGCCAACTCATTAATTATCAATTTAATTTTTCAAATAAATTATTATTCCAGGAAGAGATCAGTCTGACTACTCCATGTGGGATTTAAGTATGCACCACCATGTCATTATGCAATCATTTTTCATTATATATTAATTATTTAAATCGATGAAGATGTTGTTCTTCATTACTGCAGTCTGGCCATTCCTCCCTGGGAGTTAATCGTGTGGCATTATTTAATTATCTAAGTACTAGTTTCTGGACAATCACTGGAGTCTGGTTCCATCTTTTGAAAGTTAAGAATGCAGGACAATCTAATTATTAAATTAATTGATTTCGTAGTTAATGATGGTATCATCCCTCATTTGGCTGCTGTGTGATTGACACAGCAGGAGATCGGTATCAGAATCATTTCCCAGAGCATGAGGGACACTGCCTTATCCAGTGATTACTGATTACATAATAGTAGCTTTTTAACAATCAAATGATTACAAGATTTAAAAAAAAAACTGTATTGTTTCACAACATCAGCTTCTGAGAGTTTGCAACAGTACTGACCCATGAAAGACATGGTCTCCACAGATTTTAAACATGGAATGACTGAATAATCTCCTGATGAGGGAATCTCACCTAATGAACTCTGTCAGGCTGATAACATGACACACCACCAAATCAAAATAACTCTATATAACCATATTAGAAAGCGGGGTACAGGACTTAATAGAGATCTATTAATTGATGAATCAAAAATGACTGAAATTATCATAAGACAGTACTCAAAATCCTTATTCATCAGCCAAAATAAATCTAAACAACACTGAGAATCCATGAGATCAAGCTCCTATAAAGGTAAGAAAATCAAGAGGAGTTTATTTTGTTTGCAATAAAGAGGAAAGGGTTATGGTAGAAGCCATTCATTGCATTGTTTCCAGTCTAGAAATAAGAAAATAGAAGTATAGAAAACAGGTTTAAAATACTCATCAATGTACGTGAGTGGCATAATGATGCTTTCATTTTCATGCTTATGTAACTATAGTCAGGTTGTCGCTTGAGAGACTGGTTGGTGTGTACAACTCAAAAGAAAGAGGCCTGCTTTGTTTTTGTGAGAAACTCAATGAGGCTGTAAGTTTAGTTCATTGGTGGGCATGCTCCTTTTATCACGTGTGAGAGGCACTAGAATTTGACAGAATGTTGGATCATAAATGTTGCCTGGCAACCCTGCTTGCATTCTGTATCCTGGTATCATGGGCCAAGGACCAGAGAGAAGCTTCGAGAAAGTTTTATCATGGGACATTACAGTTCTCCCAAGATAACTATCTCCTAAAACTTTTAATCACAGCATTTGATTCGCCTAACCAAGTCATAGCCAAATCTCTGCAAGTTTGCCTACAGCTTTTACTGCTTACCAAATTCAAGAATACCTAATTATCGGAGAACATAGTCTGTGGAGAAAGAGTTCATAGACTTCTGTTTATTCATCAAAAGGTGAGTTTTCCATTGTTAAATTCCTTCAGGAAGTTGGTACTCTATTTGTTAGAGTAGACGTAGGGATTATTGGATTGCAGTCCCTCTCTTTTGAGGCACCCATCCAACATTAAATACGTGCTATCTTCTCAAAACCCTGCGTACACAATGACATTTCAGCATTTAAATATTTAACTTTTCAACTCTGCGATTAAAAAAAGGATGAACCTGGGAGTTTCACACAATCATGTCGGAGTCAAATGAGAGTCAATTGTGTCGAGTATGGCAGACCATTTCATCCTCTGATTATGTTGTTATTTGATTATTAAAATAGGACATTAATCCATAACCAGTGGATTGAATTTCCACAATGTGGGATGCAATTATTATAGACCATCTAAGTATCAATTATGTAGCTAAAATATTTAAATTAATCACGACACCATCGTTCACGAGTCTGGTTTGGAGCTACCATAGGGAAGTGGATGAGGTTACATGAACTCATTATTTGATTATTTAATTATATAAAACAATGATTATATCATCCATGACACCTAGAATTTGGTGCCAAAGATCATCTAATTACATAATTAAAGTATTTCAATTGACAATTCATGTTAATACCAAAGATAATGTAAATATTTGTATAGTTATGTAAACCAAAAATCTTCCATTCCATGAAGAGACCCCTAAAGCTCCCTCTTGTGGTGTTAATGTGCAATATCATCACATTTTATGTTTCATTGTTTCAATTGATGATGATGACATCTTTCATGACTGGAGTCTTGCCATACTTCCCTGCCAGTTATATGGTACATCAACTCTTTATTGTGACAGTTAGCTACTACTGACTTATTTAATTCTTTAAATTATTTAAACGACAGACACTGCCATCCCATCACCGATTATGATTAGGGTGCAAATATCTGTCAGGGACGAGGTTAGGAAAATTGTAGACATGGGCAGAGCATTTTCTGAATGATCTATGCATCTCCCAGAGTACTAGGGATGCAGGATGTTTGAGTCCAGAAGATTGCATAGTGCCCTCCAAAGAGTACAAGGACTTCACCAAGGCAGGAATGGTGATCTGGGTGTTGACTCCCTGCTCTTCCTCCACATCTTCACATTGGTATTGATCTACGATGAGAATTAGTAGTGGTACTAGGAGGTCAGCACCGTCAATGAGAACTCGCAAAAGGATGTAGACCCACAGCACCGCAGAACATCTCTCTCGGCTATGATGGAGTTGCCCCTGCTGCAGCCATCTTTTCAGCTGATATAAACATTTTGGCTACTACTGCTATGCCAGGAATGGGCCCATTATCTCAGGTCCTCCCGCACCACAACAGAGATTCAGATGCTGTTGATGATGTCAGGCCAACAAAATTTATCAGGCAAGACAGTATGATTATCTGACGCTTAACTTACGGAATTTTAAAAATCCGTGATGACAGAATACTTTTCATATCTGGCAAGTCTGCCAAGGAATTGATGATAAAAAATAGGTCAATGACTTACAGATGTAAAGATGTAGTTTTTAAATTGTTTCATTATATAATCTGTGAACCCTGAAGTTTGGTGCCACCTTGTGTGACTCAAGTGTGACAGACGATCTAACTATCTGATTATTTCATTATACAAATCTGTCTTTTTCTACTCCAGGAAGAGTGGAGGCTGGATTCACCCTGTTGGTGTTAAGTTGTCTCTTGTGATTTCATTATTTATGTATGTATTAATTTATTTATTTAAATCAACGTTGATATCATTTTGTTATCTCTCTGGGGGTGAATTATGAGAAATTATCTCTTTATTCATTTATTTTTTTTGTTCAAATCTATGATTAAGAACTCAATAACTCTTCAGTATTGAGCAATCTCTTAGGCTTCACATATAAAACACCATCCATTTGTTTAATGTTTATTCATTTAATTATGAAAATCTGTCATTATGTATTCAGTGATTATTAGAGTTTTGAGCCTCCTCATGCGAGCCCATCACGCCAGACCATTACACCATCTAATACTACACTGACTTAATTAACTGTTAAACTTGGAAATTAAATAATAATTCATCATTTAATTAACGTATTTAAAACACAGATAATGACGTGGGCCATGAGTCTCTTTTGGAGTCAGATTTTGGGAGTTGATGAAGTAACTTCATCTCATTACTTCATCATTTAGCTATGTAAATAGATCATTACATCAGCGATACGTTTAGGACTTTGGTGCCACCTCATTAATGTTAATCTAAAATACCAAATAATTATCAATTTAATTTTTTAAATAAATCATTATTCCAGGAAGAGATCAGTCTGACTACTCCATGAGGATTTAAGTATGTACCAACATGTCATTTTCAATCATTTTTCATTATATATTAATTACTTAAATTGATGAAGATGTTGTTCTTCATGACGGCAGTCTGGCCAATCCTCCCTGGGAGTCAATCATGTGGCATTATTTAATTATCTAAGTACAACTTCCTTGACAATCATTGGAGTTTTGTTCCATCTTATGAAAGTGAAATATGCAGGACCATCCAATTATTAACTTATTTGCTTTCATAAGTAATGGTGGCGTCATCTGTCATTTGGCAGCAGGAGATTGGTCCCAGAAGCCTTGCCCAGAGAATGAGGTACACTGGGTTATCCAGTGATTACTGATTATGTAATAATAGATTTTTAACGATCAAATGGTTAAACGATCTAAAAAAAAAAAACTGTGTTGTTTCTGCATCATCAGTTTCTGAGTGGTTGGAAAAGAACTGACCCTTGAAGTACACAGTCCACCCCAATTTTACAAATTGTATAATTTAATAATCTCAAATTCAGAGAATCTTATCTAATGAACTCTGTCAGGCTGATAACATGACACACCATCAACTCAAAATAACTCTATATAACAATACTAGAAAGAGGGATATAGGACTCAATAGAGAAATATCAATTAAGAAATCAAAAGTGACTGAAAGAAACATAAAACAGTGCTCAAAATCCTTAGTCATCAGCCAAATGCAAATCAAAACAACTCTGAGAAACAATGAGATCCAGCTGCTGTAAAGGAAAGAGAGTGAGGAGAATTTATTTTCTTTTCAGTCAATAGAAAAGAATTATGGCAGAGGCAATTAATGTTATTGTTTCCATTCTGGAAATGAGAAAATTGAAGCTAGAAAATAGGTTTAAGTAATCATCAGTGTACTTGAATGGCATAATGATGGTTTCGTTTTCATGCTTAAATTACCATAGGCAGGTTGTAGCTTCAGAGACTGATATAAGTAAAACTCAGAAAAAGAGGCCTGCATTTTTAGTGAGAAAATCAGTGAGACTGTAAGATTAGTCCATCGGTGGGTATGCTAATTTTAGCATGTGGGAGGTGCACTAGAATGTGACAGAATGTTGGATCATAAATGTTGCCTGGCCACCCTGCTTGCATTCTGTATCCTGGTATCATGGTCCAAGGACCAGAGAGCAGCTTGGATGAAGTGTTATCATGGGACATTACAATCTCCCAAGACAACTGTCTCCTAAAACTTTTAAAGACACCATGTTGTTCACCTCACCAAGTCATAGCCGAATCTCTGGAAGTTTGCCTACAGCTTTTACTGGTTACACAATTCAAGATTACCTAATATCAGAGAACATAGTCTGTGGAGAAACAGTTCAAAGACTTTTGTTTATGAATGCTCTCTCTCCTAAGAAGTAAAACTATGGATTAAAAGATAATAAGACTCACAATTATTCATCGAAAGGTGAGTTTTCCATTGACAACTTCCTTCAGGAAGGCGGTAATCCATGTGTTAGTATAGTCTGAGAGATAATTGGAATGCAGTCCATCTCTCTTAAGGCAGCTGTCCAACATTAAAGATGTGATATCTTCTAAAGCCCTGCATACACTACGACATGTCTGCGTTTACACATTTTACTACTAAACTCTGCAATTACATAAGGGATGAACTGGGGACTTTCATACAACATTGTCGAAGTCAAGTGAGAGAAAATTTTGTCGAGTATGGCAGACCATTTCATCCTCTGATTATGTTATAATTTAATTATTAAAATAGGATCCATGATTAGTGGATTCTGGTTCCAGGATATGCGAGTCAACTATTTTAGACCACCTACATATTAATTATGAAGGAAAACATTTAAATTAATCATGACATCTATGTTTACGACTCTGGTTTGGAGCTACCTTAAGGAAGTGTGCCATGCTACATCAACTCATTTTTTGATTATTTAGTTAGGTAAAACAATGATTATATCATCCTTGACACCTGGAATTTTGTACCTGTGATCATCTAATTACGTAATTAAATTATTTCAATTGACAGTTCTTGTTTAGACTGAAGATAATGTAAAGATTTGCATAGTATTTTAAACCTATAATCCTCTATTCCATGAATAGTCTTGTAAATCTCCCTCTTGGGGAGTTAATATGCAGTATCATCACATTTTATGATTAATTGTTTCAACGGATGATGATAACACCTTTCCTGACTGGAGTCTGGCCATTCTGCCTTGCCAGTTAAATGCTACATCACCTCTTTATTGTGTCAGTTAGCTATTACTGACTTATTTAGTTATGTAAATTATTTAACCGATGGACAATGACATCATCGATTCCGATTAGGGTGCAAATATCTGTCAGGGACGAGGTTAGCAAGTTGTAGGCATGGACACAGCAGTTTCTGCATGATCTATGCATCACCCAGAGTACTAGGATGCTGGATGACTGAGTCCAGAAGATTCTATGGTGCCCTCCGCGAAGTACCAAGACTTCACCAAGGCAGGCATGGTTTTTTGGTTACAACATTGGTTGTGATCTACGATGAGAAGAAATAGTGGCACAAGGAGGTCGGCTCCATCACCGAGATCTCGCAGAATGGATGACAACCCAGAACATGGACGAACTGCTCTGTCTCAGCTCTACTGGTGATGTCCCTGCTGCAGCCATCTTTTGAGCTGATATGAACATTTTAGTTACTACTGCTACGCCCGGTATGGGCCCATCATCTCAGGTCCTGCTGCACCACCTCAGAGACTCAGGCGCTGGTGATGATGGCAGGCCAGCAGAGTTCATCAGGCAAGACAGAATGATTATCTGATTATTGACTTATGGAATTTTAAAAAGCCGTGATGACAGCACACATTATCATGTCTGGCATGTCTGCCAAGGAATTGATGACACAAAAAATTTCAATGACTTACATATTTAACGATGTAGTTATTAAATTGTTTCATTATATAAACTGTGAACCCTGAGGTTTGGTGCCACCTTGTGACATTCAATTGTGAAAGACGATCTAAATATCTGATTATTTCATTTCTCAAATCTGTCTTTTTCTACTCCAGGAAAATGCGGAGTCTGGATCCACCTTGTTGGTGTTAATTGACTCCTGTGATTTCATTATTTATTTATTTCTTTAAATCAATGGCAATATCATTTTGTTATCTCTCTAGGGGTGACATATGAGAAATTATCTCACAATAATTTATTTTTTTTGTTCAAATCTATGATTAAAAACTTGATGATCTCTTCAGTTTTGAGAAATCTTGTAGGAGTCACATATAAAACACCATCCACTAGTTTAACTTTTATTCATTTAATTTTGATAATCTGTCATCATTTATTCAGTGTTCACTGGAGTTTGGAGCCTCCTTATGGGAGTCAATCATGCCAGACCATCAATTCATCGAATACTACACGTACTTATTTAACTGTAAAATCAGGAAATTAAAAAAAAAAAAATTCATCATTTAGTTAACGCATTTAAAATAAAGGTGATGTTATGGACCATAAGTCCATTTTGCAGTCAGATTTTGGGAGTTGATGACGTAACTTCATCATTTAGCTATGGAAACAGATCATTACATCAGCGATAGGTTTAGGAATTTGGTGCCACCTCCTCAGGCGTTAATATAAAATGCCAACTAATTATCAATTTACCCTGGAATTTGGTGTCACCGTGTGGGGTAAGTGCAACAGATCATCTAATTACATAATTAAAGTGTTTAAATTAACAATTCGTGTTAATACCCATGATTATGTTATTATTTGTATAATTATGTAAACTAATAATCCTCTATTTCATAAAGAAAACTGTACAGCTCCCCCTTGGGGAGTTAATATGCAATATCATCACATTTTATGATTAATTGATTAAATTGATGATGATGACATACTTCGATACTGGAGTTTGGCCATTCTTCCCTGCTACATCACCTACTTATTGTGACAGTTAGCTATTACTGAAATATTTAATTATTTAAATTATTTAAATGACAGACAGTGACATCATCAATTATGATTAGGGTGGACATATCTGTCAGGGACAAAGTTAGGAAAGTTGTACATAAGGACACAGCAGTTTCTGAATGATCAGTGCATCATTCAGACTGAAAGAAACATAAGACAGTGCTCAAAATCCTTAGTCATCAGCTAAATGCAAATGAAAACTTCTCTGAGAAACCATGTGATCAAGCAGTTCTAAAGGTAAGAGCATGAAGAGAAGTTTATTTTCATTTCAGTAAATAGAAAAGGATTTATGGTAGAGGTGATTAATGATATTGTTCCATTCTGGAAATGAGACAATTGAAGCATAGAAAATAGGTTTCAATACACATCAATGTACTTGAAAGGCATTATGATGCTATTGTTTTCATGCTTATATCACTATATGCATTTTGTGAGCTTGAGATACTGGTAAATATGCATAAGTCATTTTTGTGAGAAAAATCAGTGAGGCTACAAGTTTTGTCCATTGGAGGGTATGCTAAATTTAGGATGTGGAGGTGCACTAGAATGTGAGAGAATGTTGGCTCGTAAATGTTGCCTGGAAAACCTGCTTACAATCTGTGTCCTGTTATCATGGACAAAGAACCAGAGAGCAGCTTCAATAAAGTGTTATGGCACAGTACAATCTCCCAAGATAACTGTCTCTTAAAACTTTTCATGACAGCATTTGATTCCTCTAAACAAGCCATAGCCAAATTTCTGGAAGTTTGCCTACAGCTATTCCTGGTTACCCAATTCAAGATTACCTAATATCAGAGAATATAGTCTGTGGAGACACAGTTCAAAGACTTCTGTTTATGAATGCTCTCTCCTAAGAAGTAAAACTATGGAATAAAAGATTATAAGACTCATAATTATTCATCAAAAGGTGAGGTTTCCATTGTTAACTTCATTCAGGAAGGTGATAATCCATTTGTTAGTGTAGACATAGGGATTATTGGATTGCAGTTCCTCTCTTTTGAGGCAGCTGTCCAACATTAAATATGTGATATCTTCTAAAACACTGCACACACAATGATGTTTCAGCATTTACACATTTTACTACTCAACTCTTCGATTACATAAGGGATGAACTGGTGAGTTTCACACAATCTTGTGCGAGTCAAGTGAGAGAAAACATGTGTCGAGTATGGCAGATCATTTCATCCTCTGATTATGTTATTATTTAATTATTACAACAGGACGTTAGGTAATGCATGATCAGTGGATTATTGTTCCACAGTGTGGTAGTCAAGTATTTTAGACCATCTAAATATTAATTAGGTAATTACATTATTTAAATTAATGATGACAGCATTGATCACGAGTCTCGTTTTGGGCCACCTTAGATAAGTGTATTGTTTTGCATCCATCCTCAGTTTCTGAGAGATTGCAATAGAAGTGACCCATGGAGGACACAGTCCACTCCAATTTTAAAAATTGAATACACAGAACTATGTTCATAGCTTTTTTTTTTTCCATTTTGTGCCAAAGTTTCTCTGTTTTCAAGATCCTTCTTTCTTCTTATAAATTAGATTTCAATACAATGAGATTACACAACTGTGATAACAATATGCCCACAAACCATTATCCCCCCCCTTTTTATAGGAATATCACTCTACAGATGCTATGCCATTATTAAACTTGCCATCCCTAGAATTTCGTCCATTTCCCTCCACAATTTTGACTATATGCATAGATATTCTGTGGGTGCCCATAATAATGGCTGCACTCCATCTTCTGACAAGGACAGAAAGTTCAAAGTTTTCCTTATCAAGTCATAAGATCTAAAGATCAAAGTTGTGGCTACAGAAGAATGTTTCCATTCTCTTAGTTTAAATAACAAGAGACCCGGAATGAGGTAACTGTTCCTGACTCTCAGGTATAGGGAAGGATAAGTTGAATCTGAGGTGTCATTCCTCCTGACCTGAACGTTAGGGAAAAAGAAGTTATAACTCAGGCATTGCTACAGAAACCTTAGAAGATGTGAGGAAGAAAAGTCTATTTGCTCCATATACATGATAGTGTGTTCTCCTTTATTGATAAGGTATGTAAGTGTGGTGAAAAAAAAAACTTGTGGCATTTCAGGATAGACTGATCTGGCCACCTGACCTTTATCCTGTCTCTCTGTCTTTATTGTATATAGCTAGCCTTTTCCCCATCCACACTGTCCTACTCAGGTACAGATTTTGGGCTGGCTTTGATTGAAGCCCCACAAAAACCACTTGAAATCCCCACAACCTCCCATGTTAATATAGGATCTGCTGTTCCCAGAAGGGAAGGAGTGGCTTGGGAAGGTGAGTGAGATTCCAAGATTCCCAGATTAAGAAATGCAGCAGCTGATGCTGAGCCCTTGGAGCTTTTCCTCCCCTAACTGGGTGGAAACCAGCAGCTAGAAACTGGTTGAGCTTGCTTCTTGTCTGGTGATGTGCACCCTATATCTGTTTGTCCTTTTTCTTCCTTGCAATTCCATTTGGGCAGGGCATCAGCTTTGATCACATCACATTGTGAAATTTGCCTATTCATAGTATCATGGCAGTATATCTGGAGCCAGACTGTGCTTAGAATATGCCGGATTTTAACATTCCTTTGAATTGCTGATATCTTGTGGTTGGATTGTCATCAAGGAAGGCATATGTGCCAAATTCAGAGAGCCCTCATCTCTCTAGTATATTCCAGAAGTTCATCACTTTTAATATTTAATATTTAAGTTCAGGATTTATCTGGATTTAATTGTATTGAGCTTGTAAATGCTATCTCATGTGGACAGTAGCAATCCAATACTAAAGTGTTTTGTAGAGAGTATAACTAATATTATAAAAACATATCATATCTTAGGAGAGAGACATTATGACACATAAAGTAGAATTTAGCTAATTTAGGGGTGCTTCCTGAATAGCCCAGTTTTGTTTGACCTATATGATAACCACTACTGTTAGAAATTGATATGATAAGATGTAAATGTTTGTTCATCATGATTAGAGGCATTTAAGCTGCATTTCCATAATGAAAGAGAAAATCCTGATTTCACCACCAGTAAAATGCCAACCGAACATAAAAGAACAGTCCTTTAAAGTGCTGTTCAAGGTTCATAACAGGGTCAAACAAAACAATAAATCATGGTGTACATTAAAGGTGTATTTATTCTACAACAGTTTATCTCCAGCTTTTTTGAAAAACGGATTTGAGGAAAGGTCAGGTATGTTGACTGATGTCACTTGAACCCTGTCTGTAGCATAACAGTACATTGTCATCATTATCTTCTTGACTAAACAACCATAATTCTTGGATTGCAAGTCTATAGCACTGCAGAGTTCTAAAATTACCACTATGCCACATAAGGTTGTGTCCAAGGCCCTGACCAAAAAAAATAAATAAAATAAAAAAGTATTTCCATATGGAGCATGGCTTCTTGCTACAGACCTTAAGAGGAAAAACTGTGCACTGTATACACTTCAGGGAAAACCATTCTAGGCAATGGTGAGATTACAACTTGCAGTTTAAGGCAGTGAGCATTGGTCTCCCTTAAAAGAAGAGCATGAGGTTGCAGGTTGAGTGGTTTTTTCCCACATGTATTCATTACTTCCATGTGAATTGAAAACACAGAATTGGTGTGTGTACAATGTAGGGTGGGAAGCTAGAACTACTCAGTGTTCAGTTTCCAGTTAGGGTGGTCTCTTGTATAGATGCTTAGAATCAGAAAACACTGATATATATGATTCATAACCGTAACAAAATTATAGTTATGAGGTAGTAGTGATAGCTAATTTATACTCGTTAGGTCGCCAGAACAGGAAGAACTAACTGCATTATAGTGACACACCATTAGGAAACTTGGGAACAAGTTGTTTAGTTTAATGAGAACTAGGGTTCAGGCTTGCCTCACAGTATTTAATTGTGGAGTTGTTTGTAATTTTATACACCTGCTCAGTCCTGGGAAGACAGTTTTGCATTGCATCCAGGCAGGACATTGACTATGCTGTGAAAAGAAAAAAATACCACAATGAACCTGTTTATTCCAATCCCTCCAGCTTTTATGGTGGACTTACCCACGAAGAGGGACCTATGTAGAAATGGAGTTCACTGACCAAAGCAGTGGCGGTCACAGAACAAAAAGGGAGGGGTAAGAAGGAATTTTGATTCCCTGCTTTTATTGTAGTTGACATTAGCTCACAGAGCTTTTACAGTTGAGTAAATATATTGTGTAAATGCACCCCATTTCTTTTACAATCAGTTCTCCAGGTCAGGGAATTCTTGGGTCTTTTCAGTTCATGGTTATCATGAATAAAGCCTTGATGATCATTGTGGTAGAATGGAACAACCTTTGTGTGTATGACTAAGAGTGGTATAGTTTGGCATTGACATAGTTAGACTCTCAGGTTTCTGAAGAATGATGATACTTATGTTCATAAAGGCTGCATTAAATTGCACTTTTACAAGGAGTGGAAGTGTTTTCTCCTTGCTTGCCTTCCTTAGTAGCATGAGCTGTTAATTACATGTTTAATATTTGCCATCCTCAAAGTTCTAAGATGGAATGAAAAAGTAGTTTTCATTTTGATTTCTCTAGTGGCTAATGTTGTCAAACATTCCTTTAAGTGTTTCTCAGCTACTTGACATATACCTGCTGAGAAATCTTGGCTTATACCCATACCCCATTTTTTTTTAATTTGGATTACGTAGATTTTCAAATGTAGGCAGGAATTTATTCTACCTGCAGCACTCTAATAAACATGCTGAGGCTTATATTAATTACAAATGTTCAACCAATAGCTCTGGCTTATTACTAATGAGATCTCACAACTTAAATTAACCCATTTCTATTAGTTTATGTGCTTTCCAAGGTTTGTGACATTAGCCTATTCATCCACTCTTGCTATATTTTGGTCTGGTTCATGACTTCACTGACTCCACAATTTTTCCCAGAATGATCCTACTTTGGTCCGGCCACCCAACTCTTCATGCACTGCTATAGTATTTTGAGCTCATTTTTAACAACTGAGAGTAAAACAAATTCATATTATACAGAAGAATTTTTCCACAGCATATGATATATAGTTTTTTTTAGTTCTTTATATACTTTCAATTTGGCCACTACTCTGTGGGGAATTGTAAAAAATCAACCCAAATTTCTTAAGCTGACCCTTTCCTGATTGACAGTGTCCTTCATCTTACACAATCCTTGTAGTTTCATAGGGTCCCATTCATTAATTGTTTTGTTATTCAGGAATTTGTCCCCTGTGCCAATGTACTCAAGGTTTTTCCACACTTGCTCTTGTTTCTGCTTCAGTGTATCTGGATTTCTGTTGCTGGCCCTGGCCCTGGCCCTGGCCCTGGCCCTGGCCCTGGCCCTGTGAAACTACAGAATAAACATGTCCTTTTCTGTCCTGGAATCCTCTTAATTTGGAACAGGGAATAATCACTTCAACAACATTGCTTACTGTCCTGTGCAAGCTAGCTAGCCACATTGTATCCAGAAGGAAGAAAAGAGCACAGGAAGATAGCAGGGTTTGCTTTTGGAGACTGGGACAAGTGCTATATAAATGCATATCTCTGCTGATCTTGAAAATATATTTGTCTGGGGTGGAATACAGTGTCAGGAAACATTGTACTGTGTCATGAAGGACTGTGTAACTTTTGTCACTCAGGCCTCAATATCCAATCAGATCCTTCAGGTAACCTGTCATTTGAATATATTTGAATATTTATAGGGCATATTTGTGTTTTGTACGGATTTTGGTTTTTTTTTTTTTTTTTTTTTTTTTTTGGAGACAGGGTTTCTCAGTAGCTTTGGATCTAAAAGACACTCACGCCCCAACTCAGCCCCCCCCAATCACTCATGAGAAGTGGTCTTGATGCAAAAGCATGATGTCTCTTATATTTCAAGAGCATTAGGGTCTGCAGCCATAATCCACGAGGCAGTAGAGGACTGGGGGGATCTTGGGTACTCGATTGAGACAGCTTTTATAGGGTTACAACAAAGCCCACACATCCTAAACCAATCATCTCATAGCATCCAGTGCAGACAAATCAATTTGAACTATCCAAGATGGTGCTTAACCCAGGAAGTGGGTGGTGTGACAAGGCTCATTTCCTGTGTTCACTCACTCACAGGTGATGTCTTAAACAGCCCTGTCATAAACAGTTAAGAATGTGACCATTTGCCTACTCCTGGGGTCAGTGGAGAGTTAGGCTAAATTTTTCCATCCTTACAGAGCCTGCCCTAGAAGTAACTCTGTAGACCAGGGTGGCCTCAATCTCACAGAGATGCACCAGGACTCTCCAGTCCTGGAATTAAAGGTGTTGTCTCCAACTGGTACAGGTCCCATCTGGGTGCCAGTTTCACGTTTGTTTCTGAAGAGAAGCTGGTACAACGTTTTGTTTCTGCTGTGCTTAAATTACTGCCACAGGGAGTTGGCTGGATATATTGGAAGAGCTGCTAACCATGACATGGTGAATGAGGGGCTACTGTTCCCAGTTGGGGAGGGGCAGATCCTGACATTCCTGAACCAATTTGAATCTGAATGGGAAACTGCAGCCAGTTTCACTGTCCTGTGATGTATCACAAGGTCCTTGCAATTTGCTGTGCCCAAGTGTAGGCCTCTGAATCACTTCACTCTGTGGGATGAATGTGCTCAGAGCATTGGGAGCAGGGAACTGTGCGTAGAAGCATGTCTCTACTCAACATCAATCTGTTTTAGTTGCATCCATGGAAAGGTTTCCAACCTTGGAGAGGCCTCATTTCTTTAGTATCTTCAAGACGTTCAGCACTTTGCATTTTACATTTATTTGTTGACATGCATTACTGTGGCTGTTGTAAAAGGCTTCCCTTTTGTTCAGTGTACTCTACTTACATGCCATGATGTAGATGAGTAAAATTGTTTGTATAAATGATTTACCAAATGTTGGAAATAAATAGTAAGTCTCACAAGGTATATTTTAGCTTACAGACGACTGCCTCTAAGACACTCCAAAGACAATTGTATAATAACCAGTTCTGCTAGAAATCAGGATGGTAGAATACACATTTATTCAAGAGGATTGTCTAGACATTTGGGTCCAAACTGTTACAAATGAGCCAGCTTTGATTTATAATCTGCTACTATGCACATTGTTCTATGAAAAACAGGCCTCTAACAAGGTGCTCAAGGAGGCATTACACTGTCAAAAGCAACCTTAAAGCCAGTTGTGCCATGAAGTTACAGTGTTCTTCTTGAGACAAGCATTGTTATTCCAGGTGGGCAATAGGACACCAGGTCAAAACTATTTGAGAATCAAATCATTGTCATTTTAAGGACTTGCCCTATCATGCAGTTCATCACATGGCTTTCATTTAGGCACTCAGTCAGGGAGGAGGAACATTCTTGGGAGGCTTCCCTAAGGGCCTAATATATTGACAAGAAAGCAGAGCTTTCTCTAAAACTAGGAGTGTGCTTGGTAGAGCTGGTAATATTCTGCAGTCACAGCTTTCATGGAGGGTTTGCTTCAGATCCTGAGAACCTAAGCTTTCCAACCATGTAGAGCTGTCATTATTGATCGAAATGCCATCTTGGGCTTAGTCAGTAATGTTCTTGAGATAGCCTGTGTTTGTCTTGTATAGTGTTATTTGAGTAGCTTCCTCCAGAATTTGTCCCATGGTCTGATGCTTCCTACTACTACAAAGAAGTTCCCTATATTCTTCCATTCCTCCTATCCCCCCATGGAGAAGTATACAAGTTGCTATTCTGAAGAAGCTTAAATCCCTGCACTCTGAAGGCAGAGGTTGGCAGATCATAATGAGTTCAAGATGAGGTCAATGCTGTATTTAAGAAATTACTGTAGGATGTTTCTTTGCCATATAATCCTCCCATATATCTCAGTGCCTACAACTACAAGTTCCCAGTCTCTCTTTAATTTGTTCAAAGTGTAACTTGGACCATGGACAGAAAAGACACTTAAGGATGATTGTGTATGTGGAATGCGAATGTATCTAATCTGGGTCTACTTTGAGCATTACCTAGAGATGTATGCATGCCATCATTAAAGAGATTTTTCTTTATTAATCTCACAAGTGTGTGAAGGGATTTATCCCTAGGACGGGAGAACAGCTGCATTTTGATCTTGTTAGAAAATAATGTTGCTGAGTCAAACTCTCCATGTTGAATCAATTGGCTTTGACACAAGTCTGTTACTCTCCAAAACAATGAACATCTGTGCTATATATTACATCTCCAAAATTCTTAGGTAACTATTCCACATAAGAGATTTAAAATTTTCCACTTTCCATCATGAAGTCATAAACAATGTGGTCATAGGAAAACAATTCACTTGTAGACCAATTTTTTTCTGCCTCCAGGCAAGAGTAGGAGGCATGGTTTATTGTGTACACTGTAGGAAAAAAAATTGAGAAAAAATTCAGGTGATTTAGTAAACTTTATGAGAAAGGACCAGACTGTGATAGGGGTAGTGATTCTGTAATTTCTCAGCAAGTTTTCATCCCTGTCATGTGTATGAATACAGATCAGTTTGGGTACACAGTTTTGGAAGGTTATTTTGAGGCAATTAATATTTAATTGGCAATGAGGAAACTGTCATGTGTCCATTCCTGCTTGACACAGTTATGTCAGGTCAGAGGTTTGAGAAACAGCTCTTTGACTGTAAATGTATGTGTCAGGTTACAGTTCTCAGACAATATCTACATATGGGCATCATCAATCTATCTATTTTTTTCTTTGAGACAGGGTCTCTGTAGTTTTGGAGCTGGTCCTGGAACTCTGTAGACGAGGCTGGCCTTGAACTCATAGAGATCTGGCTTGGCACGGTGCTAACTGCACCTTGCCCAAAGCACATTCTATGACACCTCAAGGAACAGGATGACAGCTAAGAGAAAATTTCTTCACCCACACCTCCTGAGTGTGAGCCCATGGACTCCTTTTTCTTCCCACCCCACATCAATCCTAGCCAGCAAAATTAGCGAGAATCAAAACAACACCCATATACCCAGGGAGTCTGTGTTGTTTAGGTAGAAGCTCTATAGGCTTTTATATATATGCTAAAAATTTGAAATATTTGGTAACCTTCCCAAAGCCGCCCTCAATGGACTGTGTCTCTTGTGCACACCTGGTCCTGTCACTCAGGTTTTACTAACCAATAGAGCCTCTAGCACACCCACCAGTCAGAGGGAAAATTTCCAGGCTTTATTCTCAGATCATCTCCTGAGGAAGTCAGAATCTGTCTCATATAATGATTCTTTGTTTCTGATCAGAAGGTTGAGAAGTGTGTGTTGTGCTCTCCCTCTCTTCCTCCCTCTTTCTCTCCCCCTCACCTCTTCTTGTGTTGCAGAATTGTCAGATAAGAAAGTATATTTTCTTGAGTAGGACACTTTCCACATTTCTATATTTTCATCTGTGTAAGTTGTTTCCCAAGAAAACACACATTTATCATTTCTCTTGTTTCTAGTGAACTTATTAATACCCCATCTTCAAATGAAATAATGTAGTTCACTGAAACTAAAGAGAAGTATGATATCTAAATTATTCACCAAATTGTTTATATGAGATGTACTTTCTTTGCTGTAAGTTGCTCCCTATTACCTGTTATCAAGATAATATGAAAGGATATGAAATATGTACAGCATAGAGAATGGAAAAGCAAAATTATGACAATCTCATTGCGAGGACATATGTCTGATGTTTGAGAATGTTCTGGAGTTCCTGATCAAGGAATACTCAAGGGTCTAACCATCTTGGGAACAAACAATCACAGTCACAAACCAACACACTGACATCACATGATTAAAATTAAATCAAATCTGTAATCACAGTTTTCCACACATGAATATTTTCTCTTGTGAGCACTCTTACTTGACCCACATGCCAAGGCACTTATTCAAACAACAATATTCCTTCATCATGAACTGGTACATGTAAAAGAATGCAATCATGTAGGATTTGATTTAGAAAAATGAATTCATCTGAACAAGATTTTCTACCTTGTGGGTGTTAATTGTCTCCTGTGATTTCATTATTTATTTATTTATTTAAAACAATGGTGATATCATTTTATTATCTCTCTAGGGTTGAATTAAGAAAAATTATCTCATTATTCATTTTTGTTCAAATCTATGATTAAAAACTCAATGATCTCTTCAGTTTTGAGCAATCTCATAGGAGTCATGAATAAAACACCATCTACTTGTTTCATTTTATTCATTTAATTAAGAAAATCTGTCATTATTTATTCAGTGATCTCTGGAGCTTTGAGCCTATTTATGGGAGTCAGTCTTGCAAGACCATCACATCATATAATACTACACTTACTTATTTAACTGTAAAATTAGGAAATTAAATAATAATTCATCATTTAATTAACTTATTTAAAGTAAAGGTGATGTTATGGACCATAAGTCCCTTTTGAAATCAGATTATTATAGTTGATGATGTAACATCATCTCATCACTTGATTATTTAGCTACTGAAATAGATCATTACATCAGCCATAGGTTCACGAGTTTGGTGCCATCTTGTCAGAGTTAATATAAAGTGCCAACTAATTAATTATCAATTTAAGTTTTTAAATAAATCATTATTACAGTAAGAGAATGGTCTGACTTCTGCATGTGGGATTTCAATATGCACCACCATGTCATTAATCAATTATTTTTCATAACATATTAATTATTTAAATCCATGAAGATGTTGTCCTTCATGACTCAAGTCTGGTCATTCCTCCCTGGGAGTTAATCGTGTGGCATTATTTAATGATGTAAGTGTTACTTCCTTGAGTGGGAGTCAAGTGAGAGTCAATTGTGTCGGGTATGGCAGACCGTTTCATCCTCTGATTATGTTGTTATTCGATTATTAAAATGGGACATTAGATAATCCATAACCAGTAGATTGTGTTTCTACGATGTGGGAGGCAATTATTATAGTCCATCTAAGTATCAATTATGTAGCTAAAATATTTAAATTAATCACGACAGCATTGTTCACAAGTCTGGTTTGTAGCCACCATGATGTTACATGAACTCATTATTTGATTATTTAATTGTATAAAACAATGATTATATCATACATGACACCTGGGATTTTGTGCCAAAGATCATCTAATTACATAATTAAAGTATTTAAATTAACAATTCATGTTAATACCCAAGATAATGTAAATATTTTATAGTTATGTCAACCAAAATTCCTCCATTCCATGAAGAGACCCGTAAAGCTCCCTCTTGTGGCGTTAATGTGCAGTATCATCACATTTTATGATTCATTGTTTCAATTGATGATGATGACATCCTTCATGACTGGAGTCTTGCCATGCTTCGCTGCCAGTTATATGCTACATCAACTCTTTATTGTGACAGTTAGCTACAACTGACTTATTTAATTCTTTAAATTGTTTAAATGACAGACAATGCCATCCCACCACCTATTATGATTAGGGTGCAATATCTGTCAGGGACAAGGTTAGGAAAGTTGTAGACATGGGCAGAGCCATTTCTGAATGATCTATGCATCTCCCAGAGTACTAGGGATGCTGGATGTTTGAGTCCAGAAGATTGCATGGTGCCCTCTGAAGAGTACAAGGACTTCACCAAGACAGGCTTGGTGGTGTGTGTTGATTCCCTGCTCTTCCTCCACATCTTCACATATGTATTGATCTACGATGAGAATTAGTAGTGGCACAAGGATGTCGGCACTGTCACCGAGAACTAGCAAAAGGATGAAGAACCACAACACCGCAGAACATCTCTCTCTCGGCTATGCTGAGGTGCCCCTGCTGCAGCCATCTTTTCAGCTGATATCAACATTGTGGCTACTACTGCTACGCCAGGATTGGGCCCACTATCTCATGTCCTGCCACACGATGACAGAGATTCAGGCGCTTGTGATGAGGTCAGGCCAACAGAATTCATCAGGCAAGACAGTATGATTATCTGACGCTTAACTTATGGAATTTTAAAAATCCATGATGACAGCATACTTTTTCATATCTGACAAGTCTGCCCAGGAATTGATGTTACAAAATAGGTCAATGAGTTACAGATGTAAAGATGCAATTATTAAATTGTTTCATTATATAATCTGTGAACCCTGAAGTTTGGTGCCACCTTGTGTGACTCAAGTGTTACAGACTGTATAACGATCTGATTGTTTTCTTATTCAAGCCTGTCTTTTTCTACTCCAGGAAGAGTGGAGTCTGGATCCACCCTGTTGGTGTTAAGTTGTCTCTTGTGATTTATTTATTTATTTATTTATTTATTTATTTATTTATTTATTTAAATCAATGTTGATATCATTTTGTTATCTCTCTAGGGGTGAATTATGAGAAATTATATCTTTATTCATTCATTTTTTTCAAATCTATGATTAAGAACTCAATGTCTCTTCAGTATTGAGCAATCATTTAGGCTTCACGCATAAAACACCATCCACCTGTTTAATGTTTATTCATTTAATTATGAAAATCTGTCATTATGTATTCAGTGATCACTGGAGTTTTGAGCCTCCTTAGGCAAGACCATTGTACCAGACCATCATGTCATCTCATACTACACTTGCTTCTTTAACTGTTAAACTAGAGAATTAAGTAATAATTCATCATTTAATTTACATATTTAAAATACAGGTAATGTTATGGACCCTAAGTCCCTTTTGGAGTCAGATTTTGGGAGTTAATGATGTAATATCATCTCATTACTTCACCATTTAGCTATGTAAATAGATCTTTACATCAGCAATAGTTTTAGGACTTTGGTGCCATCTCGTCAGTGTTACTATAAAAGGCCCACTAATTAATTATCAATTTAATTTTCTAAAAACATCATTGTTCCAGGAAGAGATCAGTCTGACTACTCCATATGGGATTTAAGTATGCACCACCATGTCATTATTCAATCATTTTTCATTATATAATAATTATTTAAATCGATGAAGATGTTGTTCTTCTTGACTGGAGTCGGGCCATTCCTCCATGGGAGTTAATCACGTGCCATTATTTAATTATCTAAGTACTACTTCTTAGACAATCACTGGAGTTTGGGTCCATCTTTTGAAAGTTAAATATGGAGGACTATCCAATTATTAAGTTATTTGATTGCATAAGTAATGATGGTGTCATCCGTCATTTGGCTGCTGTGGGATTGACACAGCAGGAGATCGGTACCAGAAGCATTGCCCAGAGAATGGGGGACACTGCCTTATACGGTGATTACTGATTACATAATAGTAGATTTTTAACAATTGAATGATTACACTATTTAAAAAAAAAAAAAACTGTACTGTTTCGCATGATCTGGTTCTGAGAGGTTGCATCAGAACTGACCCATGAAGGACACAGTGACCACTGATTTTAAAAATGGAATAACTGAATAATCTCCTGATCAGGGAATCTCATCTAATGAACTCTGTTGGGCTGATAACATGACACACCACCAACAATAAATAACTCTAAATAATATTAGAAAGCGGGGTACATGATTTAATAGAGACCAGTCAATTGAGGAATCCAAAATGACTGAAAGAAACATAAGACACTGCTCAAAATCCTTAATCATCAGCCTAATGCAAATCTAAACAACTGTGAGAAACCACGGGATCAAGCTCCTCTAAAGGGAAGAGGATGAAGAGGAGTTTATTTTATTTTCAATAAAGGAAAAGGATTATGGTAGAGGCGATTAATTTTGTTGTTTCCGTTCTAGAAATTAGAAAATTGAAGCATAGAAAACAGGTTTAAAATACTCATCATTGTAATGGAATAGCACAACGATGTTTTCTTTTTCATGCTTATGTCACTATAGGCAAGTTGTAGCTTGAGAGACTGGTAAATATGTAGAACTCAAAAGAAAGAGCCCTGCTTTGTTTTTGTGAGAAACTCAGTGAGATTATAAGGTTAGTTCATCGGGGGTATACACCTTTTACCATGGGGGAGGGGCGCTAGAAAGTGACAGAATGTTGGTTCATAAATGTTGCCTGGCAACCTTGCTTGCATTCTGTATCCTGGTATCATGGGCCAAGGACCAGAGAGCAGCTTCGAGAAAGTGTTATCATGGGACATTACAGTCTCCCAAGATAGCTATCTCCTAAAACTTTTAATGACAGCATGTGATTCGCCTAAATAAGTCATAGCCACACCTCTGGAAGTGTGCCTACAGCTTTTACTGGTTACCAAATTCAAGATTACCTAATCATCAGAGAACATAGTCTGTGGAGAAACAGTTCAAAGTCTTCTGTTTATGAATACTCTCTCTCTCCTAAGAAGTCAAACTATGGAACAAAAGATAATAAGACTCACAATTATTCATCAAAATGTGAGTTTGCCATTGGTGACTACCTTCAGGAAGGTGATAATCCATTTGTTAGAGTAGACTTAGTGATTATTAGATTTCAGTCCATCTCTTTTGAGGCAGCCAACCAACATTAAATATGTGATATCTTCTAAAAACGCTGCATACACAATGACAGTTCAGCATTTAAACATGTTACTACTCTGCTCTGCGATTAAATAAGGGATGAACCTGGGAGTTTCCCACAATCATGTGGGAGTCAACTGAGAGTCAATTGTGTGGAGTATGGCAGACCATTTCGTCCTCTGATTATGTTGTTATTTGATTATTAAAATAGGACATTAGATAATTCCATGATCAGTGGATTATGGTGAAAAGATGTGGGAGGCAATTATTATAGACCATCTTAATATCAATTATATAGTTAAAATATTTAAATTAATCAAGAAAGCATTGTTCATGACCCTGGTTTGGAGCCACCATAGGGAATTGGATGTTGTTACATGAACTCATTATTTGATTATTTAATTATATAAAACAATGAATATATCATCCATGACACCTGGAATCTGGTGCCACAGATCATCTATTTACATAATTAATGAATTTAAATTGACAATCTGTGTTAGTCCCCAAGATAATGTAAATATTTGTATGGTTATGTAAACAATAATCCTCCATTCCATGAACAGACCTGTAAAGCTCCCTCTTGTGGAGATAATGTGCAATATCTTCACATTTTATGATTCATTGAAGCAATTGATGATGATGACATCCTTCATGACTGGATTCTGGCCATGCTTCCCTGCCAGTAAAATGCTTCATCCCTTATTTGTTGTGAGAGTTAGCTATTACTGACTTATTTAATTCTTTAAATTATGTAAACGACAGACAGTGCCATCACCGATTACTGTTAGGGTGCAAAAATCTGTCTGGGACAAGGTTAGGAAAGTTGTAGACACGGCCAGAGCATTTTCTGAATGATCTCTGCATCTCCCAGTGTACGAGGGTTGCTGGATGATTGAGTACAGAAGGTTGCACAGTGCCAACAGAGAAGTACAAGGACTTCACCAAGGCCGGCACTGTGGTCTGGGTGTTGACTACCTGCTCTTCCTCCATATCTTCACATAGGTTGTGATCTACCATGAGTAGAAGGAGTGGCACTAGGAGTCAGCACCATCACCGAGACCTGGCAAAAAGATGACGATTCAGAACACGGAAGAACATCACTTTCTCTCAAATATGCTGGTTATGCCCCAAATTTTGCCATCTTTTCAGCTGATACAAACATCTTGGTTACTACTTCTAAGCCAGGAATGGGCCCATTATCTCAGATCCTGCAGCACCACAACAGAGATTCAGGTGCTGGTGATGATGTCAGGCCAACAGAATTGATCATGGAAGACAGTGTGTTTATCTGACGATTAACTTATGTCATTTTAAAAATCCTTGATGATAGCATACATTTCCATATCTGTCAAGTCTGCCCAGGATTTGAAGATACAAAAAAGGTCAACAACTTACATATTTAAACATGTAATTATTAAATTGTTTCATTATAAAATCTGTGATCCCTGAAGTTTGTTTCCACCTTGTGTGCATCAAGTGTTACAGATGATGTAACTATCTGATTATTTCATTATATAAATCTGTCTTTTTCTACTCCAGGAAGAGTGGAGTCTGGATCCACCTTGTTGGTTTTAAATTGTCTCTTTTGTTTACTTTCCTTCTTTCTTTCTTTCTTTCTTTAATTCAATGTTGATATCGATTTGTTATCTCTCTAGGGGTTAATTATGAGAAATTATCTCTTTATTCATTCATTTTTTGTTCATATCTATGATTAAGAACTCAATGACCCTTCAGTATTGAGCAATCATTTAGGCTTCACGAAGAAATCACCATTCACTGGTTTAAAATTTATTCATATAATTATGAAAATCTGTCATTATGTATTCAGTGATCACTGGAGTTTTGAGCCTCCTTAGGGTAGACCGTTGTACCAGGATGTAGAGAGCCACTGGTGGCATTCGCGAAGATGGCACCGGTTTCTTGTCCATAAGCCAGCAAGGCGGGGATGTGCGATCCAAGAGTCATGGGGTGACCGTTACGACCATTGCGGGCTGCACCTGTCAGTAAATGACACAGCTCTGCTGCACCTGTCAATAACAGACACAGCTCCTCTGCAACTGTCAGTAACGGACACAGCTCCTCTATATAAGCAGAGCCCTTTTTCCTCCTCGGGGTCTTCCCTCAACTTTCTGTTATGAGCCGCGCATTAAACATAGCTGCAGAAGAATCCTGTTGTTGAGCGTCGTTGTTGCAGGCAAGGTGATAGAGCTCGACAAGTGTTTCCGAAACCTGGGAAACTGACATCAACGGCACACGGGGGACCCTTAAGGAGACTGGAGATGATTCAGAACTGTGGCACAAAGGTAACAAATAAGGTGATTTCTGATAGTCATGCTACTGTTTGGGCTTGATACTGCCATTGAAGGGTTGATTATTGTGCGTTTGGTTGCCTGCTTGTTTTTACTGTATTTGTTTTGTCTTGGGGAAGCACATGATAGGCAACTAAAAGCAGGCACTAGACCATTATCAGATTTTCAAGAAAGCATGTCAGAAGCAGAAAATGAAGAAAAGATGGGTGCACGTAAAAAGAAAAAACATAATAAAGAGAAAGTGAAAGGGCCCTGCGAGACAGATCCATCTCACAGAGGAAAGAAAAAACATCTTTATCCTTTTGAGGAATTGGAGGCTTTGGAGCTTTCCAGTCACCCCTCAGAAGAGGAAAAATCGCCCTCTGAGGAGGAAGATGTGGAGGAGGAGGCTGCACGAGTCCCTACTGCGCCTCCTCCTTATGCAGAGAAGTGATGTAAATACTCCTTTTGCTCACCTGAAACTAGACATGAGATAACCCAGATGTTTCCTGTGTTCGAGGAAGATGGGAATCATACCCATCACCCTCTTGAGCATAAACAGGTTAAAGAATTGGTAGAGTCTGTTCGCACTTATGGTATCAGCGCAAACTACACTCTGTCGCATATAGAAAGACTGTCCGCAGTGGCCATGACTCCCTCGGACTGAATGTTTGTTGTGAAGGCTTGTCTCACTATATGGGACAATACTTAGAGTAGAAGGCCATATGGCATGATTTGAGTCAATCACAAGCCCGTGCTAACGTGGCAGCGGGGCAGCTCACTTGGACATTTGACATGCTCACTGGACAAGGACAATGGACAAATAATCAGACAGTGTATCCTTTAGAGGTCTATGTTCAGATTAACACATGTGCTGTTAAGGCCTGGAAGGCACTACCTAATAGAGGGGAAGTATCAGGGAACCTTGCAAAAGTCATTCAGGGACCAAATGAACCATTTTCAGCCTTTGTAGTGCATATGATGGAGGCCACAGGAAGGATTTTTGGAGATCAAGAATAGGCTATGCCCTTAACAGAACAACTAGTTTATGAACAATGCACCAAGGAATGAAGACAAGCCATAACTCCTTGGAAAGGAAAAGGCTTACAAGCTTGGCTTAAGGCTTGTAGAGAAATAGGAGGTCCTTGGACCAATGCAGGGCTGGCGGCAGCCATTTTACAAGGACAAAGAAAGGGCAATATGGCGGACAAGGACAAGACTTGTTTTCAATGTGGCAAAATGGGACATATACAAAAGAATTGTAGGGAATGCATGTCAGGACCTAAGAGGATGCCAGGAATCTGTCCCTGATGTAAAAAAGGCAAACACTGGACAAATGAATGTAAGTCAGTCAAAGACATTAATGGTAAACCATTGCCTGAGCCAAAAAAAAAAAAAAACGCCCTGCAGGGCCCCTGTCCTCAGAGCCCTCAAATATATGGGGCAATGAGCTCCCCCCCTGAGCCTAGAAAGAAGGAAGCCCCACAGAGAGCCACTGCAGGTTCTGCAGGATTGGACCTCCGTGCCACCACTAGAATTGTCTTGACCCCCCAAATGGGTGTACAACCTGTTCCTTCTGATTTTTCAGGCCCTCTCCAAAAAACACAGTAGGACTATTACTAGGAAGGTCAGCTACCACCCTAAAAGGTTTAATTGTCCATCCTGGAGTTATAGATCAAGATTATGAGGGACAACTCACAATCATGTCCTCATCGCCATGTGGGATTTTTCCCATCTCCGCGGGTGATCACATAGTACAGTTACTTATTCTTCCTAGTTGTCATGAGGATTTTGGGGCCATTAAACGAAACAAAAGGGCAGAAGGATTTGGCCACTCAGATAAATTTGATTCTGCTTATCTTGCATTTGATCTTGATACCAGACCAACATTAACATTAAATATAGAAGGAAAGAATTTTCAGGGAATTTTGGACACAGGAGCTGATAAAAGCATCATTGCCACCTCCTGGTGGCCTTCAAAATGACCAATAACCCAATCAGAACATCCCTTGCAGGGACTAGGGTATGAAGCCACTCCTGCTATCAGCTCTAAATCCCTAAGATGGAAGGCACCAGAAGGTCAGTCAGGGTTGTTTACCCCCTATGTTCTTCCCTTGCCGGTAAATTTATGGGGAAGAGATATTTTAAAAGCTTTAGGATTAAAATTAATGAATGAATATTCCATCTTTGCACAAAATATGATGTTAGATAAGGGATATATACCAGGACTAGGGATAGGAAAGCAGTATCAGGGCATTAAAGAACCTGTTTAAGTCATTTCAAAAAATGATCGTGCAGGATTGGGTTTTTTGTAGGGGCCATTGGGGAAGGGATGCCCATACCATGGATAACTGAAGCAGCAATATGGGTACCTCAATGGCCACTTTCACAGGAGAAATTAGAGGTCACTTATCAATTAGTAAAATAGCAATTAGATTTGGGACATTTGGAGGGATCCAACTCTCCTTGGAATACTCCTATTTTTGTTATCAAGAAGAAATCTGGAAAATGGAGATTGTTTCATGACCTCAGAGCCATTAATGCACAAATGCAACTGTTTGGCCCAGTCCAACGGGACCTTCCACTTTTATCAGTTTACCTAAGCATTGGCAAGTTATTATAATAGATATTAAGTATTGTTTTTTCTCTATTCCATTGTTTGAGCAAGATAGAGCTAGATTTGCCTTCACTTTACCGGCCATTAATCATGAGGGACCAGATGAGAGGTTTCAATGGAAGGTGTTGCCCCAAGGCATGGCCAATAGCCCCACTATGTGTCAACTTTATGTACAACAGGCATTAGTACCAGTCAAGGAATAATATTTTTCTTTAAGAATTATTCATTATATGGATGATATTCTTAATTATGGGAATAATGAGAAAGAGCTTGAAAAGGCTTATGCAGATTTGGTAAAATGGTTGGAGAAATATGGTCTGAACATAGCTACAGAGAAAGTACAAAGGTCCAAAATAGGACAGTTCTTAGGGGCTGTTGTGTGACCAGAGATTATACAACCTCAAAAGATGGAGATTAGAAGAGATCAACTTAAAACTTTGAATGACTTTCAAAAATTACTAGGAGATTTTAACTGGCTATGGCCTTATTTAAAAATACCCACAGCAGAGTTAAAACCATTGTTTGATGTGCTTGAAGGGGATCCACAATTGACTTCATTAAGAACCCTTTCTCCTGCAGCTGCGGAATCTCTCCATAAGGTGGAGCATGTGATCACTGCAGCACAATTAGTTAAAATCTCAGCGCAGCAGCCTTTTGATCTTTGTGTGTTACAGACCGCTTTGCTGCCAACTGCAGTCTTATGGCAAAATGGTCCATTAATTTGGATACACCCTCAAGCTTCCCCAGCAAAAACTATAGAATATTATCCAACTGCTGTTGCAAAAATTTCCCTGAAGGGCTTAAAAACGGCTCTTACCCATTTTGGGGAGTTTCCTAAGCAAATGATTACACCTTATAATATGGAACAAATTCAGACCCTATGTGCTATGAGTGATGATGGGGCAATTCTTGCCTCTATCTTCTTGGGAACTTTTGATAACCATTATCCTAAACATACTTTATTAACATTTGCTAGAACACATCCTTTGATTTTTCCAAAAATGGTAAGTGCCACGCCTCTCCCTGATGGGGGGGGATAGTGTATACAGATGGATCAAAAACAGGAATAGGGGCTTATGTGATGGGAGATGCCATTATGCATATACGTTTCTCATACTGGTTAATGAACAAAGCACTGTTGGCCAATAGGAAAGCAAGATAGGAGGGACTTGGAGACAAGGGGGAAATAGGAAGTAGTAAGGAGGAGTCAGGATGGAGAGCCTGGAGAGAACAGAATTGTCATACCTCCACTCTCAGTAAGACCACGTGGAAATACATACAAATGGGTTAATATTTAAGACAGAGCTAGCCGATAAGAAACAAGTAACAGGGCCAACAGAATTATATCTAATACAGAGTCTCCGTGTGTTATTTGGGGCTGGCACAGCAGAGGGACCAAACCAGTAACGGAAGGTGGAAAAACCTATACACTTTACACTTATGTACATGAAGGAGTTGTTACCACTCACAGATATGCACCAGACTCCACACAAATGGTGGAATGTAACATAGTTTTGGAGGTATTAAAGGTGTTTCCTGGACCTTTGAATGTGGTCTCTGACTCTGTTTATGTAGTCAATGCTGTTAAAATCTTACAATTAGCTGGATTAATTAAGCCTTCTAGTACAGTGGCTGAGATGTTTAAGGAGATCCAAAAATGTTTATTAGCAAGACAATATCCTGTTTTCATTATCCATATCCGTGCCCATTCAGTTCTGCCCGGGCCAATGGCACAAGGGAATAATCTGGCAGATTTGGCCACTCGAGCAGCAGCTTTTGCTATTTTAGATCCTATAGAAGCAGCCACTAAATTTCATCCATTATTTCATGTAACATCAGAAGCCCTGCACAAGCGTTTTTCTATTTCCAGAGCATCAGCACGGGAAATAGTCTTGCAATGCAAAAATTGTTATGAATTTCTTCCAGCACCTCATGTGGGCATTAACCCACGAGGCCTTCGGCCTCTACAAATATGGCAAATGGATGTCACTCATGTGTCATCTTTTGGAAAAATGAAATATTTACATGTTTCTGTGGATACCTGCTCGGGTATTATCCATGCCTCCCCCACTAACAGGGGAAAAGGCCTCTCATGTCATCCAGCACTGCCTCGAAGCCTGGAGTGCTTGGGGGCATGCCTCAAATATTGAAGACAGATAATGGACCTGCATATACTTCTGAAAAATTTAAGCATTTTTGTCAACAGATGGGTGTCAAACACCTCACTGTTCTACCTTATAATCCACAAGGGCAAGGCATTGTGGCATGCATCAATCAGACGCTCAAATCTTATCTAATAAAACAAAAAGGGGAATAGAGTAAATACCCTCTCTTACACCAAAAGCCGCCATATCTTTTTCACTCCTTACTTTAAATTTTTTAAACTTGGATTTTAATGGTCATTCAGCGGCTGATAGACATGACCTCTGGCCCATACCTCCAAAAGAACAAGTCAAATGGAAAGATGTGCTCTCAGATACATGGAAAGGCCCGGATCCTATCTTAATAAGATCCAGGGGAGATATTTGTGTTTTTCCACAGGACGGAGAAAATCCAATTTGGGTACCAGAGCAATTATCTCGAAGAGTGACAACCATCCCTCAAGAAGATGCTCCTGTGGCTCCTGTGGTTAATGATACTCCTTGTGAATCCTCCGCGGATATCATCAGAACCCAGATGGGGAATATTGTCGGCATTTCCTAAACCCATGCCCAGTCATCATAATGCACGAGTAACCTTTCTAAACAACTTTTTCAGTATCTTTTAGGTGAATGGACAGGAGAATTTGATAGCCTGGTGGACCAACTCAGAAAGGCCATCGTCCATGTGAATTCCACCCATGTGGACAGTTCTCTATCAGAAGGATCATTCTCCTGGATCTCCACCGCTTTTTCCCACTTAATGGAGTGGACGGGTGTAATGGGTTTTGGCCTGCTGTTATATGGTGGGGTGGTACTCCTGCTCTGGTTGTTGTGTAAGCTACATACTCAACAGACACATGACAAAGTGGTTATCGCTCAAGCCCTAGCTGGTATGGAGATAGGCTTCTCTCCCACTGTGTGGCTAAGCAAGTTAAAAAAAGGACATTAGTTGTCCAATAGGACAGCCCTTGCACCCTGAGTCTTCTATGACATTGCACCAGGTTAGGATGTCCACTTTTTATTTTTATTTTTTTTTTTTTTACCAGAAACAGCCCTAAGGTTCTGTGGGGTTTTTTCCCCATTGCACGCAGACAGGTGCTTCTTGAGTTTAGCCTCTGTAATAAATTCTTCATGCTCAGGTTGTTTGGCTTAGCACTGCACTCCGGGTTGACTCTGGCCATGAGCATATCCGAGAAGGGCAAGTCTGGTTGCATGTTGGTTGGTGTCCAAGGCCCCACCTCCAGGGAAAAGAAGCTGGATGGGTATGGCACTGACTTGGCTGACTACCAGGATTCAGGGTCATTACAATGTCCATCTCATTACTGGATATCAGACCACTACCCTTGCATGTTGCATTTATAAAACAAAAAAGGGGGAGATGTAGAGCGCCACAAGTGCGATTCCTGAAGATGGCGCCGGTTTCCTGTCCATAAGCCAGCAAGGCGCGGATGCGTGATCCATGTCATGGGGTGACCGTTACAAGCCTTGCGGGCTGCACCTGTCAGTAATGGACACGACTCCTCTGAGCATATATAAGCAGAGCCCTTTTTCCTCCTCGAGGTCTTTCCTCAACTTGTTGTAATGAACCCCACAATAAACATAGCTGCAGAATAATCCTGTTGTTGAGCATCATTCTTGCAGGCAAGGCGATAGCACTCGACATCTGATGATTAATTAATGGAATTTTTTAAAAAAAACGTGATGACAGCATACTTTTTCATATCTGGAAAGTCTGTCCAGGATTTGATGATACAAAAAAGTTCAACGACTTACATATTTAAAGATGCAATTATTAAATTGTTTCATTATATAGTCTGTGAACCCTGAAGTTTGGTGCCACCTTGTGTGACTCAAGAGTGATAGACGATCTAACTATCTGATTATTTCACTTATCAAATCTGTCTTATTCTACTCCAGGAAGAGTGGAGTCTGGATCCTACTTGATGGTGTTAATTGTTTTGTTATTTCTCTAGAGGTGAATTATGAGAAATTATCTCTTTATTCTATCCTTTTTTTGTTCAAATCTATTATTAAGAACTCAATGACTCTTCAGGATTGAGCAATCCCTTAGGCTTCACGTATAAAACACGATCCACTTGTTTAATGTTTATTCTTTTAATGACGAAAATCTGTCATTAAGGATTCAGTGATCAAAGGAGTTTTGAGCCTCATTATGGGGGTGCATCGTGCCAGACCATCACATCATCTACTACTACACTTACTTATTTAACTGTTAAACTAGGAAATTAAATAATAATTCATCATTTAATTAACGTATTAAAAATACAGGTAATGTTTTGAACAATAAGACCTTTTTGGAGTCAGATTTTGGGAGTTGATGATGTAACATCATCTCATTACTTCATCATTTAGCTATGTAAATAGATGATTACATCAGCGATATGTTTATGACTTTGGTGCCATCTCGTCAGTGTTCACATAATTAGCCAACTAATTAATTTTCAACTAAATTTTTTAAATAAATCATTATTCCTGGAAGAGATCAGGCTTACTACTCCATGAGGGATTTAAGTATGCACCACCATGTCAATATTCAATCATTTTTCATTATATGTTAATTATTTTAATCGATGAAGAAGTTGTTCTTAATGAGTGGAGCCTGGCCTTTTCTCCTTGGGAGTTGATCATGTGGCATTATTTAACTGAGTAGGTACTCCTTCCTTGACAATCACTGGAGTTGGGATCCATCTTATGAAAGTTAAGTATGCAGGACTATCTAATTATTAACTTATTTGATTGTGAAAGAAATGACGGTGTCCTCCGTCATTTGGCTGCTTTGGGATTGACACAGAAAGAGAATGGTTCCTCAAGCAGTGCCCACAGAATGAGCGACACTGTGTTATCCAGTGATTACTGATTACGTAATAATAGATTTTTAACAACCAAATGATTACACGATTTAAAAAAAAAATGTATTGTTTTGAATCATCAATTTCACAGAGGTTGCCACAGAACTGACCCAAGAAGGACTGATTTTAAAAATTGGTCACCACCGATTTTAAAAATGGAATAACTGAATAATCCCTTGATCAGGGAATCTTATCTCATGAACTCTGTCGGGCTGATAACATGACACACGACCAACAATAAATAACTCTAAGTAATGATATTAGAATGCAGGGTACAGGACATAATATTGAACTATCAACTTTAGAATCCAAAATGACTGAAAGAAAAATAACAAAGTGCTCAAAATCCTTAGTCATCAGCCAAATACAAATGTAAAAACCATGGGATCAAGCTCCTCTAAAAGTAAGAGAATGAAGAGGAGTTTATTTTATTTTCAATAAAGAGAAAAAGATTATGGTAGAGGCAATTGATTGTATTGTTTCCATTCGAGAAATTAGAAAATTGTAGCATAGAAAACTGTTTTGAAGTACTCATCAATGTACTTGAATGGCATAACAATGATTTCGTTTTCATGCTTATGTCACTATAGGCATGTTGTAGCTTGTGAGACTGGTAAAAATGTATAACTGAAAAGAAAGAGCCTTGCTTTGATTTTGTGGGAAACTCAATGAGGCTGTAAGGTTAGTTCATCGGTGGGTATGCTACTTTTAGCATGTGGGAGGGGCATTAGAATATGACATAATGTTGGATCATAAATTTTGCCTGACAACCCTGCTTGCATACTGTACCCTGGTATCATGGGCCAAGGACCAGAGAACAGCTTCGAGAAAGTGTTATCATGGGATATTACAGTCTCCCAAGCTAACTATCTCCTAAAACTTTTCATGACAGCATTTGATTCGCCTAACCAAGGCATAGCCAAATCTCTGGAAGTTTGCCTACAGCATTTACTGGTTACCAAATTCAAGATTACCTAATTATCTGAGAACAGATACTGTGGAGAAACAGTTCAAAGGCTTCTGTTTAGGGATACTCTCTCTCCTAAGAAGTAAAACTATGGAACAAAAGATAATAAGTCTCACGATTATTTATCAAAAGGTGAGTTTGACATTGTTGACTTCCTTCAGGAAAGTGATATTCCATTTGTTAGAGTAGATTTAGGGATTATTGGATTGCAGTCCGTCCCTTTGAGGCAGCTGTCCGACATAAATATGTGATATCTTCTCAAAACCCTGCATACACAATGACATTTTAGCATTTAAACATTTTACTACTCAACTCTGCGATTAGATAAGGGATGAACCTGGAAGTTTCACTCAATCATGTGGGAGTCAAGTAAGAATCAACTGTGTCGACTATGGCAGACCATTTCGTTCTCTGATTATGTTGTTATTTAATTATTAAAATAGGACATTAGATAATCAATGATCAGTGGATTGTGGTTCCACGATGTGGGAGGAAATTATTATTGACCATCTAAATATCATTTATGTAGTTAAAATACTTAAATTAATCACGACAGCATCGTTCTCGAGTCTGGTTTGGAGCCACCTTTGGTAAGTGGATAATGTTACATGAACTCATTATTTGATTATTTAAATATATAAACCAATGATTATATCATCCATGACACCTGGAATTTGGTGCCACAGATCTTCTAATTACATAATTAAAGTATTTAAATTGTCAAATCATGTTAATACCCAAGATAATATAAATATTTGCATAATTATGTAAACCAAAATTCCTCCATTCCATGAAAAGACCTGTAAAGCTCCCTCAGTTTATGAATCATTGTTTAAATTGATGATGATGACATCCTTCATGACTGGAGTCTGGCCATGGTTCCCTGCCAGTTAAATGCTACATCACCTCATTATTTTGACAGTTGGGTATTAATGACTTATTTAATTTCTTAAATTATTTAAATGACAGACAATGCCATCACCGACATTGATAAGTGAGAAAATATATGTCAGGGAAAAGTTTAGGAAAGTTGTAGACGTTGGCAGAACATTTTCTGAATGATCTATGCATCTCCCAGAATACTAAGGATGCTGGATGACTGAGTCCAGAAGTTTTCATGGTACCCTCCAAGAAGCACAAAGACTTCAACAAGCCCAGCATGGTGGTCTGGGTGTTTACTCGCTGCTCTTCCTACACATCTACACATTGCTTGTGATCTACAATGAGAAGAAGTAGTGGAACAAGGATGATGGCATTTTATGATTCATTGTTTCAATTGATGATGATGACATCCTTCACGAGTGGAGTCTGGCCATGCTTCCCTGACAGCTAAATGCTACATCTCCTCTTTATTGTGACAGTTAGCTATTACTGACTTATTTAATCCTTTAAATTATTTAAACGACAGACAATGCCATCACCGATTACAATTAGGGTGCAAATATCTTTCTGGGACAAGGATAGGAAAGTTGTAAACATGGGCAGAGCATATGCTGAATGAGTACTAGGGATGCTAGAAGATTGAGTCCAGAAGATTCCACGTTGCACTCCAAGAAGTACAAGGACTTCACCATGGCCAGTATGGTGGTCTGGGTGTTGACTACCTGCTCTTGCTCACCTCTTCACATCATTCGTGATCTACAATGAAAAGAAGAGGTGGCACAAGGAGGTCAGAACCATCCCCACGACCGGGCGAAAGGATGATGATCCTGAACACAGAAGACCATCTCTATCTCAGCAATGCTGGTGATGCCCCTGCTGCAGCCTTTTTTTCAGCTGATATCAACATTTTGGCTACTACTGCTTTGGCAGGAATGGGCCCATTATCTCAGGTCTTGCTGCACTACAACAGAGATTCAGGTGCTGGTGAAGTTATCATGCCAACAGAATTCATCAGGCAAGACTGTATGATTATCTGACGATTAAGTAATGGAATTTTATTTATTTATTTTTTTAAAACTGTTTTTTAAAAATTTATTTCTTTTATTTATTAATTTATTTTATTTTTTATAACAAAGTCCAATTAAATGAAAACAAACATTTATATACAATATTTGTGAATTTGGGTGTTGTTCTTTCCAAACTACTTCCTGCTGGTAAGGGGCACTGTCATGGGGGATTCGAAGAAGATTCAGAAATCCTGTCTGTAGTCTGCACGGCTACTTTGTTCAGCTGTTTTGAATGTATGATCACCTTGTACTCTGTTTCAGGCGGTCTGGCGTGATAAAACCACATTAGTCTGTAAGGAATCCACATCTTTTCATTTTCTGTGGAAACAAAAATAAAAATCCTTTTCCACAGTAACTTGTCCTTGAACTTAAATTTTGGAGTCAAAGCTATTTTTTTTTAATTTAATTTCTTATTTTACATGTCGATCCCAGTTCCCACTCCATCCCTCCCTACTTCCCTCCCTTTTACATTCTCGGCCCTCTCACATGTACTCTAACCACCCTCCCCTCCTATCGCCCCACCCCAATAACATATGTAGGGGAATGCCATTCCGTTGGGGCCATGAAGATCTGACAGGTAATGTGAAGAAATGACTAGGGCTTCTCTCCTGTCTCTAGATTAAGGCAGTTATCCCTCCATGGGGGATATGTTCGCAAAGTGCTTTTGTGCACCAGGAATAAATACTGGCTCCACTGTCTAAGTTCTCTTAGACTGCTCAGTCCTTCAGGCTGAGATCCATATTCAGAGGGGCCTGAGTCAGACCCATGCTGGCTTCGCAACTATCAGTCTAGTGGCCATTAGCTCCTCCTTGTTCAGGTAAGCTGTTTGTATGAGTCTGCTGCATAGTCTTGTCCTTTCCATCTGCATCAAGGTTCTAGTTCCACTCAGTGTTTATGTATGGGTGTTTGATCCTGTTTTAAACAGGCATAACAAATGGAATTTTAAAAAACCGCGATGACAGCATACTTTTTCATATCTGGCAAGTCTGCCCAGGAATTGATGATACGAAATAGTTCAATGACTTAGATATGTAAAGATATAATTATTAAATTGTTTCATTATATAATCTGTGAACCCTGAAGTGTGGTGCCACCTTGTGTGAATCAAGTGTGACAGACGATCTGACAATCTGATGATTTCATTAATTTAATCTGTCTTTTTCTACTCCAGAACGAGTGGAGTCTGGAGCCCCCTTGTTGGTGTTAAAGTGACTCTTGAGATTTCATTATTTATTTATTTAAATCAATGTTGATATCATTTTGTTATCTTTCTAGGGGTGAATTATGAGAAATTATCTCTTCATTCATTCATTTTATTGTTCAAATCTATGAATAAGAACTCAATGACTCTTCAGTATTGAGCAATCTGTACGTTTCACGCATAAAACACCATCCACTAGTTTAATTTTTATTCATTGAATTATGAAAATCTGTCATTATGTATTCAGTGACCACTGAAGTTTTTAGCCTACATAGGGGAGTCCATCGTGCCAGAACATCACATCATCTAATAGTATACTTACTTATTTACCTGTTAAACTAGGAAATTAAATAATAATTCATCATTAAATAAACATATTTGAAATACAGTTAATGTTATGGACCCTAAGTCCCTTTTGGAGTCAGATTTTGTGAGTAGACGATGTAACATCATCTCATTACTTCATCATTTAGCAAAGTAAATAGGTCATTACATCAGCGATAGTTTTAGGACTTTGGTGCCATCTCGTCAGTGTTAATATAAAACGCCAGCTAATTAATTATCAATTTAATTTTGTAAATAAATCATTATTCCAGGAAGAGATCATACTGACTCCTCCATGTGGGATTTAAGTGTGCACCACCATGACATTATTCAATAATTTTTCATTATATATTCATTATTTGAATCAATGAAGATGTTGTTCTTCTTGACTGGAGTAAAGCCATTCCTCCATGGGAGTTAATAACGTGGCAGTATTTAATCATCTAAGTCCTCCTTCCTTGACAATCACTGGAGTTTGGTTCCATCTTATGAAAGTTAAGTATGGAGGACTATACAATTATTAACTTATTTGATTGTGTAAGTAATGATGGTGTCATCTGTCATTTGGCTGCTGTGGGATTGACACAGCAGGAGATCGGTACCAGAAGCAGTGCCCAGAGAATGGGGGACACTGCCTCATACAGTGATTACTGATTACGTAGTAGTACATTTTTAACAATCGAATGATTACACGATTTTAAAAAAAAACTGTAATGTTTCGAATCGTCAGTTTCTGTGAGGTTGCAACGGAACTGACCCATGAAGGACACAGTGACCACCGATTTTAAAAATGGAATAACTGAATAATCTCCTGATCAGGGAATCTCATCTCATGAACTCTGTCGGGCTGATAACATGATATACCACCAACAATAAATAACTCTAAATAACCACCCTAGAAACCTGGGTACAGTACTTAATAGAGAACAGTCAATTGAGGAATCCAAAATGACTGAAAGAAACATAAGACATTGCTCAAAATCCTTAATCATCAGCCAAATGCAAATCTAAACAACTCTGAGGAACCATGGGATGAAACTCCTCTAATGGTAAGAGGATAAAGAGGAGTTTATTTTATTTTCAATAAAGAGAAAAAGATTCTGGTAGAGGCAATTAACTGTATTGTTTCCATTCTAGAAATTACGAAATTGAAGCATAGAACACAGGTTTAAAATACTCATCATTATACTTCAATGGCACAATGATTCTTTCCTTTTCATGCTTATGTCACTGTTGGCATGTTGTACCTTGAGAGAGGGGTAAATATGTAGAATTCAAAAGAAAGGGCCCTGCATTTGTTTTTATGAGAAAATCAGTGAGGCTGTAGGGTTAGTCCATCGGTGGGTGTTCGCCTTTTAGCATGTGGGAGGGGCACTAGAATGTGACCGAATGTTGGTTCATAAATGTTGCCTGGCAACCCTCCTTGCATTCTGTATCCTGGTATCATGGCCAAGGATGAGAGAGCAGCTTCGAGAAAGTGTTATCATGGGACCTTACAGTCTGCCAAGATAACTATTTCCTAAAACTTTTAATGACAGCATTTGATTCGCCTAGCCAAGTCATAGCCACACCTCTGGAAGTGTGCCTACAGCTTTTCCTGGTTACCAAATTCAAGATTACCTAATCATCAGAGAATGTAGTCTGTGGAGAAACAGTTCAATGTCTTCTGTTTACGAATAATCTCTCCACTAAGAAGAAAAACTATGGAACAAAAGATAAAAAGACTCACGATTATTCATCAAAAAGGTGAGTTTGACATTGTTGACTTCCTTATTAGATTTCAGTCCATCTCTTTTGAGGCAGCCGTCCAACATTAAATATGTGATATCTTCTAAAAACCCTGCATACAAAATGACAGTTCAGCATTTAAACATGTTACTACACTGCTCTGCGATTAAATAAGGGATGAAAGTTGGAGATTCCCACAATCATGTGGGAGACAATTGTGTGGAGAATGGCAGACCATTTCATCCTTTGATTATGTTGTTATTTGATTATTAAAATAGGACATTATATAATTCATGATCAGTGGATTGTAGTGACGCGATGTTGGAGGCAATTATTATAGACCATCTTAATATCAATTATGTAGTTAAAATATTTAAATTAATCACGACAGCATCGTTCATGAGCCTGGTTTGGAGCCACCTTAGGGAAGTGGATGATGTTACATGAACTCATTGTTTGATTATTTAATTATACAAAACAATGATTATATCATCCATGACACCTGGAATCTGGTGCCACAGATCATCTAATTACATAATTAATGTATTAAAATTGACAGTCTGTGTTAATCCCCAAGATAACTTAAATCAGCGTGTAATTATGTAAACCAAAAATCCCCCATTCCATGAAGAGACCTGTAAACTCCCTCTTGTGGCATTAATGTGCAATATCATCATATTTTATGATTAATGGTTTCAATGGATGATGATGACATTCTTCATGAAAGGAGTCTGGCTATACTTCACTTTCTTTTAAATGCTACATCACCTCTTTATTGGGACAGTTAGCTATCACTGACTTATTTAATTCTTTATATTTCTTAAACGACAGAAAATGCCAACACCGATTATTATTAGGTTGCAGATATCTGTCAGCGACAAATTAGGAAATTTGTAGACATGGGCAGAGCATTTTCTGAATGTCTATGCGTCTTCCAGACCAATAGGAATGCTGGAGAATAGAGTCCAGAAGATTACATGGTGCCCTCCGAGAAGTACAATGACTTTACCAAGGTCTGCATGGTGGTCTGGGTGTTGACTACTTGCTCTTCCTCCACATCTTCACATCGGTTGTGGTCTACGTCTAGAAGATGTAGCTGCACTAGGAGGTCGGCACTATCACCGAAACCTGGCAAGAGGATGACAACTCAGAACACAGAAGAACATCTCTCTCTCAGCTATGCTCTTGATGCCCCTGCTGCATCCACCTTTTCAGCTGATATCAATATTTTGGCTACTACTGGTATGCCAGGAATGGGCCAATTACCTCAGGTCCTGCTGCAACATAACAGAGATTCAGGCACCGGTGAGGATGTCAGAACGACAGAATTCACCAGGCAAGAAAGTATGATTATCTGACGATTAACTGATGGAATATTAAAAAATCTGTGATGACAGCATCCATTCTCATATCTGGCAAGTCTTCCCAGGAATTGATGATACGAAAAAGTAAAACGACTTAGATATGTAAAGATGTAACTATTAAATTGTTTCATTATGTAATCTGTGAACCCTGAAGTGTGGTGCCTCCTTGTGTGACTCAAGTGTGACAGACGATCTGACAGTCTGATGATTTCATTATTTAAATCTGTCTTTTTCTACTCCAGGAAGAGTGGAGTCTGGAGCACCCGTGTTGGTGTTAAAGTGTCTCTTGTGATTTCATTATTTATTTATTTAAATCAACGTTGATATCATTTTCTTATCTCTCTAGGGTGAATTATTAGGAATTATCTCTTCATTCATTCATTTTATTGTTCAAATCTATCATTAAGAACTCAATGTTTCTTCAGTATTGAGCAATCTTTAGGTTTTGCGCATAAAATCAATCCACTAGTTTAAGCTTATTTATTGAATTATGAAAATCTGTCATTATTTATTCAGTGACCACTGAAGTTTTTAGCCTGCTTGGGGGAGTCCATCGTGCCAGAACATCACACCATCTAATAGTACACTTGCTTATTTACCTATTAATCTAGGAAATTAAATAATAATTCATCACTTAATATACGTAATTGAAATACAGGTATTGTTATGGACCCTAAGTCACTTTGGAGTCAGATTTTGTGAGTACACGATGTAACATGAACTCATTACTTCATCATTTAGCTCTGGAAATAGGTCATTACTTCAGCGATAGTTTTAGGATTTGGTGCCATCTCGTCAGTGTTCACAAAAAAACGCCAGCTAATAAATTATCAATTTAATTTTATAAATAAATCATTATTCCAGGAAGAGACCAGTCTGACTACTCCATGTGGGATTTAAGTATGCACCACCATGACATTACTCAATCATTTTTTATTATATATTCATTATTTGAATCGATGAAGATGTTGTTCTTCTTGACTGGAGTAGGGCCATTCCTCCATGGGAGTTAATCACGTGGAAGTATTTAATCATCTAAGTACTCCTTCCTTGACAATCACTGGAGTTTGGTTCCATCTTATGAAAGTTAAGTATGCAGGACTATCCAATTATTAACTTATTTGATTGCGTAAGAATTGATGGTGTCATCCGTCAAGTGGCTGCTGAGGGATTGACACAGCAGCAGATTGGTACCAGAAGCAGTGCTCAGAGAATGAGGGACACTGCCTCATACAGTGATTACTGATTAGGTAGTAGTACATTTTTTACAATCGAATGACTACACGATTTTAAAAAACTGTAATATTTCCAATCATCAGTTTCTGAGAGGTTGCAACAGAACTGACCCATGAAGGACACAGTGACCACCGATTTTAAAAATGAAATAACTGAATAATCTCCTGATCAGGGAATCTCATCTCATGAACTCTTTCGGGCTGATAACATGACACACCACCAACAATAAATAACTCTAAATAACCATCTTAGAAATCGGGTTACAGGACTTAATAGAGAACAGTCAATTGAGGAATCCAAAATGACCGAAAGAAACAGAAGACACTGCTCAAAATCCTTGATCATCAGCCTAATGGAAATCTACACAACTCTGAGAAACCATGGGATCAAGCTCCTCTAATGGTAAGAGAATGAAGAGGAGTATGTTTTATTTTCAATAAAGAGAAAATATTATGGTAGAGGCAATTAACTGTATTGTTTCCATTCTAGAAGTTAGCAAATTGAAGAATTGAAAACAAGAGTAAAATACTCATCATTGTACTTGAATGGCACAATGATTCTTTCGTTTTCATGTTTATGTCACTATAGGCAAGTTGTAGCTTGAGAGACGGGTAAATATGTAGAACTCAAAACCACTGTGTCTTTTGCCTTACAGAAGCTTCTAACTTTGCAGAGGTCACATTCATTAATTGTTGATCTCAGTGTCTGTGCTCCTGGAGTTATGTTCAGGAAGCGGTCTCCTATACCAATTTGTTCAAGGGTACCTCCTACTTTCTTTTCTAAGACGTTCAGTTTGGGTGGATTGATGTTGAGGTCTTTGATCTGTTTGGATTTGAGTTTTGTGCATGGGGATAGACATGGGTCTATCTTCAGTCTTGTATACACCCTCATCCAATTGTGCCAGCACCATTTGTTGAAGATGCTTTCCTCGCCCCATTGTATTCTTTTAGCCATTTTGTTTAAAGTCAGGTGTTTATAGGTGTGTGGATTTGTATCAGGCTTTTCAGTTCGATTTCATTGGTTTACCTATCTTATGTTGTGCCAATTCCAGGCTGTTTTCAGGCATATAGCTCTGTAGTAGATCTAAAGTCAGGGATGGTAATGCCTCCTGAAGTTCTTTTATTTGACAGGGCTGTTTTGGCTATCCTGCATCTTTTGTTTTTCCATATAATGTTGATTAGTATCCTTTCAAGGTCCGTAAAGAATTGTGGTGAGATTGTAATAGGGATTGCATTGAATCTCTGGATTGGTTTTGGCAAGATTGTTATTTTTGTTATATTTATCCTACCTATCCAATAACCTGGGAGATCTTTCCATTTTCTGGTATATTCTTTAATTTCTTTGTTTAGAGCCACAAACTTCTTATTATATGACTTTCACTTGTTTGATAAGGGTTACCCCAAGGTACTTTCTGTTGTTGGTGGGTATTGTAAAGGGTGATGTTTCTCTGATTATATTCTCAGCATCTTTGTCGTCTGAATAAAGTAGGGTTACTGAATTTTTTGAGTTTATCTTGTGTCCTGCTGATTTGCTGAAGGTGTTTGTTATCTGTGGGAGTTCCCTAGTAGAGTTCATTGGGTCGCTTATGTAAACTATCATATCATCAGCAAATAGAGACAGTTGGACTTCTTCCTTTCCAATTTTGATCCTATGATCTTCTTTCTTGTCTTATAGCATTAGCTTGAACTTAAAGTACAATATTGGAGTGATATGGAGAGAGAGGGCAGCCTTGTCTTGTTTCTGATTTTAGAGGAATTGCCTTAAGCTTCTCTCCTTTCAGATTGATGTTGGCTGTTTGTTTACTGTGGGTGCCTTTGTATTTGGGGTATAAATGTTAAGAATTGAGACTTCGTGATGATGGATTTTTCCTGCGATGAATGACCTTCTTCTTCTCTTTTGATTACTTTTAGTTTGAAGTCTAACTTGTTAGATATTAGGATAGCCATATCTGCTTGGTTCTTGTGGCCAGTTGATTTGAAGATATTTTTCAACCTTTTACCCTGAGGTAATATCTATCTTTGAAGCTTAGATGTGTTTCTTGTATGGAGAAGAAGGGTGGATTTTGTCTTCATATCCATTCTGTTAGTCTGTGTCTTTTTATAGGTGAGTTAAGACCATTAATGTTGAGGGTGACTAAGAACCATTGATTGATATTGCTAGTTTGTTTTAGATTTGCTGTTGGCAGTGATATTGTGAATATATTTGACCTTGTTTATTCCCATGGTTTCTGATGTAGTGATATCTGTTGCCTACAACTTTGTTGGCGTAGTTAACATTCTTGAATTGGAGTTTTCCTTCCAAAACTTTCTGTAGTGCTGGATGTGTAGATACTTATTGGGAAAATCTGTTTTTGTCATTAAATATCTTTTTTTCTCCACCCATAGTGATTGAGAGTTTTGCTGGTTATAGTAGCCTGGGCTTGCATTCGTGGACTCTTGGTACTTGCAGTAAATGTATCCAGGACCTTCTGGGCTTGAGGGTTTCCATGGAGAAGTCAGGTGTAATTTTGATAGGTCTGCCTTTATGTTACCTGTCATTTTGCCTTTGCTGCTCTTAATGTTTTTCTTTATTTTGTATGCTAGGTGTTTTGATTATTATATGTTGAGGAGTCTTTTTTCTTTGGTCCAGCCTATTTGGTGTTCGGTATGCTTCCTGTGCTTTCATGGGCATGTCCTTCCTCAGATTGGGAAAGTTTTCCTTGATGATTTTGTTTTATATATTTTTGGCACCATTGAGCTGGTCTTCCTCACATTCCTCTATGCCTATTATTCTTAGGTTTGGTCTTTTCACAGTGTCCCACATTTCCTGGATGTTTTGTGTTAAGTATTTGTTGGATTTACAATTTTCTTTGGTCAATGAATCTATTTCCTTTAGTTAATCTTCCGTGCCTAAGATTCTCTCTTCCATCTCTTGATGTCTGTTGGTTATGCTTGTGTCTGTAGTTTCCGATCTTTTGCCCAGTTTTTCAATTTCCACCATTCCTTCATTTTCTGTTGCCTTATTTTCTCTATTTCAGTTTTCAAGTCTTGAACCATTTCATTCGCCTATTTTATTGTATTTTCTTGGTTTTATGTACCTTTTTTTACTTTTGTTAAGAAATTTGTTCATTTCTTCCACTGTTTTTTTTTTTTTTTTTTTCCCCCTTTGGATTTTTTCTTCCATTTCTTTAAGGGATTTACTCACATCTTCTTTGAGATAGTCTGTCATTTTTATGATGAAAAATTTTTAATTCTGTTTCATCTGCTTTGTTCTGTTGTGTTGTAGTTGGTGTAGATTCCCTAGATCCTGGTGGTGCATTGCTTGTCTTTCCATTGTTAGTTGGTTTCTTGTATTGCCCTCTTCCCATAGCTCCTTCTAGTAGGTTTTGTTGGGACCTCTACCTCTCTCTATGGTACTTCCCTGCTGGGCTTAGTTGGGTCAGAGGTTTGGTGACTGTAGCTCTGGGTGCTCCAAGTTCTCTAAGTTGTCTCTCCACAGGCAGAGTCCCGGTGATGTGGGTCAGCAATCAGTCTCTAGCAGACTGTCAATGGGGGTCAAAGTTCCCAAAAACCTGGAACTCAGGATGTTCCTTTTGCCTATAGGCAGATCTAGCCAGAGCCTGGCACTCTCCACCTGAGCCCTCTTTAGCAGAGTCCCTGAGATGGGGGTCAAGGATCCTGCCAGGAGGAATTCAAACTGGTCCTGCAGAGATAGGCAGACCTCTGAGAGGGGCCAGGAACTCCAGTAGAGGGCCAGGGGTGGGTGTCAGAGACCAGGCAGTTGGACATTAGGCATGTTCCCACCTAGGTAGACAGGTCTCCTGAGTTCACAGCCACTCCCAAAATATTCCAGCCTGGCCTGGGAGTTGATGTGGCAAAATAATTTATGTTTTTACACAGAAAAAGGAAGAAGTCAGTCCTATCTTAGTTTTTGTCTGAGGTAGCATCAATAGAGGAGAGACAATGGAAAAATACATCACATAAATAAATATCAGAGACAGAGGGTCCAACACAGAGACTTACATACACTAGCTCCTCTCAGATTCAGATGACCTTACTCCCATTTCCACAGGAGGTTCTGTAATGTCAAATATTTTACATATGGGAGGTGGCCTCTCCATTAGGATAACTCAGTCCTTGACCAAGTCTTCACACTCAGATAGCTCATTGGTCAAACCCTCCAATGTATCCATGCCTAGATAAAAATTTGAGGTGTACTCAAAATTTTCCAGGTGTCATCCCTTTATTATATCCACTGAGGTGCTTTTGATCTATGTACAGATTGAGATGTCCACTGTTGAGCGAGGGGAAAATTTTTTTTTTCAGACAGACAGACATTCAAGAGAACTAGTAGAAATTATTCAGGGTTAAGTGTCTTGGGTGGCTGGAGGAAATCCGGCATGAACCCAAAAACCCACAAACTTTGTACCTCCTGGGTTTCCTCAATGTTCAGTGAAGTTATTTCCAAATGCAAAATCAAAAGTTTTGAATTGGGAAGAACTAATTATGCTAGGACTTCACTATATTGGAAGATTAAGGCACCTAATAACAAAAGTGAAAGGGAGGCTTGATACCACTACTGTCAGTTTATAGGGTTTTCAAGGTTACAGCATTTCATAGAATACAAAGTTTGATTTCAAGGGCATCACCATTGATTAGCACACCTGCAAGGTTTGGGTTTTGTTTATTTTTATTTTTTTTCCTTTATCTGCTGAAAATAGCTAGCATGTGGGCTCTGTACTCTGATGTCAGGAACTTATCTACTAGGAGAGATTCTTGTTTTTTATAGTTTTCCCTTCTTGCCATAAGCTCTAATTTTTAACTTTTCCATCACTTCACATAAAGTAAAATATAAATTGTTAAATATCTCCAAGAACTGCAGTCTTTCCAAGGATGCACAAAAAGCTCATTGAAGTCCACTAAAAAGATGTTTCTACACAGGGCTCCCTGCTCTCAATACCCTGAAAAGATTCAACCAACAAAGTTTTAGTCAAAGTCCTATCATTGATTCCAGAGAATTTCATGGATCTGATGAAAACCCACAGGAAGGAAAATCTGTCTTTATGTTCCCACTCAGATGTTGGCAGGACCCACCACATGTCTCATATACTGCACAATGTCCTCCTCCATCCTGGGGACAACAGCCCATCACTCACCATGGTATAATGACTGAGCTCTTCTAAGCTATACAATCATCTTCCTGTAGCAGTAATAGAAGAACAGCACACACAGAAAAAAGGTGGCAGCTCTCCCTCAGATAAAAGCCTGAATCTATCATTAGGAAGGTCCCTGTACGTTATATGATTGACAGTTCATGAGGAGGGTATGGTTGACTTGTGATGACTGAGTGACAAGAGCACCTTCTATAGGAATGAATTGTCTTAAAGACACAGCCCAATGATACCTGACCTGGAGTTCCAACCCAGAAAATACCTTTTCTAGGTTAGCAGATATATGCATTTCTACAGCACTGGCCTTGACTCCAATAGCAAACACTGCTCTCTTCCTGCACTCACTCCTTTCTCCTGAAAACAAGGTAGCTAGCTAGCTTGCATAGGCCACTACACAATCACATGATGTGATTATTCCCTGTCCTAATTACTAGTGAGAGATTTCAGCACAGAAAAGGAGATACATGTTCTGTAGTTTCCCACTGAGGTCAGATGAAGTGAAACCACTTATTTCATTGTTGTCACTGTGGCTTCAGACAAGTAGGAAAAAAAACAAAAAACAGAACAACAAAGAAAAGAAAACAGGAACCAGATCTCAAAGAAGAAAATAAGTCTTTCTCCAATCTCAAGGCTGGATGATGGCTCCACTGATTTAGAAACCTGAACACAATACTGTTCAAGAAGAGAACATTGAATATTTTCTCACCTGTACCCTGAGGAAGCTGTGCCAGGTCATCACAATGCTTGTAGAAGTAATCTTCCCAGACCAATTCTCTCAGAGTATTCAAATTACCATGAAGACAACACTTTTTATTATTATTCATTTCACAAGAATTTCAGGAATAAAACTCCCAAATGCATTAGAGCTATCACTCAAGCATCTGACAGGAGAAAGATATATCAATTTCTTTGTGATACGGCTCCTTCCCTTCTTTCCTGGTTTTCTGAAGTGTCTGTGACTACTATATAAAATGTACACCCAGTTCCCCTGATCTTAGCAAGAAGCCACAGAACAAACAACTGCTGTGCTATATGCTCTACCATCTCCCTCAAGTTTTTAATAATCTGGGCACCATTCTCTCTGTTGAATAAGTTAATCATTCCAGTCTGCATTGTGTAATTGTATCTGCGACATCGGCACATTGTGTGGAAAAGGAGATGATGATCTACACACTACTGGAAGACAATGTGGTTGTCTATTTTAGACAGGGGTGAATGACATTGAGATTTGTGTCTCTACAGGTGTCTACAACATCTGGGTCTTGAGTAGAAGCCAGAGCCAAGGAACCCTGTGATGTGTTTTTAAGCTCACTCTAACTCTTGAGGAAGGGCTCTTCATGTGCAAGCTCAACCAGCCTGTCAGCAAAACCAGGCCGACCTGCCAGTCACAGGCATTGCAGGACACTTCCTGTAGCCATGTTGTAGACTTTTACTCTTGCTTCAGGCTTCATTTTAATCAGGACAACTGCCAGTGTATTGATTTCTGTTCTGGGTGTGCTACTGTAGTAAATTGTGAGTGGAACATGGATGAGCACAGAAGCCACAATATGGTGAGTGAGGGGATGCTATGCTCAGATGGGGAGGATGGGATGGGGAGGCATGGGAGTTGAGATGCCAGGCCCTCCAGGTGGCTTGGTGGGAAACTTTGGCCAAATTCAGTGTTCTGTGAGGTACAGTATGGTCTTAGCAACTCCCCATATCCAGGTATCGAAGTATGAATACTTCACACAGTGGAAAGCATTTCATTTCTATCAGAGAGCTCTGTGTAGAAAGACATTGATAGTCAGCCCCAGAGATCTTTTGGTGCACAGGAAGGCAAGTAGCCAAACTGGGAGAGGGCTAATTCCTCCAGGGTCTTCTATAACTTCTGCAGTACACATTTAATGTTTAGGTACAAGATTCATGTTTAGTTATTTATGTGTATCCTGTAAAAGACATTTTCTTTATTTCTGTACATACTTATATTTATTTATTTTTGATTTTTTGATATAGCTTTTTCCTTTTATTGTTACATATGTATTATTTGTTCTTAATTTACATATTGATCACAGTTCAAAGTCCCTCTCTCCCATGCCTCACAATTCGGCTCCCATCCCATTCCTGTCCCTACTCCACAGGGAGGGTGATGCCTTCCAGATGGAGCCAAAAATCTGTCAAGTCATTTGGAGTAGGGACTATGCCCTCCCTCCTGCCTCTAGGCTAAGGGAGTATCTCTGCATTTGAAATATGCTCCCAAAGTCATTTCATGCTCCAGGGATACACCCTGGTTCCAGGAAGGCAACAAACTTTTTTCTAGGTATACCATTTGAGCATGGCATGAAAGTTGCTCTGTATAGCAGTCTAGTCCCAAATTCATAGAGATGGACATACCTCTGACTCCTGAGAGTGATATTATAGTCTTGGGACACTGAACATATCCATGTATGGCATTCTTGTGTTGGATTGCACTCCAATACTAAACTAATGTGGAAGAGTACAATTGTTCATATGAAAGACTTACCTATTTGTAGGGATAGTGAGACCCACAAAATAGAATTTAGCTGAGGGAGTGCTGCCTACAAAATAGCCCAAAGATGAGTAGAGTACTAATAAGGCCTGTTAGAGATTAGGGTGCTAAAATATAGATTGGATCTCCAGGATTGTCCAGGATATTTGGCTACAGACCATGACAAAGGAGAAACTCCTCATTCACAAAGATCCCCCAGGCCCATCTCCTTTTGACAAAACAACACTTTTAGAAGCTGCTCAGGGTACATTGCTTGTTCACAGTGAACCATAGGGTCTGTTGTGCCAGAAAGGGCCAGTTTTCTAGAGAAAATCTTAGTAACAACCAGGGGGCTTTGCCTTAAGACTTTTCCATCATGCCCTGAGATATGCAGAATAAAATAGAGCTCCTCCTATAAAACAAGGAAGATGCTTATGAGGGAATGCAGTTGTCTAGGGCCAGGGCCTTTGTGTAGGTGTTATTTCAGATCCTGCGAACACAACTCTTACTCCTACTGACTTTCTAGTGTTCTCCCCTTTCCTCCCATTTCCTCCTGGAAGTAGTAAAGAGGTGTCTATTCTTCATAAGACATTTACACAGAATAAGACATAAGTTAAGCAAGACCTCTTTGCCCCATGTTTTATCTTTTCTTTGTTCTGCCCTTCCTGTCTTCCTCATCTTCTGGCACATCTGTGTCAGAACCTGTCATTAAAGTGTGACGTGCTGTTGCATGTCACTGGTGTACTATGAAATCATTATGGTATGGTACTATCTTTTCTGTTGAAGTCTTCCATAGCCTTACTGGCCTGACTTGCAGTTTTCTGACCCTATTTCTTCAATTTGTCAGCTGGCATCTGACACTGGAAGAACTTAAAAGTGGCAGCAATTGTGGAATGCAAAATATGTTTTATGAGCCAGACAGTGATGATGAATGCCTTTAGTCCAGGCCTCAGATGGCACATGCAGGCAGATTTCTGTGAGTTTGAGACTAGTGTGCTCTATAGAGCTAGCCCCACTACAACTAAGGCTATAGAACAGGGAAACCGAGAAACCCTGTGTCAAAAAATTATCTGCTGTAGGCTTTCTCCTCTTTGAACATTAGTGAGAGATGGTTGCATGTTATCATTACAGAGATTTGTTTTTTTCTTTTCTTTCCTGTTTTTTTTTTTTTTTTTTTTAACCTCTTTGGTCTATGGAGTTTGCATGCTATCATTACAGAGATTTTTTTTCCTTTTCTTTTTTTTTTCCTCTTTAGTCTATGGAGTTATTTCTCACTGGAAAGGCAAAGTCTAGAACAGCTTTACTCCCAGCATTTTAGAATTTATTTTCTGAGACATGCTTTCTCATTGACCGTGGTTGCTTTGATCCCAGTATGTTGCTTTCCAGGGCAATGTATTGTTTCATCTTTAACACAACTCAGAATACCCTCAGAAGGTAGAAAGATTGTATTTTTTGTTTTGTTTTGTTTTTTTTTTTTTTGTTTTGTTTTTTTTTTTTTTTTTTTTTTTTTTTTTTGGACCAAGCATCTAAAACACCTAATTTGAGGATACCAATTACTTTTAAGGAGATATTTAATAAACAGAACTCATTAATCTGTAACACTATACATTGATTTAAAATATAATCCACCTCTACATCACAAATGATCTCAATGAAAACAAGATAAAAAAGTATGGCCTCATTGTTTTAAAATTGTCAATATGAGTCATGAAGTTGACTGTCCATTGCACTTACAGCAAAAAGATTTGCATGTGGAGCATGGATGCCGCCTTCAGACCAAAATAGAAAGAATAGTTTATTGCATGCACTCCAAGGAGAAACAGGGTGGATATCTGATGGGAGATTTCTTGCTGTATATGTTCCTCATACTGGTTTATGAATAAAGCACTGTTGGCCTATAGGAAAGCAAGGTAGGTGGGACTAGGAGACAAGGAGGAAATAGGAAATAGGAAGGAGGAAGGAGGGGCCAAGATGGAGAGTCGGAAAAAAGCAGTATGCCGGCCGGCTCCTCGGTAAGAGAAATACATAGATCAGCAGAAATGGGTTAATAATTACGATAGAGCTAGCCGATAAGAAACTAGTAACTGGCAAACAGGATTATATCAAATACAGAGTCTCTGTGTGTTAATTGGGGCTGGTGCGGTGGTGGCTGTACAAGACCAGGCAGCAGGCAGAAAAACCAAACTCCTTACAGATATCAGTTGCTGTATCCTTCATAAAAAATGGCCATGATTGCTGCATTGTGATGGTTTGAATGTGATTGCACCTATAATCTCGTAGGGAACGGCAGTAGTACAAGGAGGAGCTTTGTTGCATTGACTGTAGCATTTTGAGAAGAAGAATATCACTGGTCATGGGTTTTGGGGTTTCCTATGCTTTGGATATGGTCAAGTATACAATATGTCTTACTGAGGCCTGCATATCAAGATGTAGCCAGCACCATATTCTTCTTCAAATCATGTTCCCTCCTATGATGAAAATGGACTCAATTTCTGACATTGTGAGCCAATCCAATTAAGTGGTTTTTTTTTTATATAAAATTTGTGGGGGATCTCTTTCTTGCAAGGAGAGTGATGAGTGCTTCATCCCTGATTGTCACTGGCAAGACTAGGGTTGGAATCTGTGACTGGGAGAGTTGTACCGAGGATGCAGAGACAGGTTGATCTCTGTGAGTTAGGGACCAGGCTGTTCTACAAGAGCTAGTTCCAAGACAATCTCAAAAGTCACAGAGAAACCCTGTCTTGAAAAACAACAACAAAAATTGTTGTGGTGGTCTTAGAACTTATACACAGCAATACACAGCAATAAAAATCCTAACTAATATATATTCGGTGGTTTTCTTCTTTAAACACTCAGGGTGTATTGAATCATGTCATGTGAATGAAGACAGACCAGATTTGAGGGATAAAATTTAGAAGTTATGTTGAGCTGGGTGTAGCCAATAGTGTGATGTCATTGAGATTTGCATTGATCACAGCTACTCCTGAATTTGCTACCTAGTGTTGGGAAGAAACTCCTACAATTCCTTTAGGAAAAGGCTTTGAGTGTTCATTAAGAAGGAAATAAATGTTCTTATTGACTATTTTCCAATTCCCCTGGCAAATGACCACAGGAATGTGTAAGAATTGAGCTCATTTAAGACCTTTGAAGCTGTTGTATGCACAGTGGAGAAAGAGGTGGGAGAAGGAAGGAACATGTGCAATTTCTTGCTTTCCTTTGGAGGAAATATCAGTGTGGAGCCTATAATCAATTGTAGATGGTTTACACAATGTCTGCCTGGCCATTTCTTGGTGTCCATAGACAAGGACAATCAATAATCTTGATAAAGTACTGATGTGATAATTAAACCGAATTGCTGACTTTCGTATAGAAGAAACAATGAAATCCACAGCCTAATAGCATGGTCAGTGTTTAAGCTTCAGAGCCTAGGTGTCATTTCTGCAGGGACAGGAATGGAACATGTGCCCTGTGCTGACCTGGGCAATGGGCCTTTTCCTCTTATCCTCCCTGAGTGTAGGTTCCCTTGGGTGAGTGAAATCTCTGTATCCACACTGGGCTGTGGTGGCACACAACTTTTATTCAAGCACTTGAGAGGGAGAGGCAAGAAGCTCTATGTGAGTTTGAGGCCAGTATGATTTTCAAAGAGAGTTTTAGCATGGGTCCCAAACATAAAGAGACCCACCCAAACCTAAAGAGACACCCTGCTTTGAAAACCAAAGGAAAAAACAAAACAAAACAAACAAACCAAAGGGAAACAAATATTGGTGTTCAATGTGAATGACAAGGTTTCTTTTGGTATGTGTTGGGAACATCCAAGGGAAAAATGCTAAGTTTGCTTATGGAATTTATGAATATTGCATTCCACATTCAGGTTTATCTTTATGTGTCACACACAGTTTATAAACCAGTGGAAATATGTCATTGGAATCATCTTTCAGCAATACATGATCACAGCTCTTTTAATTTTCCACACTCACAAGCTACCATAGCACGTTTCAGGAAAGTTGAGTTCCTGGGAAAAAGGAATTTCTTATCTGCAGTTTTATCAAGTGTATAGTGGGTGGATAGGCATTGTACATGTGTTCAGAAGCAGAAATTAAATCATTCTTCTGTATTAATATTTGTGTGGGCATCATGGGGCTGGTTTTGCTTTAAACCACAAGAAGCCTTGCAGAAGCATAGAAAGATATTACCCCCATTTTTAGAGAGAGCTCTAAACCATGAGACATCTCTGTTGGGAAAAATGTCAGTACATGGAGGAACAGAAGCAAAAGAGAGTGAGCATTCTTCTGAATTAATTTTGTGGGAGTTGTGAATTCTTTTTATTTAAGATCTAAACAACTAGCATGATGTGCAGCTGGTTAACATTGTTCAAGATCTCGGTTTTCCTGGCTGAGATTCCTCTGGAATTTTGATAAAAAGTTGATTATATTTTCTACTGTTTTTTCTTGTCGTTGTCTCTGCATCTCCCCTTTATCCTTTCCCAAATATTGTATACTTCTTGATCACCATACATGTGTTGTAAATATTAAGGTCACAGTATGTCAAAGTATGACCTGTACGTTTCCGGGATTTCCTCTGTGTCCATTGTTATGTCCCCATTTTCATTTCTGATTTTGTGAATTTGCATGGTCTCTCTCTGCTTTTTCAATAGCTTGGGTAAAGTTTTGTCTAGCTTGTTGATTTTTTTGAAAAACCAACCCTTTGTTATATTGATTTTTTGCATTGTTTCCCTGGTTACTGTTTTATTGATTTCAGCCCTAAAATTTATTATTTTCTGGTGTCTACTCCTCCAGGGTGAGTTTGCTTCTCTCTGTTCTAAGGCTTTCAGTTGTGCTGTTAATTCTCTATTGTGTCTAGCCTCTGTTTTTTTTTTTTTTTTTTTTTTTTTTTTTCATATGGGCACATAGTGCAGTGAACTTCTCTGGTACCACTGTTTTCAAGGTGTCCCATTAGTTTGGGTATGCTGTGTCCTCATTCTTGTTGAATTTTAGGAGGTCCTTAATTTCTTTATTTCTTCTTTGACGCAGGTATTGTTCAATGTCCATGAGTTTGTAGGGTTTCTGCGATTTGTGTTGTTGTTGTAATCCAATTTCTAAAGCATGCTGGTCATATAAGATACAGAGGACTATTCCAATTCTCTTGTATCTGTTGAGGTTTGTTATGCCACCTACTAGTTGGTCAATTTTAGAGAAGGTTTCCTGTGGAGCAGGGAAGAACTTATATTCTTTTGTGTTTGGATGGAATGTTCAATAGATGTCTGTTAAGCCCAACTGAGATGAAACTTCTGTTAATTCTTTTGTTACTTTGTTAACTTTGTGACTGGTGGTCCTGTCTAGTGGTGACAGTGGTGTGTTGAAGTTTCCCAATATAAGTGTGTGAGGTTTTATGTGAGGATTGAATTTTAGTAGTGTTTCTTTTATGAATGTGGTTGCCTTTGTATTTGGAGAATAGTTGTTCAGAATTGAGACTTTGTGTTGATGGATTTTTCCTGTGATGGATACGGAATGACTGTTTTCACCTCTTTTGATTAATTTTGGTTGGAAGTCTAACTTGTTAGATTTTAGGATAGCCGCACCTGCTTGCTTCTTGGGTCCATTTGATTGGAAGATCTTTTCTTAGCCTGAGGTAATGTCTATCTTTGAAGCTTAGATGCATTTCTTGTATGCAGCAGTGAGATGGATTCTGTCTTCATATCCACTCTCTTAGCCTGTGTCTTTTTACAAGCAAGTTAAGACCACTAATATTGAGGGACAGTAAGGACCATGGATTGATAATGCTTGCTTGTTTTAGATTTGTTGTTGGCAGTGGTGTTGTGAATTTATTAGTCCTGCTTTACCCTTGATTTGTGGTGAAGTGGATTGTCTTTTGCCTAAGTCTTTGTGAGCATAGTTAACTTCCTTGGGTTGGAGTTTTCCTTCCAAATCTTTCTGTTTGGCTGGATTTGTAGACATATTGTGAACATCTGGCTTTGTCATTAAACATTTTGTTTTCTCCATCTATAGTGACTGAGAGTTTTGCTGGGTATAGTAGCCTGGGTTGACATCTGTGTACTCTTTGTACTTGTACAACATCTGTCCAGGACCTCCTCACCTTGAGGCTTTCCATGGAGTAGTCAGGTGTAATTTTCATAGGTCTGCCTTTATATGTTACCTGGAATTTTTCCTTCACTGCTCTTAATGTAATTTCTTTATTTGTATGTTAGATGTTTTGATTATTATATTTTGAGGGTTCTTGTTTGGTGTTTGGTATGCTCATTATACTTTCATGGGCATGTCCTTCTTTAGATTGGGAAAGTTTTCCACAGTGATTTTGTTGAAAATGTTTCGGCACCTTTGAGCTGGGCTTCCTTACCTTCCTCCATGCCTATTATTCTTAGGATTGTCCTTTTCACAGTTTCCCACATTTCCTGGATGTTTTGTGTTTGGGTTTGTTTGATTTTTGATTTTCTTTGGTTAATGAATCTATTTACTCTAGTTTATCTTCTGTGCCTGAGATTCTCTCTTCCATCTCTTGAATTCTGTTGGTTATGCTTGCATCTGTAGTTGCCAATCGTGTGCCTGGTTTTTCTATTTCCAGCAATCCTTCGGTTTATATTTTATTTAATGTCTCCATTTCCGTTTTCAAGTCTTGAACCATTTCCTTCACTTGCTTAATTGTTTTTTTCTGGCTTTCTGTACATTCTTCAAGAAATTTGTTCATTTTTTCCATTTTGTGTTTGTTTTTTTCTTCCATTTCTTTAAGGTACTTTCTCACATCTTCTTTGAGGGCCTCTATCATTTTTTATGGCAGTAATTTTTTTATAGAGTATTTTTTATTTAATTTTATATAACAAAGTCCAATTAAATGAAAACAAACATTTATACACAATATTTGGGAATTTGGGCGTCGTTCTTTCCAAACTACTTCCTGCTGGTAAGGGGCGCTGTCTTGGGGGATTCGAAGAAGATTCAGATATCCTAGCTGTAGTCTGTAGGGCTGTTTTGTCCAGCTGTTTGGAATGTAGGATCAGCTTGTACTCTGTTTCAGGCGGTCTGGTGTGATCAAACCACATTAGTCTGGAAGGAATCCACATCTTTTCATTTTCTGTGGAAACAAAAATAGAAATACTTTTCCCCAGTAACTTGTTCTTAAACTTAAATTTTGGAGTCAAAGCGTTTTTTTTTTTTTTTTTTTTTTTTTTCTTATTTTACATGTCGATCCCAGTTCCCTCTCCCTCCCTCCCTCCCTCCCCCAAGCCCTCCCTCCCTCCTTCCCTCCCTTTTGCCCTCTCTACCCTCTCCCATGCACTCTAAACACCCTCCCCTCCCAACCCCCCACCACAATACAATATGTAGGGGAATGCCATCCAGTTGGGGTCATGTAGATCTGACAGGTCCTGTGAAGTAGGGACTAGGGATTCTCCTATCTCTAGAATAAGGCAGTTATCCCTCCATGGGGGATATGTTTGCAAAGTCCTTTTGTGCACCAGGGATACATGCTGGCTCCACTGTCTGAGGTCTCTTAGGCTGCTCAGACCTTCTGGCTGAGACCCATATTCAGGGGGGTCCGAGTCAGACCCCTGTTGGCTTCCCAGCTATCAGTCTAGTGGCCCTTAGCTCCTCCTTGTTCAGGTAAGCTGTCTCTATGTACTTCTACCGCATGGTCTTGTCCTCTCCATCTGCTTCTGGGTTCTAGTTTGACTCAGTGTTTATGTATGGGTGTTTGCTCCTGTTTTCAACAGGCATTAGTTGAGGACTCCATGGAGAAGTTAGTTGTTGATCTCACTCTCCGGGAAGGGCATTTATGATAGCCTTTCCACGGAAGCTGAGATTGTTAGTTGGGAGCAGTCTTGTAGTTCCCTCGACCTTTCTTTGTGTTCAACTTAATCTTCAAACCAATATTGGCTCCCTCTTTTATGTTCTCTCTCTCTGTCTCTGTCTCTCTCTCTCTTTCCTATTTTCCATTCCTAACGAGGCTCAATCCTCCTGGTCGCACATGCCTTCCTCTCCTCCCTCTCATTTTCTCCTACTTCTCTCTCCATTAGCTGTCCTCCCCCACTATACCTGAGGTCTGGGGGACTTGTCCCTTCCCAGTTCTGTGAGGGACTTTATATGAATCTCTTAGAATACAACTTGTATCCTAGTTCCTCTGGTGATGTGAATTATAGGCTGGTGATCATTTGATCTAGGTCTAAAATCCATAGATGAGTGAGTACATACTGTGTTCCTCTTTTTGTGACTGGGTTACCTCATTCAGGATGGTTTCTTCAAGTGCCATCCACTTGCCTGCGAATTTCAAGATACCATTAATTTTTTCTGCAGAGTAGTATTCCATTGTGTAGATGTGCCACATCTTCATTAACCATTCTTCAATTGAAGGGCATCTAGGTTGCTTCCAGGTTCTTGCTATTACAAATAGTGCTGCTATGAACATAGTTGAACAGATGTCTTTGTTGCATTGATGTGAATCCTTTGGGTATATGCCTAAGAGGGGGATTGCCGGGTCCTGTGGTAAACTAATTCCCATTTTCCTGAGGAACCGCCATACTGATCTCCAAAGTGGCTGTATGAGTTTGCACTCCCACCAGCAGTGGAGGAGTGTTCCACTTTCTCCACATCCTCTCCAACATAAGTCATCACTGGTGTTTCTAATTTTAGCCATTCTGGCAGGGGTAAGATGGTATCTCAAAGTTGTTTTGATTTGCATTTCCCTGATAGCTAAGGATGTGGAGCATTTTCTTAAGTGTCTTTCAGCCTTTTTGATTTCCTCCATTGAGAATTCTTTCTTCAGTTCTGTACCCCATTTTTTAATAGGGTTATTTGGTGTTTTGTTGACTAGTTTCTTGAGTTCTTTGTATATTTTGGAGATCAGCCCTTTGTCGGATATAGGATTAGTGAAAATCTTTTCCCAGTCAGTGGGCTGCTGTTTGGTCTTGTCAACTGTGTCCTTTGCCTTACAGAAGCTTCTAAGTTTGAAGAGGTCCCATTTATTAATTGTTTCTTTCAGTGTCTGTGCCCCTGGAGTTATGTTCAATAAGCGGTCTCCTATACCAATTTGTTCAAGGGTACCTCCTACTTTCTCTTCTAAGAGGTTCAATGTGGCTGCATTGATGTTGAGGTCTTTGATCCATTTGGACTTGAGTTTTGTGCATGGCGACAGACATGGGTCTATCTGCAGTCTTCTACACACCCTCATCCAATTGTGCCAGCACCATTTGTTGAAGATGCTGTCTTTGCCCCATTGTATAATTTTAGCTGTTTTGTCGAAAATCAGGTGTTCATAGGTGCATGGATTAATATCAGGATTTTCAATTCGATTCCATTGGTCTACCTGTCTATTTTTATGCCAATACCAGGCTGTTTTCAGAACTATAGCTCTGTAGTAGAGCTTAAAGTCAGGAATGGTGATGCCTCCTGAAGTTCTTTTATTGTATAGGGTTGTTTTGGCTATCCTGGGTCTTTTGTTTTTCCATATAAAGTTGATTATTATCCTTTCAAGATCGGTGAAGAATTGTGGTGGGATTTTAATGGGGATTGCATTGAATCTGTAGATTGCTTTTGGTAAGATTGCCATTTTTACTTTGTTTATCCTACCTATCCAAGAGCATGGGAGGTCTTTCCATTTTCTGGTATCTTCTTTAATTTCTTTCTTTAGAGTCACAAAGTTCTTATTATATAGATCTTTTACTTGTTTGGTAAGCGTTACACCAAGATACTTTATGTTGCTTGTGGCTATTGCAAAGGGTGATGTTTCTCTGATTTCTTTCTCTGCCTCTTTGTCGTCTGAAAAAAATAGGGCTACTGATTTTTTTGAGTTTATCTTGTATCCTGCTAGTGTGCTGAAGGTGTTTATCAGGTGTAGGAGTTCCCTGGTAGAGTTTATTGGGTCGCTTATGTAAACTATCATATCATCTGCAAATAGAGACAGTTTGACTTCTTCCTTTCCAATTTGGATGCCCTTGATCTCCTTTTGTTGTCTTATAGCATTAGCTAGAACTTCTAGTACGATATTGAAGAGATATGGAGAGAGAGGACAGCCTTGTCTTGTTCCTGATTTTAGAGGAATTGGCTTAAGTTTCTCTCCATTCAGTTTGATGTTGGCAGTTGGTTTGCTGTATATTGCTCTTATTATGTTTAGGTATGTTCCTGTTATCCCTGACCTCTCTAATACCTTTATCATGAAAGGGTGTTGAATTTTATCGAAGGCTTTTTCTGCATCTAGGGAGATAATCATATGGTTTTTCTTTTTCAGTTTGTTTATATGGTGGATCACGTTGATAGATTTTCGTATGTTAAACCATCCCTGCAATCCAGGTATGAAGCCTACTTGATCATGGTGGATGATTTCTCTGATGTATTTTTGAATTCGGTTTGCCATTATTTTATTGAGTATTTTTGCATCGATGTTCATCAGGGATATTGGTCTGTAGTTTTCTTTCTTAGTTGTGTCTTTGTGAGGTTTGGGTACCAAAGTTATTTTGGCCTCATAAAAAGAGATTGGCAATAAACCTTCTGTTTCTATCTTGTGGAACAGTTTGAGGAGTATTGGTATTAGTTCTTCCTTGAATGTCTGGTAGAATTCTGCACTGAATCCATCTGGCCCTGGACTTTTTTTCGTTGGAAGGCTTTCGATGACTGCTTCTATTTCATTTCGGGTTATAGGTCTATTTAAGTTGTTTGTCTGTTCTTGATTTAATTTTGGTAAGTGATAGTTATCCAGAAACTTGTCCATTTCCTTTTAATTTTCAATTTTTGTGGAATACAGATTTTCGAAGTATGACCTGAAAATTGTCTGGATTTCCTCTGTGTCTGTTGTTATGTTCCCCATTTCGTTTCTGATTTTGTTAATTTGCATGTTCTGTCTCTGCTTTTTCGTTAATTTGGATAAAGGTTTATCAATCTTGTTGATTTTCTCAAAAAAACAACTCTTTGTTGCATTGATTTTTTGTATTGTTTTCCTGGTTTCTATTTTGTTGATTTCAGCCCTCAAGTTGATTATTTCCTGGCGTCTGCTCCTGCGGGTGAATTCGCTTCTCTCTGTTCTAAGGTTTTCAGTTGCGCTGTTAATTCATTTATGTGACTATCCTCTGTTTTCTTCATATGGGCACTTAGTGCAATGAACTTCCCTCGTAGCACTGCTTTCAAGGTGTCCCATAAGTTCGGGTATGTTGTATCCTCATTCTCGTTGAATATTAGAAAGTCTTTAATTTCTTTCTTTATTTCTTCTTTGACCCAGGAGTGGTGCAATTGCACATTGTTAAGTTTCCATGAGTTTGCAGGTTTTCTGCTATTTGTATTGTTGTTGAATTCCAATTTTAAAGCATGGTGGTCCGATAAGATACAGGGGACTATTTCTATTCTCTTGTATCTGTTGAGGTTTGTTATGTCTCCTAGTATGTGGTCGATTTTAGAGAAGGTTCCATGTGGAGCAGAGAAGAAGGTATATTCTTTTGTCTTTGGATGGAATGTTCTATAGATGTCTGTTAGCCCCAGTTGAGACATAACTTCTGTTAATTCTTTTGTTTCTTTGTTGAGTTTCTGATTTGTGGTCCTGTATAGTGTTGAGAGTGGTGTATTGAAGTCTCCCACTATAAGTGTGTGAGGTTTTATATGAGCTTTGAGTTTTAGTAGTGTTTCTTTTACGAATGTGGGTGGCTTTGTATTAGGGGCATAGATGTTCAGAATTGAGACTTTGTGTTGATGGATTTCTCCTGAGATGAATATGAAATGACCGTCTTCATCTCTTTTGACTAGTTTTGGTTTGAAGTCTAGCTTGTTAGATATTAGGATAGCTACGCCTTATGGCAGTAATTTTTAATTTGTTCTCTTCTACTTTATCTGCTTTGTTGTTTTCCGGTCTATTTGGTGTAGATTCCATAGATTCTGGTGCTGTTATTCTTGTCATTCTTTTGTTAGGTGTTTTATTGTATTTCCATCTTCCCATAGCTTCTTCCCCAGTGTGTTTTGGTTGGTCAGAAGTTTGATGTCTGTAGCTCTGGGTGGTCCAAGCTCTGTAGGAGTTCTCTCCACAGGCAGGGCCTGGCATTGGGGCTATAAGTTCAGTATCCAGCTGAAGACTGGCAATGCAAGTTAAAGATTTTGAAGGCTGGGACCCAGGATGTTCCTTAAGCTGATAGGTATTGTGGTCAATAAGGATCAGGATAAAAAAATAGGCCGAATAGATGTTTATTCAGGGAGAAATAACTTACAACCTAGACAGATGAACACCAGGAAATTCAACCCGATCCTCTCCTGTCCAAGTCACGCCAGAAAGAGAGTGTCTTTTCTGGCCCCCTCCGACCTCCTTCCACAGGTCACTTCGGCCAATGGCTCCACCCCCAATGGGCGTGGTCAGTGCCATAGAAGGACTATCTCACTACAGATAGGCAGATGTAGCCTGGGCCTGGCACTCTCCAGCTGAGGCCTCTTTGGCAGAGGCCCTACAATGAGGGCCAAGGATCCACCCTGCAAGAACTCAGAGTGGTCCCATGGAGACAGGGACCCGGAAATACATTTGAGGACTCTAGCCAAGGACTGGCAATGGATGACAAATACTGGCTTGATACTCTGGATGTTTCTGCACTGATAGGCAGATCTAGCTGGGACCTGGCACTCTCCAGCTGAGGTCTCTTTAGCAGAGGCCATACAATGGGGGCCCTTTCACTCATTACTTTAACAATTTAAAAAGCCTCATTGGGATTATTGATTTTTTTCTAAATCCAATCCTACACATTTGCTTCATATTACATAAAGCAATTCATATTGGAGGAAACTGTTAAGACTTTAAACACATAAGTACCTGGGTTACAGGAATGAGTGCTCATAATATTGTATATTCACAGGTGAAAATATGTGTGGTTAATGATTTGATTTAATTTTAATTATGTAATACCAGTGCATGGATTTGTGTTTGCTCACTCTTGTTCCCAAGAATGTTAGCCTCTTGAGTTATTCTTGTAGCAGGAACTACGTAATTTTATCAAAATCCTTACATAGGTCCTAGCAATGAACGTTCCATAATTTTTCTTGTCTATATCTCTAACCCTGTCTCTACCCTTCCTCTATCATCTTGATATGAAGTGATAGGGAAGAGCTCATGAAAGAGGAAATCAAAATCATGCAAACAATTTGGTGAAGCTTTTAGACATCATACTTTTCTTTAATTTCAGGAATCAATTTTTTTTTTTTTTTTTTTTTTTTTGTTTGGAGCATGGTTCTTACGAAGTTCACTAAACCCAAGATAAACGACAAACTGGTCAGCCCTTCTGATGTAATCTGCAACCCAAGAGAGACACAGAGATAGACAGAGAGACCGAGAGAAAAATGCACTTTGCATTTTAATTTTATGTGTAAGATCCATATATTGTTAGTTTTCTGCAGATTGTAATAGGAATCTCCTGTAAGGGTAGCACTTCACTATTGAGCAGTGATGTACAGGAGTAGAATTTGTAACACAAAGGATTTACAAATGCTTTGGCGATATTACGTCTCATAAAGGAGAATTTAACGTAGGTATTACTGCCTCTAAAACACACAAAGATAAGGTTATGCTGACCAGTCCTGTTTGAATTTTGAATCCTAGATACAAAGTTGTTCACCATGATTTTCCAGACATTTGGCTCCAAACCATTACACAGAAGCTACTCCTGTTTTACAACAGAATCTAGTCCCTTACCCTTATCATAGAATTGCCCCATAACATGCTGCTCAGAGAAATTTTACAGGGTCACAAGCAACCTTAAAATTTATTACATCATATAGTTCCAGTTTTCTTTTCCAGAAAAACATAGTTCTAACAGAGTGGCAATAGGACACCAGATTTTAAAAAGTAAACCAATGATGTATGAGTTTCCTGATAAAGCAAAGCTTTCAATTAGGTCCTCATGCAGTGATGAGAAACATTGTTAGAAGAGGTAGTAATAGGCCTTGAAAGATTTAACTAAGGGACTGGTGTATTGACTATAAAATCGAGAACCTTGTCAAAAACCAGGTATTTGCATGGGAGAGCTGGTAATTGTATGGAACAAAGCCTTTGTGGACAGGTTGCTTCAGATCTGTAGATATAAACTACATAGAGCTATGTTTCTAAGTCCCAAGGCCACTGTGGGCATAGTCAGCATTGATCATGAGAGTCCCTGTATTTCCCTAGCACTGCATTGTTTTAGTGGTGTTCTTCTGAGTTTGTCCCATTGAATGGGTTTCTACTGACTTCACATAAGTGTCCCCTTTGCTTCCATTTCCTCTGTGGAAATAATATACAAGAATCTATTCTCCTTAAGAAGCTTGTCATGGGACACATCTCCCCATCCCAGTTTTTTTATAAATTTTTTTCTAATTTCTACGTTTACTATCTAATTCTCTATCACCTTCACCTCAGGATCCTATATGTGGAACAGGTCCTTCAGTTTCAGGTATCTGGTGGCCTTTAGGAACAATACTGGGAACACATTTGTTGTGTAATCCTCTGATCTCCCGTAAGTAGCTAGACATGCTGTCTCCAGACTCTACTGAAATTTTTCAATGTCTAAAATGGAGCTTGAACTTAAAAAGCCATTTAAGAAGGATAGAATATATTAAATGCAAAAATATGTCTAGGCTGGCTCCTGTTCGAGTATTTTCTAAGATGGATACATGTTATGTTAGAAGTATTTGTTTTTATAGATCTCCACTGTGGATGAAGTGATTTTTCCCTGGGAAGGCATATTAATGCTAGAATATATGCAATTTCATCATGTCAGAAGAAGGTTTATGAGACAATCTCTTATGTTGATGTAAGTGGAATTGGTTGCATTCCATTGCTCTCCAAAGAAATGGCCTTGCTGTCTTCTGTACTATACCTTCAAAATTCTTAAATTACTGTAACACCTCAGAGACTTAAATTTTCCATTAGAGTCAGGTAGGCAACTATCCAGTGCAGTCACAGGAAAAGGATTTGCATATGGAGCATTGCTTCTGCCTTCAGACCAGAATAAGGAAAATTGTTTTCACTGCAGGAGGATTCAGGGTAAGCAATCGGGTGCTGGAGTCACCACTATGAAAAAAAGTGGTAGGTGGAGTGATTTTGTAATTTCCCAGCATGTTTTAATCTATGTCATGTGTTTGAACACAGGCCAGAGTATGTAGGTGTACAGATTATGAAGGTTGTTCTGAGCCAATGAATATTGAATTTGCCAATAGGTAACTCTCTGTTTGCAGATATATTCAATCCTGTATGACACAGTATAATGTCAGGACAGAGGTTTGGGAAGCAGGTCATTGAGTGTAACTATGTGTCAGGTTACACAGCTTATTACAAAATAACAGCATATGGGAAGCATCAGTCTGTCTCTTCTTAGTTAATGTTCTGATATTTTCTTTGTGATCTATCAAATTTCTAAAGATCAGATTACTACGTGGAGTCACTATTTAGCTACATATGTAGTTAAGGGTAAGTCACTAGTTAGCCACAAACAAACCCACTAGTTAGCCACACATACTAGCTCACGAGTTACTCACACACACCATGCCACTTGTTAGCCACATACTAAACTCACTAGTTAGACACACACATGAAGTCACTAGTTAGACAAACACCAAAACCAATAGTCAGCCACATACCTCAGTCACTAATTAGCCACAAAAACTAAGCCACAAGTCCATCACACAAATAAAGCAGTACTTAGCCACCCACACTAAGACAATAGGTAGTCACACCCCTAAGTTACTATTCAGCTACATGCCTAAGCAGTAATTAACCACATTGTCTAAGTCACTAGTTAGACACAAAGCTATGTTACTAGTTAGCCACAGTCACTATGTCTCTAGTTAGCCACACATAATATACCACTACTTACCCACCCATAATAAGTCACTAGTCAGCCACACATCTAATTCACTAGCTAGCCACAAACCCCAAGGCAATAGTCAGCCACACACTAAGATAGTAGTTCTTTGTATGTCTATGTATTTAGTCAGCTACATACCTAAGTCACTAGGTAGCCACAAACACTGTCACCAGTTATCCACACACACTAAATCTGTAGTAAGACACACACACTATTTCACTAGTTAGATACATATTAAGTCTGTCTAAAAGACTCACACTAAGGTGATCCCAGGATTTGGGAATCAGGCCTTTAATCCTAGCAGTAGGGATTTGGAGATAGGAGGGACATGGCTGGACAGAGAGAGGAAGATAACGTAGAGGAACGAGAAGAGCATGACATGAGATGATTTTGTTTGAGTGGTTAGTCTGAGGGATCAAAGTTATAGCAGTCAATCTGAAGAGGCAGTGTGAGGACAGGAATACATCACTTGTCTGAGAATAGGTAGAGATAACAATTCTAGGAGTCAGATGCTCTGAATCTGTGATCCTTCAGGTTTCACTTTCCCCTCCCTGTTAGATTACTGTGAGTTTTTATTATTAAGATCTATTAGAACCTGTGCTGGAAGAGATGTTGTTCTGTGGAGGTGTGATATTTCAAAGTTAATAGAGGTAAAAATTTTAAATTATTAAAGTATGTTAACTTTGTTTTTTGAAAAGTACATTGGTATCTTTTTAATGTTTTTAATTTAAAAAAAATTATCATACTTATCAAACCACTTCCCTCCAACTTACACCCATCCTCCTTTTGCCCCTCCCAACTTTCCTGGCCCCCAGCCACTCTCCCCTCCCATCCAACCAACACTATACACATAGGTGAATGCCTTCCAAGAGGGGCCATCTAAATCCTTCAAGTCATTTTAAGTAGACAATAAAATGCCTCTCCTGTCTCAAGGTTAATGAAGTATCCCTCCATGGGGATTTTCCCCCAATGTCCTCTTTGCAACGGGCATACATCCTGGTCCCACTCTCTGAAGACCCTTAGACTGTACAGGCCTCTTAACTGAGACCCATGTTCAGGGGTCTGTGTCAGTCCCATGTTGGATTCCCAGCTATATGTCTGGGGCCGCATTAGCTCCTCATTTTTCAAGTCATCTGTGTCTATGGGTTTCTGCAATGTGGTCTTGTCCTCCATCTCTGCATATGGATTCAATTTTGGCTCAGTGTTTAGTTGTCCAAGGTTGCTTCTGTTTCCATCAGCTACTAGATGAGGTCTCCATGATGGTGGATAAGTTAGACATTGATCTCATTGTCAGCGAAGAGAATTTATGGTAGCCTTTACACTGTTGCTCAAATTGTTAGTTGGGGTCATTCTTGTAGGGCTCTGTACATTTCTCTAGGTTCTGTTTCCTCTTCTAACCTATAATGGCTCCCTCTTTTATAGTCTCATTCTCTCTTTTCTCTCCTCTGTTCTCCTCTCAACTCTTCCACTCTCTTCTCAAGTCTATTCCTTCCCTGACCAAATGTTTCTAGACCCACAATCTTTCCTCTCCTCCCATTTTCCTTGGGCTATTTCCCTCTCCACTCACTACCCACCAATACCCACCCATATGCTCTGAGGACCTTGTCCCTTCCTGCTTCTGTGAGTGTCCTTATATGAAACTCTTAGAATCCTCCTTCTATCCTAGTTTCCCTGGCAGTTTGATTTGTAGGCTGGTGAACCTTTGCAATATGTCTAAAATCCACATATGAGTGAATACATACCATGTTTCTCTTTCTGTGTTTGGGATACCTCATTCAGGATGGTTTCTTCAAGTTCCATCCACTTGTCTGTGAGTTTCAAGATTCCATTGTTTCTGCCCACCTCCACAGAGTAGTATTCCATTGTGTAAATGTGGCAAATCTTCTTTATTTATACTTCAGTTGAGGGGCATCTAAGTTGATTCCAGGTTCTTACTATTATAAATAATATTGTTATGAACATAGGTGAGCACAAGTCTTCTTTGCATGGATTTGGATCATTTGGGTATGTACATGTCCCACTTGGATACTGGTGGAGTCACAATGCAGAAAGGGAGAGGCAGGATGGAAGCTGAGAATTCCTCCTTCAACAGTAGTTGAGGTGAGCAATGTGAAATTAGATAATCATTCCTAGAAAATCCATCATTGTCTCGGTGGGCAGTTCCTTGGATTCCACAGATGAGGGCTATCAAGACTTTGGATAGAAGAGAGACCTTATCATGTATACAAATTGCTATAATTACAGTATTTAGCCAAAACCACCGGTCTGGGTGAACTCTTGGGGCTATGTAATAGGACTATTTTTTTTTGTTGTTGTTCGTTTGGATGTACAGTGTGAGAGAAAAGGTTTGTGGAATCCTTGGTGTGCTCTAATTGAAACCACTAGTCTCTGGAGCACATGGCCATGAAGCTATTTTCAGCTTTTCAAAATATTTTTTTTCAGATTATAACTACATCATATTCACATACATACACTTTTCTGCCCACAAGCCCTGCCATGAATACTCAGTGTTCTCTAATTCACAACCTACTTTTCTTAAACAGGAGTTTCACATTAAACACAGTGAATATTGAAAGGTGTCATACATTTGGCTGCAGTATTTCCCATCTATGGCCAGTAACAATGAGTATGTAACAAAATGTGCACACAAAGGACACTGTGATTTTCATAATGAGCAGCTTGACTTCCAGGACAGTAGAAGAATGTATACCAAAACACAAACTTTCTGGATTAGGCCGCTTTCTGCTGGGTGGGTAGTGCAGAGCTACAAGGTCTATGCAATCTGAGTCATTAATTTCTGATTCCCTGGTAGTGGGCTGCAAAATTTTAGGTCCAACTGGGTGGTCCCAGCCAATGCTGAACTCTGAGAATGCTTCTTTCCATGATTCTCTTTTCCTTATGCTCTATCGAGTTGTAAGGAAGAACACAGGTTACATCATTCTGAGTGTAGGGTTTTCAAAGCAGGTCTGCTCAGATGTCATTTCTGCAAAATTTGTATGGACAATGAGACAGACTCGGGTTCTTTTGTTCCATGTGGTGAACTGGACAGTTACCCTTGTCCTCTGAGCCTTCTTCTCCATGTGTTTCTTGGTTTGGGGGAGACTCTGCAGCCCTGGCATGGGAGGGTGTGTTGATTATTATATAACTGTCCAGTGTGCATATGCATGCAATGCTGTTGGTGTGCATTGGGGGCCGACGCTGGATAAATGAAGGTCTGATTTCTTGAAGTTCTGAATATTCCATTCCACTTTCAGGTTTGCCTTATAAATATTTTAGAAAGTAGTAAAAAACGGTGATGCGGATGTCTCTCAGCAATACAAGATTATATAATGTTTTTAACTCTCTGCTACCAAGAGTTACAATACTGTGTTAACTGACGTTAAATTCTGGTGTACAAAATGAGTCTCTATTCTGCATAGATATCTCAGATGTGTATGGTTTGGGGTAGGGAGTTAGGTCAGGGTCTTCACCTTGGGCCATAAACCACTTGGCAGGAAATTGATTTTAAATTATTCTCCCATGTTGTTTGTGGAGTGTGCATTAGTGCTGCTGGGTTTACCTGAAACCATAAAGGGGCATAAAGGTCTACAGAGCCATAGCAGAAGATCAGCTCCTTTTGCATGGAGAGCTTTAGAACAGGGATATCCTGTCTTTGGAATAGATATCCATAGCTACATGGTCAAAGTGTCTAAGGGTCACTTTTAGTTTATTTAATTGGAGTGTTGAAGTCTGTGTTTATTTAATCTCTGTACACATGAATTCATAGGTATTTGGATAACATTGGTCAAGATCACACTTTTCCTGGCTAAGTTTCCTTTGGACTTTATATTAATAGTTGATATTTTTTGACCTTTGCTCTTGGGTTATTCTCTCTATCTCTTTTATTCCTTTACACATATTATACATATTTTGATTGTTGTTGCTTTGTGGTAAGTATAAAATTCATATTATGTCAGTTTGTGTACTGTGTTTTCATAATTCCATTGAGTATTCTGAGTATTTCCAAAAAAAAAAATTGTTACTGTGCCTTTGCAATCTGCATTTTGTTATTAATTGTTGTTCATTGTCATTGGATTGTATTCATTTATTGTTACAAACTTACCATGTATAGTATCTTAAATTCTGATACTTCATGTTCTGAAAACCATTATTTAATTCTTTATTTATTTTGGTTTTATTTTTTATCTGTGGAAGAGTTTTGGTTCATCAGATAAAACATGTTGTGTATTTTGGTAAGAGACTCAGCACATCTTTTGGGGATGACCAGAGTTCAGATACTTACACTCAACTTCACATAATTATCTACATCCCATAACCTGTATACTTATACAGACCATTTTCTCACAAACTCATACATACAAAATATATCAATAAACTTGATAAATTGGTAAAGATTAGTACTATCAATATTATTGCCATAAATTCTAGTCTTGTACACTACAGTTTAGATTTGACACTCAGCACTGTAAATTGTAAAGCTACTTCTAGTTGTTCTTAATCATCAAAACGTGGATTCAGATATGCGATTAATGATTAAAGATCAGAGAAGCAGAGCAGCCAAGCCCTAGCTCTTATTTCTACTGAAGTACTCATACCAAAGGGGCAGGAAATTCTGATAGTAGGAGTCTTCCCTCAGAAAACAATGAACTTTTGTCTTCTTCCTCCTTATATTTCTTTCTCCTCCTAGCCATATCTACCTCCCAATTTCAGGGATAAAGGAATGAGCCACCACATGTCTCTCTTTCTCTTTTAGACTGGATCAATGTGGTGCAGCCTGGGGTTGCCATGAAATTACAGACATGAACCTGATTATGTCTCCCAAGTGCTAAGATTAAAGGTGTACTCCACCATGGCCTGTCCTCTATGGCTAACCACTGCATAGATCCACATTCTATTCTTAAAGGAAGTTTGTTTTTTCTTTATATATGTTTATGGTTAAAGAAGAGAATCATTTCAGTCTGAATTGTGTAATGGTCTTTGCAAGCTCTGCACATTGCATGGAGAGAGTAAGAGAGTTTGAAATTCTCCTCTGCAGGCAAAGAGCTGGGTCATCTACTGATGACATGTGAAAGTGATATTGAAATTTATGTCTGAGTATGCAGTGGTGGCTTTTGCCTTTGGTTCCAGCACTGAGGAAGTAGATGCAAGTGGATCTCTCTGATTTAGAGGTCAGCCTGGTCTACAGATTAAGTTCCAGGAGAGTAGGGCCACAAAGTGAAACTCTGACTCAAAAATAAAAATAAATAAATAAATAAATAAATATTAGACAGTTAATGAAAAATTCTATTGGCAAACAACAACAAGATTAATATTAATAATTAGGAAGGAATTCACCATCGCAGTTTACTAAGCAAGGGATAGGATGGCAGGAGCCACACAGGGAAATTCTGTCAAAAAAAAAAAACCCAAAAACCAAATAGGTTCCTGTTTGTACAGATCTCTGAAAGGTCTAGGTCTGGAGTAAAAGCCAGGGCCAAAGGAGGTGCTGGGCTTGGTGTGTCTTTAAGAACACTCTAACCCTTGAGGAAGAGCCCTTGTCAATCAAGCCTCACTAGCCAATCAGGTACACTGAGCAAACCCACCAGTCTCAGGTCTGGTTGGAGACTTCCTGGAGCTAGGCTGCAGGCTTGCTTTTATATCAGAACAGGCACCAGAGGATTGATTGCTTTTCTGTGAGTACTGCTGTGGGGAATGGAGCAGAACAGAAGCTGTGGGGAATGGAGGAGAACAGAAGCTGCAGCATGGTGAGTGAGTGGATTCAGAGGGTGGGATGGGGAGTCATGAATGTCTGTTTTGCAGGCCTTCCAGGAGGACGCTGAGCTGGAATATGCTGCCAAATTCAGTGTTCTGTTAGGTACATTGTGGTCCTAGGAGCTTCCCCAACCAGGGTGTGGCCCAGGAATACTTTTCCTTGTAGGCTACTTCAGTGGAAAGGATTTTGATTATGCAGCATGGTGAATAAACTTCTTTGTAGTCAGCTCCATTATGCTTTTGGTGCACAGGGATGGCAAGTTACCAAAGAAGGAGAGGTTCAGTTTATCCAGTGCCTTCCAGAAGCTTTGCCCTTCACATCTAACATTTAGGGGTCAGATCCATGCAGAGTTACTATTTTTTTTTTTGCCCCCAAAATAACTTAACTTCTGTTGTTAAGAAATGAATAGAAAGGTCTTATTTTACATATCATTCCCAGTTCCCTCTTCCTCCCGTCCTATTTCCCCCAGTGACCTCCCCATCCCATCCCACATACATTCCTCTGGGAGGCTGAGTTCTTTAGAAGGATTCATCAAAATCTGTCAAGACATTTGTGTTTGGCGCAGGCCCTCCTTGTCTCTAGGCTAAGGGAGTATTCACACTTGTAGTTAATTTTCTATATGCTATAAATGGCATTCTTTTTCTTAATTTAATACACACACACACACACACACACACACACACACACATATATATATATATATATATGTGGATTTTTGTGTTACAGTATGATCTGGAATTTTCTGTGTGGAGCAAGCTAGCCCCAATCTCATAGAGAACTGCCTGTCTCTGTATCCTAAGTGCTAGTTTAAAACAAAGGGAAAATACACACATCTGTAAATGGCGTTCTTGTGTTGGATTACATTCTCCCACTGAGCTGTGATGTAGAGGAGTGGAACTGTTGATATAAAGGATTTACCAATTCTTGTAATATAGTGAGTCACAAAAAAATATTTACCTGAGATTATGCTGCCCCCATATTAAAAAAAAAAATGAATTGTGTGCTAAAAAGGCATGTTACAGAATAGGATATAAAATACAATTTTTTTTTTCCTCAGGATACTCCAGACATTTGGCTCCAAACCATGGCAATGGAGAAACCAATGGTTTACAAACCCCCAAGTTCCACCTCCATAACTTTGAGTAGGGCTGTTACAAGTTATACAAGGGTTCATTATTGGGTTCCAAAGAGAATTAGGTGCTGATGTGCCATAAACATCCATTTTCTTCTAGAGAAATAGCTCTGTCATATGGGCAAGATGATCCCAGGTGACAACTGTTTGAAAGAAAACAGTGATGTGTTGAGAGCTGGACAAAGGAAGCAAGAATTTCTGGTTAGGTCTTCATTCATGGAGAATGAACATATCTCCTTCTGAAACCCAGAGCCAATAGCACCCAGGGTTTCTAGGCTTTTAGGATTTTTCCATCAGGTCCTGCACTATCGAAAATAAAGTAGAACTCCTCTTTAAAATAAGGAAGTTGCTTGGGAGAAAATGCAATTGTCTGGTGCCAGTTTCGTTGTGGAGGGGTTGCTTCAGATCCTGAGAACACAACTCTTCCCACCACATGGATTTGTGGTTATTAGTCCCATGGCTATTGTGGGCTTAGTTGGTAATGTTTTTGGGAATCCCTGTATTCCCCTTGTAGTGCCCTTTTTGAGTATTCTTCTCCTGAGTTTGTGCCATTGATTGGTAACTCCTGTTGATGTCCTAGAGTCTCCCATTTCCTTCCATTTCCCCATGAAGAAGCAATTCCTCATAAGAAATGTACATAGAATATGGCTTAAGCAATAAATCCCTATTCCAGCTTTCGACATTTCTTTGTTCTGCCTTCCCTTCTTTTCTCATCTTCTGACACTTCTCCTTCAGGACCTGCCAGTAAAATGTGACCTGCTGTCTCACATTGAAATAATTATGGTGCTATCTTTTCTGTTGAAAGCTTATATTGCCTTATTGGCCCAACTTGCAGTATTCTGTCCCCATTAAATTCCTCAAAAAAAAAAAAACAACAATAACACCAAATTAACCATCTGTTGCAGGTTTTCTCCTGTTTAAACATTAGCCAGAAATGAATGCAATTTGTCATTACATACACATTTCTTTATTAATTTCTTAAGTCTGTGGGAAATGTCCTTATGCCCTCTTGATCACCACTTATTAAATTAAGTGACTGTATGTCCTCAGTGGGTTTTTTGGGACCAAACTTCTCAAAAACTTTATGTGTTGATGCCAATTATTTTTTCGGATATATTTAATAAATATAGCTCATTAATTTGTAACATTGCTCATTAAATGAATATATAATTTTTTGAACGACAGCAGACTATTAACCCCATTTGCATAGAGATCTAGACAATACAGTGTCTCTCTTTGAAACAAATATCAGTAAATGGAGGGTCAGATGCAGAAAAGTTGAGGCATCCTTTTGAGTTATTTTTGTTAGAGTCTGTGTATTTAAGTACTGAACACATGGAATCATGTGTAGCTGAGTAACATTGCACAAGATCTCAGCTTAACTGGATGAGTTTCTCTTGGTTTTTTGAGAAAAAGTTGATGTTATATAACTCTTATTGTTCTTTTCTTTTTCTCTTCCTCTCTGTTGTTCTTTCCCTAATATTGTATACCTCTCAATCACTGCATGGTTGTTGTAGGTATAGAAGCAATGCTGTGTCAATATATATACTATGTTTTTCATAATCCTATTGGGATTCTAACTGGTACCCATTTGCATGAATCTTTGTAATCAGATATCATTTTAGAGGTTGTCAGGAATTTAGGTTGCACTGTATTTGACTCATGTTGCAAATTTATCTTATTCAGAATAGGCATACTAATGCATCATGTTCTCAATGATTATTGTTTAATTTTTTATTCATGTACTCTGTTTTATTCTTGTTTTTAAATCTGGAAATCACAGTTACCCTAACCCTAAAAAGTACAATGAGTCTTGGAAGGTGACTTATCACATATTCTACTTGGGGATGACCTGAGTTCAGATCCCAAAACCTAAAATTCTAGGCTCAATACAACCTCACCTCCAGATGCAGGATATCTGACAATCTCTACTATGGTATGTAATAAGCACACATGGGAAACATCTCTCACACACAATTTGAATATATAAAACCTGGGAATGAATTTTTGTTCAAAATCCCTGTTACGGAAACAATAATGAGAGCAAAACCAGTCACTTTGTGTGCATGATTCTAATAAAACTTGTTTCTATTTTAATTTTATTTAAAAATTTAGTTTTCATTTTACATACCAACCCCTTATCTCCCTATCTTCTTCCCCAAACTCTCTCCCTTCCCTTCAACTTTTAATAGTAAGAGAGGGTACGGTCCTAATTCAGGATTCAACAAAGTCTGGCATACAAAGCTGAGGAAGGAGCAAGCCACTATGTCTTTTATCTAGACTGAGCAAGGTATCCAACTATAGTGTGTGGGCTCCAAAAACACTGTTCAAGCAACTAGGAAGGGTCCTGGTTTCACTGCCAGGTCCCCCCTAACAGGTCAAGTCACGTACTTGTCACTCACATTCAGAGGGTCCAGTTTGTTGCCTTGAAGGTCTCCCAGCTGTCAGTAGATGTGGTGAGGCTTTGTTGGAGAGGGCTTTACCCTGTTAGAGGAAGCACATCACTGTAGGGTTAGGCAAAGATGTTTGTTATTCTATGAATGCTGCCCAGTGTGTCAGAATTCCCTGTTGCCTCTGAGTCATGCTGTAAGGACTCTAACCTCGAGGGCTCCAGCAGCCTCCATTCTGACATGCCCCTGTCATAACAGAAACTCTGAAATATTAAGTGTCGCACTTCAATTAAATATTTTCCTTGTAAGTGTTGCCCTGGTCCTGCTGTATCTTTACACAGCAATGAAAACCTAAAAATGCAGATGTTGGTTCTAGGGCCTGGGTTACTTCTATGATAGGCTCTCCGTATCATACAATTTATTTCTGATGTGTTCTTCTGGTAGCTTGCCTCTCCCTTTATATCTGTTTATTGGGATTTCTTTCTCAGGGCTATATGCTAATTAAACAGCCAAGAAATGATATATCTGGACCTCATATTAAGTTTAATTCTAATGTGACTGGGTGAGTCCATTATAATGTCTATGTAGAAAATAAGCGAGGGAAGCACCAAGAATTATATGACTACATTGTCAATGAAGATTACATTTACAATGTGAGTATTATACTTCTTTGTCACACATGTATGTGTTATTTTAGGATGCAGTGACCTATGATGATGTGCATATCCACTTCACTGAGGAAGAGTGGGCTTTGCTAAATCCTTCTCAGAAGTGTCTCTACACAAATGTGATGCTGGACACCTACAGGAACCTCACTGCTACAGGTAAGATTGATTTTTCTTTCATGTTTTAAAATAAGGGACCTACTGGTTTTTAATTATTGATACTATTCTGACATTTTGATTGATAAATTGGAAAATTGGTGAGTGAGGTATCGTTCTAAGTTTCATTGAAGTTATTAATTAAATTCTGTACAATTTGCAAGAGTATATCATACATTTTCTGTTATTTCAGGCTACATTTGGGATAAACATAATTTGCATGATCATTGTCGAATGTTTAGAAGACACAGAAGGTAAATTTTCATGTGCAAATTTATGCAATTTTGGCTCTTAAGTTATTTTAATGTATCCTGGAAATTTTATTGAAGAGCCACACTTAAAAAATTACAAAGATTAAGAAGAACAACAGTGAAAATAAGCACAGCTTAAAGTATAGTGATGGTTCCCGTTTCCTCACAACATCATGTACCCTAGTAAAAGGAAGCTCTTCTGTGTTTGCAACACATTCATCTAAAATGAGAAGGAAACAATGCCTTAACAAATACCACCTTTTGAATTATAGCACCCTGAGATCTATGCTGCAAATAGACCATTCTGTTCAGATTAATATTCAGATATTTTAAACAGTTTACATGTTTCAGAGGTGATAAGTATATGTCCAAGACCTTCTAATTAAAAAGTATAGTTAAGCAGGCATAACTTTTATATTTGTGACTTTGCCATTGATATTGAAATGGTCAGTTCATGAGTGTCAAGAAGGTTGTTGTGGAGAACCCTTAATCCCTATATCATATGCCTGTGAGGAAAAGAAGGTTAAAGTGTGTGCATTTAATGTGTAACCTTTTATTTGTTAATCTTACTTCAATAAATATATTATGTGTTGAGTCAGGTAGTTGTTGCCCATGCATTTAATTCCAGCATTCATGACGAAAAGGAAGGTGGACCTGGTAAGTTTGTGATGAGCCTGTTATACAAAATGAATTCCAGACTAGCCAGGTCTACAAAGAGACATTCTGTATCACAAAACATAAAAAAAAAAAATGAATATATGTTACTCTAAATGCAAGCCAGGTGAGGTGAACTTAGATTACAGAAAGAATCAACATTAAGTCTCTCTATTCGGACAATGAGAAGAAATGAAAGATAATTTGTAGTCCTTATTTTCAGTATATTTTTTGAGTGAGAAACAAGTTTAAAATTTATCAGTATTTCAACACCATCTGAAAGATATCAAAAAAAAATCACACTGCAGTAAATCCCTATGACCATTGGAATGTGTGAATACTTCCATCTGTACTGGTATATTTAGCCAATGTAGTATGACTAATACTATGGAAATACTGATAAATGCAATAAATATGGCAAAGCCCAGAATTTGTCCAGTTCTTTCCAATTATGTGAGAATTCTCATATAAATAGATGCCATAAATGGGAGCCATGAAATAAAGGCTCCTACTCTGAGTCACAGGTATCTTCAATGAAAACAACAATACCTCATGAGGGAAGCATTATGTAAAACTCAAGATCTGATTCTGGTTTACAATTAGGTCCAAATTATAATTTTTTTATACATGTACTAAGTTTATTTAGTATCATACATGTGGTAAAGTTTTCCATATGCTACATATCTTTGCAGGAATGAAACCAGCCATAAGGGAGCGAATCCTGCTAATATAGTCAATGAATGGGTGAAAAACTTTGTATGTTACAGACATCTTCAAAGGCATGCAAACATTGAAACTGCAGAGAAACCGTATGGAAGTCTTCAGTATGAAGAATTTTTTGCATGTCTCAGTTTCCTCCAGCTCCATGAAAGAACATACATGGTAGATAAAAACTATGAATGTAGTCAATGTAGTAAAGCATTTGCAAGACATACTATGCTTAAAAGACATATTAGAACACAAGACTGTAATCAATGTGGTAACGTTTTTTCACTCTGCAATCATCTCAAAAAACATAAAAGAACACATACTGGAGAGAAAATCTATGAATGTAGTGAATGTGGTAAAGTTCTTTCACAACACTGGTGGTATCTCTTAATTGATAAAAGAACACATAGTGGAGAGAAACCCTATGAATGTAATCAATGTGGTAAAACATTTGCAAGGGATGGTCAGCTTAAAAGCCATATAAGAACACATACTGGAGAGAAACCCTATGTATGTAATCAATGTGGTAAAGCATTTGCAAGGGATGGTCAGCTTAAAAGCCATATAAGAACACATACTGGAGAGAAACCCTATGAATGTAATCAATGTGGTAAAGCTTTTTCACAACACAGCCATCTGTTATGTCATAAAAGAACACATACTGGAGAGAAACCCTATGAATGTAATCAATGTGGTAAAGCATTTGCAAGTAATGGTCAGCTTAAAAGACATATAAGAACACATACTGGAGAGAAACCCTATGTATGTAATCAATGTAGTAAAGCTTATTCACAACACAGCCATCTGGTATGTCATAAAAGAACACATACTGGAGAGAGACCCTATGAATGTAATCAGTGCAGTAAAGCATTTGCAAGTAATGGTCAGCTTAAAAGACATATAAGAACACATACTGGACAGAAACACTATGAATGTAATCAATGTGGTAAAGCATTTGCAAGTAATAGTCACCTTAAATGCCATATAAGAACACATACTGGAGAGAAACACTATGTATGTAATCGATTTGGTAAAGCTTTTTCACAGCACAGCCATCTGGTATGTCATAAAAGAACACATGCTGTAGTGAAACACTATGACTGTAATCAATGTGGTAAAGCATTTGCAAGTAATTATCATCTTAAAAGACATATTAGTACACATACTAGAAAGAGACCCTATGTATGTAATCAATGTGGTAGAGCATTTTCATGTGTCAGTACTCTCCAATCTCATCATAGAACACATACTGGAGAGAAACCTGATGTATGTAATCAATGTGGTAAAGCTTTTTCACAACACAGCCATCTGGTATGTCATAAACGAACACATACTGGAGAGAGACCCTATGTATGTAATCAATGTGGTAAAGCATTTACAAGTAATGGTCAGCTTAAATACCATATAAGAACACATACTGGAGAGAAACCCTATGAATGTAATCAATGTGGTAAAGCATTTTCAAGTAATAGTCACCTTAAATGCCATATAAGAACACATACTGGAGAGAAACCCTATGTATGTAATCGATGTGGTAAAGATTTTTCACAACACAGCCATCTGGTACGTCATAAAAGAACACATATTGGAGAGAAACACTATAAATGTAATCAATGTGGTAAAGCATGTACACGTAATTGTCATCTTAAAAGACATCAGTACACATACTAGAGAGAAACCCTATATATGTAATCAGTGTGGTAGAGCATTTTTATGTGTCAGTACTCTCCAATCTCATCATAGAACTCATACTGGAGAGAGATACCCTAAGAATGTAAATAATGCTGTAAAGCTTTCACAATACATGATGTGCTTAAAAGTCAAATAGGAACATATACTGGAGAGAAACCCTATAATGCCATATTCTTTTCAATTTTTTCCCAGGAGAAAACTTGTTTGCACTATGTCTGTCATGTACAACAATTTTGGGATGGGCTTTTCTGTTTTCTGACTGGTGATTCTTTTCTCCAACAAGGAGTATTTGTGGTGCACATTGTTATTAAACTTTAATAAGCAACACTCAAGGTTTTTTCAGCTTGTAGGGTGTATTCACACCCTCACAGGCTGTGTGTGTGTGTGTTTCTTAGTGTGTATATTTGTAGACCAGAAGACAACATTTGGGGCCTGTTCTCCCCAACATGCATCTCAGACATTTAACTCAGGTCCTCTAGACTGGCTCTGAAAATGATTTTATACCCATTACCCTTTCAAACCTTGCCTGACTGTATCTTGATACTTTGTTGAGTTCATTATTTAATAACTTTTTAATACAAATATTTGCTTTCCTTATGTGAATTTTGTATACAATGCATGTGACTGCTTGCAGCAGCTATAAAATGGCATTGGATTACATGGAGCTGGAGTTATAGGAATTTATAAGCCACCAGGCATGGACACTCGGATGTGAACACAGGTATTTGACAATAGCAGTAAATAATCTTTGCCTCTGATCTAGCTCTACTGCTCCCAATTTAAATTTTTAATTAAAAGATTTTTTCTTGTGTAGATTTAATTACATGTGTGTGGCTTTTTTTTTTTGTTTTGTTTTGTTTTTTGTGATCAAGCACATTCCTGTAAATATATGCTATTATAGAGATTTTAACAATCCAAGGAAACTGAGGAGTTGCTTCTAGCTTCTTTTACTTGGTGTGTGGAATTTAATTCAGTTTGTACAGTTTGGTATAAAGTGCCACTTCCCAATGATATACCTCAATGACCATTAATTTTAAGTTTTATATACAGAATTATATACAGAATATTGGGTTTCATTGTGAAATCTTTATATACTTGTGATTATGTGCTTTCCTTGTTTAATTTCTTCCCATACAACTCTCCTATTTGACCCTCCTCATCTCTAGCTGATTCTATTGCTTGTAGCATTTATTTCTAATATGTATTTATTAGTCTTTACAAGTAAGCTTCTTGAGCGTTTTTCGTATCTACCAATATAGGCTTCAAACAAAAATTAATTAAAAGAAATGGGGAAAAACAATCCATATTCAAAGGAAAACACCAATCTGACATGTCAATTCTTAATATCTATGCCCCAAACACATAATGAGGAAACATAACCCAAGAGGATTAGACAGGAAGAAACTATCCAATCATGGTTAAAATAGATGTAGAGTAAAATAAAATTATTGAATGAAAAACATATTCGATTTTTGTGAGAAAATCAACCATATAGACAAATAAATCATTATCAAAACTAAGAGACAGAATATAACAATTAAAAAAATGAAAATTTAAAAGGAGACATAACAACAATCAACAAGGAAAACCACAGAACTATAAGAAATACTTTAAAATCACTTCATTCAATGAGATTAGGAATATTAAAGAGGAATATATATACATGTATATATGTATATATGTATATATCTTGATATGTACCACTTACCAAATTTCACCACATGAACAATTTGAATATAGACCTATCTACCATATTGAAATAAAATGAATCATTACAAGCCTCACAAACAAAATAAGTAAGTATGTAAATAAACAAATAAAAAAAACAAAATTTGAGTGCAAGATTCTTTTACCATTGGAATTTACCAGTCATTCAAAGAAGTTTTGGAAATGTTACTTGTCAACTTATTCCATGATATAAAAACACAAGGGACTTTACCCAATTTATTTTATGATGACACAGGTACATAGATTTCCATACAGTCAGGTTTTTTTTTTTCAAATAATCATACATATTTTATGTCAGATACTACTACATCATATACCTTTAACCTGATACAGGGTGCAGTGGAAATTTGGGTTTCTGGCTCTTAACAATCTAGCTATTGCAACAGGTTGTTGACAGACTCTGGGGATTCCAATTTCAAGAATTCAATTGATCATAGCCACTCTGCCTGATGACCTTGAGATCATTAACCTTACACAACATGGACTTCTAGTGTTGTGGGTATTATAAACAGAATTAGAGACCAATTTTTCACGTGAATATAGGTGAACAAATACTCAGTAAAATCCTCATGAAGAGATTCCAAAACAGGACAAAAGACCATCCAAACCAATAAAGGAGACCCCATTGCACAGAGGGAGTGATACTACAACACAAAAAATCAAGATATATAATGCACAATAAAAATAAACTTAAAAAAACATAAGTATTTCTTTCATTTTACATATTGATGCCAGTTCCCTCTCCCTCCCTCCTTCTCTCTTCCACCCTCTCATTCCCCATGACCAACCAACCCTCCTACCACTCCACACTCCACATGTAGGGGGATGCCTTCCAGGAGTGCTCATGTAAATCAAGTCATTTGGAGTAGGGACTAAGAAATTTCTTTTGTAACTATGTTAAGGGAGTATCCCTCCATGGGGGATGTGATCCCAAAGTCCTTGTGTGCACCAGGGATATATCTTGGTTCCACTCTCCAAGGCTGCTTACAATGTCCAGGCCTTCTATCTTAGACACATGTTTAGTGGATTTGAGTCAGTCTCATCACGGATTCCCAGCTATCCCTCTGGTGGCCCATTAGCTCCTCTTTGTTCAGATAAGCTGTCTCTATGTGTTACTGCAGCCTGGTCTTGTCCTCCCTCTCTGCATCTGGATTGCAGTTATGCTAAGTGTTTAGTTTTGGATGTTTCCTTCTGTTTCCATCAGCTACTAGATGAGGGCTCTATTGCAGTGAATAAGTTACTCGTGAATCCCATTATAAGGGAAGGCCATTTATACTAGCCTTTACACTGTTCCTCAAATTGTTAGTTGGGGTCAGTCTAGTAGATCTCTGGACATGTCTTTCAGTTCAGTTTTCTCTTTAAACTTATAATGGCTCCACCTTTTATGGTTTCTCTCTCTCATTCTCTCTCTCCCTCTTTCTCTCTCTCTCTCTCTCTCTCTCTTTTCTCTCATCTATTCCTTCCCTGACTCCATCTTCCCAGTGGTTTCCCTCTCCTCCTCTTCATTTATCCTAGGTCCCTCTGTACTCATTGTCCCCACCAACTCCCCACATGCTCAGGAGATCTTGTCCCTTTGCTATTCTGTGAGGGACCTTATATAAATTTCTAAGAATACTTGTATCCTAGTTTCTCTGGTGAAGTGAATTATACACTGATGATCTTTGCACTATGTCTAAAATCCATATATGAGTGAGTACATACCATGTTCCCTTTTTTCTGACTGGGTTACCTCACTCAGGATGGTTTCTTCAAGTTCCATCCATTTTCTTGTGGATTTCAAGATTCCATGATTTTTTTTTTTGTCCCACAGCATTGTATTCCATTGTAGAAATATGCCCCATCTTCTTTATACATTCTTGAGTCGAGAGGCAATTAGGTTATTTCAATGTTCTTGCTACCACAAATAATGCCGCTCTGAACATATGTGAACTCATGTCTTTGTTGCATGGATGTGGATTATTTGGCTATATTCCTAAGAGGGGGGGATTTCTAGGTCTTATGGTAGAGTGATTCCCATTTTCCTGAGGAAGTGACATACCATTCTCCAAAATGGTGCATGTTTGTATTCCCACCTGCAGTGATGGAATGTTCCCCTTTCTCCACATCCTCTCTAGCATAAGTTGTCATTGTTGTTTCTAATTTTAGCCATTCTGGCTGGAGTAAGATACCTCAGAGTTGTTTTGATTTTCATTTCCCTTATTGCTAAGGATGTTGAGCATTTTCTTAGGTGTCTTTCAGCCATTTTGGATTCCTTTATTGAGAATTATCTCTTCAGTTTTTTATACAACTTTTAATTGGTTTGTTTGGTTTCTTGGTGACTAGATACTTGAGTTCTCTGTATATTTTGGAGATAAGCTCTCTGTCAGATGTACAGTAGGTCCTGTTTGCTCTTGTCCAGTAAATTGTGTTAACTGACCCAAAAACCTGATGTTTTTTTTAAACATCCCATTACATTATGATAAATCCTTTGACAAAATCAAACATTATAAAACTGTTATGATGTATATATGAGATGCATATATACACATAATTAATAATATTTACAGCAAGCCTATAGACAACATAAAATAAAACAGAATGAAACTTAAAGTAAGTCTGTTAAAATCTGGAAAACAAGACAAGGGTGTAAACTCTATATCTACTCATCATATTACTTGAATTACTAGTTAGACCAATAAATCAACTGAAAGATATCAATGGAGTATAATTTGGAAAGGAAGATATTAAACTATTGTTGCCTGTAGGTGCACTTGAATGGTATTAAAAACTCAGCAGAAAAAGAACAGGTGATAAACAATTTCAGTAAAGTGATGGGGTAGTAGAGTAAAAATGAAACCAAAAACCAAACAAACAAACAAACTAGACTTTCTATATAAAAACAGCAAACAGACTGAGGATGAAATAAAGAAAACAGGACTCATCACACCATCCTCAAGCAATATAACATATGTTCAAGAAATTCTTAACAAACAAGTCTTGCTGCATAATCAAAATCCTTTCCACAGATGCAGCCCACAAGGAAAAGTATTCCTGGGCCACACCCTGGTTGGGGAAGCTCCTAGGACCACAATGGACCTAACAGAACACTGAATTTGACAGCACTTTCAAGCCCAGCGTCCTCCTAGAAGGCCTGCAAAACAGACATTCATGACTCCCCATACCACCCTCTGAATCCACTCACTCACCATGCTGCAGCTTCTGTTCTCCTTCATTCCCCAGCAGCACTCACAGAGCAGCAATCATTCCTCTGGTGCCTGTTCTGATATAAAATCAAGCCTGCAGCATGACTCCAGGAAGTCTCCTTCCAGACCTGAGACTTGTGTGTTGGCTCAGTGTACCTGGCTAGTGAGGCTGGATTGCCAAGAGCTCTTTCTAAAGGGTTAGCGTGTTCGTAAAGACACACCAGGCCCAGCACCTCCTTTGACTCTGGCTTTTACTCCAGACCTAGACATTTCAGAGATCTGCACAAATAGGAAATTATTTGGTTTTTGGGTTTTTTTTTTTTTTTTTTTTTTTTTGACAGAATTTCCCTGTGTGGCTCTTGTCATCCTATTCCTTCCTTAGTAAACTGTGCTGGTGAATTTCTTATTTTAATTTTAATCTTGTTGTTGTTGTTTTCTAATAGTTTTTTTTCATTAACTGTCTAATATTTATTGATACATTTATTTACTTATTTATTTTTATTTTTGCGACAGAGTTTCCTTTTGTGGCCCTACTGTCCTGGAACTTATTCTGTATCCCAGGCTGACCTCTAAATCAGAGAGATCCACTTGCATCTATTTCCTCAGTGCTGGAACCAAAGGCAAAAGCCAACACTGCATAGTCAGACATTAATTTCAATGTCACTTTCCCATGTCATCAGTAGATGGCCCAGCTCTGTTCCTGCAGAGGAGAATTTCAAACTCTCTTTCTCTCTCCACACAATGTGAAGAGCGTGCAAAGATCATTATACAATTCAGACTGAAACTATTCTCTTCTTCAAACATAAACATATATAAACAAAAAAACAAACTTGCTTTAAGAATAGAATGTGGAGCTATGCAGTGCTTAGCCATAGAGGACAGGCCATGGTGCAGTACACCTTTAATCCTAGCACATAGGGATACATAATCCCTATGGGAGACATAATCAGGTGCATGTCTGTAATTTCACTCCCACCCCAGGCTACACCACATTGATCCAGTCTAAAAGAGAAAGAGAGACAAGTGGTGGCTCATTCCTTTATCCCTGAAATTGTGAGGTAGATATGGATGGGAGGAGAAAGAAATATAAGGAGGAAGAAGAAAAAAACTCATTGTTTTCTGAGGGAAGACTCCTAGTATCAGAATTGCCCACCCCTTTGTTATGAGTACTTCAGTAGAAATATGAGCTAGGGTTTGACTGCTCTGCTTCTCTGATCTTTCATCATTAATCACATATCTGAATCCATGTTTTGATTATTAAGTACAAGTAGAAGTAGCTTTACAATTTCCAGCACAGTGTGTAAAATCTAAACTGTAGTGTACAAGACTAGAATTTAGGGCAATAATATTGATATTCTAATCTTTACCATTTTCTCAAGTTTATTGCTATAATTTGTATGTATGAGTTTGAGAAAAAATGGTTTGTATAAGTATACAGGTTATGGATTGTAGATAATGATGTGAAGTTGAGTGTAAGTATCTGAACTCTGGTCATCTCCAAAAAATGTGCAGAGTCTCTGCCAAGATACACAACATGTTTTACCTGATGAACCAAATCTCTTCCACAGATTAACAATAAAACCAAAATAAATAAAGAATTATATAATGGTTTTCAGAACATGAAGTATCAGAATTTAAGATCCTATACATGGTAAGTTTGTAACATGAAATGAATACAATCCAATGACAATGAACAACAATTAATAACAAAATGCAGATTGCAAAGGCACAGTAACAATTTTTTTGGAAATACTCAGAATGCTCAATGGAATTATGAAAACACAGTACACAAACTAACATAATATGACTTTTATACTTATCACAAAGCAACAACAATCAAAATATGTATAATATGTGTAAATGAATAAAAGAGATAGAGAGAATATCCCAAGAGCAAAGGTCAAAAAATATCAACTATTAATATAAATTACAAAAGAAACTTAGCCAAGAAAAGTGTGATCTTGACCAATGTTATTCAGATATCTATGAATCCATGTGTACAGAGATTAAATAAACACAGACTTCAACACTCCAATTAAATCAACTAAAAGTGACCCTTAGACACTTTTGACCCTGTAGCTATGGATATTTATTCCAAAGACAGGATGTCCCTGTTCTAGAGCTCTCCATGCAAAAGGAGCTGACCTCCTGCTATGGCTCTGTAGACCTTTACACCCCTTTATTGTTTCAGGTAAACCTAGCCACACTGATACGCACTCCACAGACAACATGGGAGAATAATTTAAAATCAACTTCCTGTCAAGTGGTTTATGGCCCAAGGTGAAGATCCTGACCTAAATCCCTACCCAAACCATACACACCTGAGATATCTCTGCAGAATAGAGAATCATTTTGTACACCGGAATTTAATGTCAGTATTGTAACTCTTGGTAGCAGAGAGTTAAAAACATTATAATCTTGTATTGCTGAGAGACATCCACATCACCATTTTTTACTACTTTCTAAACTATTTATAAGGCAAACCTGAAAGTGGAATGGAATATTCAGAACTTCAATAAATCAGACCTTCAGTTATCCAGCGTCAGCCCCCAATGCACACCAACAGCATTGCATGCATATGCACACTGGACAGTTATATAATAAGGAACACACCCACCCATGCCAGGGCTGCAGAGTCTCCCCCAAACCAAGAAACACATGGAGAGGAAGGCTCAGAGGACAAGGGTAACTGCCCAGGTCACCACATGGACCAAAAGAACACCAGTCTGTCTCATGGTCCATACAAATTTTGCAGAAATGACATCTGAGCAGACCCGCTTTGAAAACCGTACACTCAGAATAGTGTAACCTGTGTTCTTCCTTACAACTCGATAGAGCATAAGGAAAAGAGAATCATGGAAAGAAGGCTTCTCAGAGTCCAGCATTGGCTGGGACCACCCAGTTGGACCTAAAATTTTGCAGCCCACTACCAGAGAATCAGAAATCAATGACTCAGATTGCATAGACCTTGTAGCTCTGCACTACACACCCAGCAGATAGCGGCCTAATCCAGAAAGTTTGTGTTTTAGTATACATTCTTCTACTGTCATGGAAGTCAAGCTGCTCATTATTAATATCACACTGTACCTTGTGTGCACATTTTGTTACACACTCATTGTTACTGGCCAGTAACCATTGACCTCATAGCTGGGAAATACTGCAGCCAAATGTATGACACCTTCTAATATTCACTGTGTTTAATGTGAAACTCCTGTTTAAGAAAACCAGGCTGTGAATTAGAGAACACAAGTAATCATGGCAGGGCTTGTGGGCAGAAAAGAATATGTGGATATGATGTAGCTATGATCTGAAAAAAATATTTTTAAAAGCTGAAAATAGCTTCATGGCCATGTGCTCCAGAGACTAGGGGTTTCAGTTAGAGCACACCAAGTATTCCTCAAACCTTTTCTCTCGGACTGTACATCCAAACGAACAAAAAAAAAAAAAAAAAAAGTCCAGTTACATAGTCCACAAGAGTTCACCCAGACTGGTTTTGGCTAAATACTGTAATTATAGTAATTTGTATACATGATAAGGTCTCTCCTCTATCCAAAGTCTTGATAGCCCTCATCTGTGGATTCCAAGAAACTGCCCTGTGAGACAATGATGGATTTTCTAGGAATGATTATCTAATTCTACATTGCTCACCTCAACTACTGTTGAAGGAGGAAACCTCAGCTTCCATCCTGCCTCTCCCTTTCTGCATTGTGACTCCACCAGTATCCAAGTGGGACATGAATTCAATCATTGCACAAATCCCTCTTCATTTATAAGACCCCACAATAATCAGAGATCTTGGGAGTTCACTCATTTTCTGGTCTATTTTCCTTCTCCCTGACCAGGCAAGGGCCCAACTGGAACGAAGTGTAGGATTTTCTTCCCAGCACTGTACAGGAGAAGCCAGGATTAGGAGTTCAAAACAATTCTCAATTACACAGCATAAGACAAGCCACAGTTAGAAGAAACTTTGCTCTACACAGAAATCAATAATCAGCATCACTTGAGAAAAAGAATGAAATAAGTAAAATCTAAGAAACATAGGAGTGCAGCAAAATAGTGATAAAAATAGTAATATGTTTAAAGAAGACATTTAAAAAGGTACCAAAAGCTGGGTGGTGGTGGCAAGTATGCTGGTGATCAGGAGGCAGATGGAAGCTTATCTCTGTGAGTTCAAGACCAACCTGTTCCACAATATATACGTGTGGGACAGGCAGCAGAGCCAAAAAGAAATGGGGGGGTCTCTAAAAAATAATAAATAAAAAACAGGAAAACAATACAAAAAAATCAATGATACAAAGAGTTCGTTTTTCGAGAAAATTAACAAGGTAGAGAAACCTTTATCCAAACTAACCAAAAAGCATAGAGAGAACATGAAAATTAACAAAATCAGAAAGAAAAAGTAGTACATAACAATAGACACTGAGGAAATGCAGACAATTTTAAGGTCATATTTTGAAAACCTATACTCCACAAGATTTGAAAATTCAAAGGATATGGACAAATTTCTGGATAACTATTACTTACCAGAATTAAATCAAGAATAGACAAGCAACTTAAATTGACCTATAACAACTAACAAAGTAGGAATAATAATGAAAAGCCTTCCAACATAAAAATCCCAGAGCCAGATGTCTTCTTCAGTGAAGAATTCTACCAAAAATTCATGGAAGAGCTATATTAATACTCCTAAAATTGTTCCACACAATAGAAAAGAAGGTTCATTACCAAACTCTTTTTATGAGGCTACAATCACCTTGATGCCCATCCACACAAAGCCATAAATAAGAGAGAAAATTACAGACCAATATCCCTCATGCACATTAATGCAAAAATACTCAAGAAAATATGGGAAAACTGAATCCAAGAATATGTCAGTGAAATCATCTACTATGATCAAGTAGGCTTCATCTCAGGCTTGCAGGGATTGTTTCACATATGAAAATATATCAAATATACCACTATATAAACAAACTGAAAATGAAACGTCACATAATCATCTCCCTAGATGTAGAAAAAAACCTTTGACAAAATTCAACATACTTTCATGTTAAAGGTCTTGGGGAGATTAGGGATAACAGGAATTTATGTAAACATAATAAAAGCAATACATAGTAAACCCATGGGAAATATCAAGCTGAATGTAGAAAAGCTTAAGGTGTTTCCTCTAAAATCAGGAAAAAGACTAGGCTGCCCTATCTCTCCATATCTCTTCATTATTGTAATTGAAGGGCTAGCTAAAGAAATAAGACAAGAAAAGGAGTTCAACGGGATGCAAATTGGTAAGGAAGGACTCAATCTTTCTCTATTTTCAGATGATATGATAGTTTACATAAGCAACCAAAAAATTCTACCAGTATTCTCCTACAGCTGAAAAATACATTCAGTAAAGTATGAGGATACAAGATTAAATTAAAAAAAAATCTGTAGCCATTACATATTCAGTCAACAAAGGGGGGTTGTTAAAGAAATCAGAGAAACATCACCCTTCACAATAGCCACAAACAACATAAAGTATCTTGGGGTATCACTTACCAAAGAAGTGAAAGACCTATATAATAAGAATTTTGTCTTTAAAGAAAATACCATAAAATGTAAAGATGTCCCAATCTCATGGATAGGTAGAAAAAACATAGAAAAATGGCAATCTTACCAACAGCAATCTACATATTCAATGCAATGTCCATTAAAATCACAGCACAATCTTTCACTGACCTTGAACGTATAATATCTTCTTTATATTGAAAACCAAAAGAACCAGAATAGCCAAAACGACCTGTATAATAAAGGAACTTCATGAGGGATCATTATCCCTGACTTTAAGATTTACTACAGAGCTATAGTCCTGAAAACAGCCTGGTATTAGCACAAAAATAGACAAGTACCTCAATGAAATTGAATAGAAAATTCTGATATTAACCCAAACACATACTAACAAAACAGCTAAAAGTATACAATGGGATGAGGAAAGCATCTGCAAAAAATGCTGAGTAAGGTTTTCCACCTGCTGCTGGTCTTGTCCCGCAGCTGTGCCAGCACCAATTAATATACAGAGACTCTGTATTTGATATAAATCTCCATAGAGGAAATAAAAAATGATTTAAGACACTTAAGAAAGTATTCAACATCCTTAGCTGTCAAGGAAATGCCAACTAAAACAACTTTGAGATACCATCTTACTCCTGTCAGAATTGCTAAAATTAGAAACAGCAATGCCAACTTATGCTTGAGAGGATGTGCAGAAGTGGGTACACACCTCCACTTCAGGTGGAACTGCAAACTTGTACAGCCATTTTGGAGAGTAGCATGGCAGTTTCTCAGGATAATGGGAATCAGTCTACCACGAGACCTAGTAATCTCCCACTTAAGTACATACCCAAATGATCCCAATCCATGCAACCAAGACCTGTGATCACCTATGTTCATAGCAATATTATTTATAATAGCAAGAACCTGGGATCAACTTAGATGCCCCTCAACTGAATTATAAATAAAGAAGATTTGCCACATTTACACAATGGAATACTACTCTGTGGGGGTGGGTAGAAACAATGGAATCTTGAAACTCACAGACAAGTGGATGCAACTTGAAGAAACCATCTTGAATGAGGTATCCCAATCACAGAAAGAGAAACATGGTATGTATTCACTCATATGTGGATTTTAGACATATTGCAAAGGTTCACCAGCCTACAAATCAAACTGCCAGAGAAACTAGGATAGAAGGAGGATTCGAACAGTTTTACATAAGGACACTCGCAGAAGCAGGAAGGGACAAGGTCCTCAGAGCATATGGGTGGGTATTGGCAGGTAGTGAGTGGAGAGGGAACTAGCACAAGGAAAATGGGAGGAGAGGAAAGATTGTGGGTCTAGGAACATTTGGTCAGGGGAGGAATAGACTTGAGAAGAGAAGAGAAGAGAGGAGAGGAGAGGAGAACAGAGGAGAGAAAAGAGAGAAAGAGACTATAAAAGAGTGAGCCATTATAGGTTAGAAGAGGAAACAGAACCTAGAGAAATGTACAGAGCCCTACAAGAATGACCCCAACTAACAATTTGAGCAACAGTGTAAAGGCTACCATAAATTCCCTTTGCTGGCAATGAGATCAATGACTAACCTATGCACCATCATGGAGACCACATCTAGTAGCTGATGGAAACAGAAGCAACCTTGGACAACTAAACACTGAGCCAAAATTGAATCCATATGCGGAGAGGGAGGACAAAACCACATTGCAGAAACCCAAAGACACAGCTGATTTGAACAAGGAGGAGCTAATGGGGCTCCAGACTTATAGCTGGGAATAAAACATGGGACTGACACAGACCCCTGAACATGGGTGTCAGCTAAAAGGCCTGTGCAGTCTAAGGGTCTTCAGAGAGAGGGACCAGGAAGTATCCCTGTTGCAAAAAGGACATTGGGGGAAAATCCCTATGGAGGGATACTCCATTAACCCTGAGACAGGAGAGACATTTTAGTGTCTACTTAAAATGACTTGAAGGATTTAGATGACCCCTCCTGGAAGGCATCCACCTACGTGTATAGTGTTGGTTGGATGGGAGGAGAGAGTGGCTGGGGGCCTGGGAAGTTGGGACGGGAAGGAGGGTGGGAGTAATTTGGAGGGAACTGGTTTGATAAGTATAATAAAAAAAATTACAAATTAAAAACATTAAAAAGATACCAATGTAATTTTCAAAAAAATAAAGTTAATATTTTAATAATTGAAAATTTTTACCTCTATTGACTTTGAAATATCACACCTCCACAGAGAGAACATCACTTCCAGCACAAGTTCTAATAGATCTTAATAATAAAAACTCACAGTAATCTGACAGGGAGGGGAAGGTGAAAATTGAAGGATCACAGATTCAGAGTATCTGGCTACTAGAGTTGTTATCTCTACCTATTCTCAGACAAGCGATGTGTTCCTGTCCTCACACTGCCTACTCAGATTGACTGCTATCGCTTCAATCCCTCAGACTAACTTCTCAAACAAAATCATCTCACAGCATGCTCTACTCGATCCTCTACCTTATCTTCCTCTCTCTGTCCAGCCATGTCACTCCTATCTCCAAATCCCTGCTGCTGGGAATAAAGGCCTGATTCCCATGTCCTGGGACCACCTTAGTGTGAGCTGTTTTTCTTTTAGACAGACTTAGTATGTGTCCAACTAGTGACATAGTGTGTGTGTCTAACTACTGATTTAATGTGTGTGGATAACTAGTGACCTAGTGTTGGTAGCTAACTAGTAACTTAGGTGTGTAGTTGACTAAATACATAGAAATACATAGGTGCATGGCTAACTACTATCTCAGTGTGTGTGTGGCTGACTATTTTCTTGGTGTTTGTGACTAGCTAGTAAATTAGATGTGTGGCTGACTACTGACTTAGTATGGGTGGGTATGTAGTGATATATTGTGTGTAACTAACTAGAGACATAGAGACTGTGGCTAACTAGTAACCTAGCTTTGTGGCTAACTAGTGACTTAGTCAATGTGGTTAATTACTGCTTAGGGATGTAGCTAAATATTAACTTAGGTGTATGATTAACTACTGTCTTAGTGTGTGGGGCTAAGTACTGCTTTATTTGTGTGATGGACTTGTGGCTTAGTTTTTGTGGCTAACTAGTGACATAGGTGTGGGGCTGACTATTGATTTAGGTGTTTGTCTAACTAGTGACTTCATATGTGTCGCTAAATAGTGAGTTAAGTATGTGGCTAACAAGTGGCATGGTGTGTGTGGGTACTAGTGAGATAGTATGTGTGGCTATCTAGTGGGTTACTTTGTCTCTAACTAGTGGCTTACACTTAACTACATGTGTAGCTAAATAGTGACTCCACTTAGTAATCTGATTGTTAGGAACTAGCAGCCATTTGACCCCCCCCCACCCTGAAGATGGGCGGGACCCTCATGGCCATGTCATTGCTACATCAGCTTTACCTGACGGCTCAAGGTTTACCTGGCAGCCAGAGGACTCAGTTACACATGTGCAAGCCTCCCCTTTTAAAGCAAGTGCCCCACACCCCCCTCTTTCTCTCGTGCTTTCAGTTGGCCACCAGCTACCCCCTCTTTCTCTCCCTTCTCTCAACAATCTCCACGTGGGCGCTGAGTCTCGCATTTGTGTTTCTTAGGCATTAGCTGTACAGCAAAAGAACAACATTGGTGCCGAAACCCAGGCAGGCTCTACATGAGGGTCACTGACAGCTGTCTGCTGGTGGGCGGCCAGCCAGAAACACTCAGGATCTTGTTTCAGATACCAGCGTTCCACCAGCATCCCCCCCCCCCCCCCGTTCACTGGAAATACCATCCCACACAGGCTTCAATTAGGTAAGGTACCCTTTTACATTTTAACCCAATTCCTTAAGGTCAGGTACATTCCATGGGTGGAAGACATACTGCCCAGTGTGGTATATCGGCTCTGCTCTCAGACTGCTGAGTATTTCCGGCCTCTGTTGGTCCTGGCAACGTTTTTGGGCTAATGAGCTTCGAATAACACTCTGCCATTCTCTCGAATCATGTGGCCACACTCTTGGGCTGATGAGTTCCAAGACTGCATGGTCACTTTCACTCCACCCATGGGGAATAAACCGACCAAGGAAATATCCCCCACCACTCCACTGGGATGCCTGATAGAAAATTTAAAACCCTTTCACTTAATGCCACTTGTAAAGTCACCCAGACTTATTTACCTTTGTACTGAAAAGTAGCCTAGATATCCCCTAGAAAATAATTCAAATTGGCCACGTAACGGCTCTCTAGATCCCGATATTTTATGGGATCTTTCAAATTACTGCCAGGGAACAGATAGATGGAAGGCGTTTTTTTTTAATATCTCTGCTAAACAATCTCTTTCCCTAAACTTGTTTCGGTTCTCTTCCTGGCACGCTCAAATTCTCCTGCCTGCCCCAGCTGCAACCTGTCTCAGCATGGTGGGCTGGGCTGAGGCAGCATCTGCTCAAGACAAAATTACATCTCAAAACTTTACGATTTCTTTCAGCTGTTGGGAATATGTTTATGGCAGCCACCATCTTGACCATGTGGCCTAGCTTTACCCACCATGGTTCTTCTTTCTGCTACATCAGCCATCTAGGCAGAAAGAGTCTAGCCAGCTTCTGCCACCAACAGAACCTGTAAGTCATTTACCGTTTGCCTTTTATTCTTTGTAATATCTTTTTTCTCTGACTATGTTATACATAGCTTCACACTCTTGTCCTTCTCAATTTACCCAGTCCTGAATAATATATCTGTACATTTGATTTCAACTTAACTTTATGTAAATGTAAGCTAACTTCATACAACTTAAATTCAACTGTTCCAAGTCTCAAATATTTCTAAATTATTATGTGCCTTTAAATGGTGGAATTTCAGGACTGAAAAACAGGACGCAGCACCACAGGAAGCTGGGAAATGGAGTCCTGGAGCCTCAGAGACCAGAAGAAGTTTAGGAACTGAAAAGATCGAAACAAGCCCAGCACATGCAGGGAACTGTAGTTAGGGGCCTTGAAGTCCAGGGGAGAAAGAAAGAAGCAGCCACACAGCATGCTGGGAAGTGCAGTTCTGGACCCCAAAGTTTTTAACCGGAAGTCCATTCATAGAAAAGCTGACACAAATCATGCTGGGAAATATAGTCCTTGGCTGCCAAAGATGAAAATAAGAAGTCCCTGGGCAGGGAAGCAGGAAGTGGCCACAGAGAATGCTGGGAAATGGAGTCCTGGGCCTCCAAAAACTACAAACTGGAAGTTTCATTGCTGAAAAACAGAAAGCCACCGCAGAGCATGTTGGGAACTACAGTCCCTGGCCAGTACAGATAAAAACCGGAAATCCCTGGGCATAAAGGCAGGAATCGACCGCACAGGATGCTAGGAAATGCAGTCCTGGACATGAACATCCAAACCCAGAAGTCTCTGGGCAGCGAAGCAGTAAGCGGCCGCATAGGATGCTGGGAAATGCAGTCCCATCCACAGCAGTTACAAAAGTTCCTGATGGCCTTGGCTCAAGTCAGCCTTGGCTGCGATCTGCGAGCAGAAGTCATGCCCCACCCTTGATGATTGACCTGAGTCTCTACTGCCAGGTTTCCCTTGCCAGGAAATCCAGCCCTCGGCTTGCAGCCTGCCCCTCTACCTTTATAAAGATAGCTGACATGTCCCTGCCCAGTCAGCCTGTAGATCACACCCTCAGCAGACCTCATGGCCCAGAGGCAGGAAGTGGGGTCTGTAGTGATTGACAGCTGGAGGGGCAGGGTATGCGGTGACTGACATTACAAGGGCCTGGAGGGGTGAGCTCTGTGATGTCACAGGAGCCACACTCATCATCCTCAGGGTTTTTACTCTCATAACCAGCTCACCATGGCCACCGCCCTCTGGGTCCTAGCATTGCTGCTTGGTAACCTAAGAGTTTGGTAGGAGACTCCTGCCATGCCCAGCTGGGGGTGGAGATGGTGAGGGTAGGGAAGGAGGGCAGTTCCTGCTCACAGTCACAATTTCCTGTGATGTCACTGCCAGGACCAAGTCCTGTCTGCACCATAGGTAATACCCAGACCCCGGCCCTGCCCTCGGGGACCCTAGGAGAGAAAGTGGGGAAGGGCCTGGTGTGGTTGAGGGCAGGGCCTGGAGAGGGTCACTGATTGTGACCTTGGACACTGTGACCTCGGGGTAGGGGACAGGTGAGATAGGGTAGTGCTGAAGGGGTGGGGCCTGATGCTGAGCAGTAAAACCCTGCCACCATTTAAATATGCAAATGAGGATACTAAACTGTTATGTAAAGGATGCACTAGTAATTTTGATTATGCAAATAAGCACAGTGCCTGGAAATCTGGAAGTCTGATTGGGGCTTCACATTTGAGTATGTAAATGAGCAAACCCCAGTTTCGGAAATACACTTTAATATGCAAATTTGTGCTGCTTTGCATGCTTTTGCTATGCAAATGAATGCAAGTATTCCCATCTGTTTGGGACTTTGACCTGCAAATACATGCAGGTTAGGTCATTTGGAGGTGTGGCCATGCAAATTAACCCCAGCAGTTTCTGTACTTGATGTCTTCTGAGTCTCCAGGCAGCTCTTAAATATGCAAATCAGAGTGCGGGCAGGGGGTGGGGCCTCCTCTGACCCTGCTCCTGATGTCAAATGTCCATCACAGGCATCTGATGGTGAAGCTGCTCATGCAGGACCCAGTGAGGGCAAGGGCAGGGCCCATGGAGATGGTGAGGGCGGGACATCAGGAGGGGCAGGGCCACAGGGGCGGGTTTAGGTGTACTCCCCTCGGTGGGCCTGTCCCCTAACCCTGCCTCCACACACCTCACCCCATGTCCTGTGTCCTAGCACTGGGAAGTGATGCACTTGAGGGAAGCTTGCTCTGTCAAACACAATGCACCAAGGGCATCATGGGAAATGGGTCACTGCTTCACAAACTCACCAGAAGTCCCGCCCCTTCAGTAACTCTCTCACCAGAATACCCGCCCGGACAGTCACTCACATACTCATTCTCCATCTACAATCCTCATTATTGGGGTGTGGCCAGATGCTGGCTGACAGGGACGTGTGGTCCCACATCCGGGAAGATGGCAGCCAGCTCACGCATGCAGCGGTTGAGTGGAAACCCCACGGTATTGAAGAAATCCCCTTCCACGCGCTCTGCTAGGGCACCGCCTCGCGCCTGAAGCCCATAGGCGCCAGCCTTGTCCCTGGGTGCAAGGCAGGGACGAAGTCACACCAGGTGCCATGCTCAGCCACACCCACGCCTGCCGGGGACAACTCTTCCTTTTCAGGCCTCACTTCCAGGTTTCCTGGCCCCACCCACCCCACCCCGCACCCACTCACAGAGGCTCCCTGCTCTCCACGTATTGGCAGAGCAGTGGCTCCGATAGCCGCGAGAATGTCACATGGGTCTCTTCGTGGAACAGTGACAATTCCACTTCTGCTTCTGGGTCCCCTTCCGCCTCTGGGGCCTCTGGGCATGTGGAACTCGGCTCCTGAAGCTGCCTCTGCCACAGTGGCCTCAAGATGGACCACACCGGTGATGACACTGTGCTGCTGGCCACTCAGCCTGGGCGGGGCCAGGGAAGGCGGGACAGGGCGTGGTTGGCAAGGGGCAGGGCTGGGGTGGGCAGAGGCTGGAGCTCCATGAAGAGGCCCCGCCCACTATGCCTTGGGGGGTCTACCCCGCCCCTTAAGGCCCCGCCCACCTGCGCAGCATCCTGTAGGCATCGTCCTTGTCCTTTGGCTTCTCCAGGATGACGCCATCCATGGCCTAGAGTGGGCGGGGCCAGACGCCAAGGGGCCGGGTCAGTGAGGGACAGGGCCTCACTCACCAGGACGGTATAGGCTCCAATAATGACATCAGGCGGGTGCAGGTCCTAAAGGGCAGAGGGCGGGGCAGGCTTATGGGCGGGGCCTCGAAAGGAAGGCGTGTGGCCTACCACCTGACCAGAAGGGATGGGGTCGTCCTCACCCTGTGCAGCCACGATGCCACCTCCAGCACCTTCAGCTTCGCTGTCTCCTGGGCATATTCGGGCGGAGCCGGAAACCCCGCCTTCTCCAGGGACTCCTGGAAGTGGGAGGGTAGGACCTCGAACTGAGTGGTTGAGTGAATGACTGAATGAATGAGTGAATGAATGACTGAATGAATGAGTGAATGAATGACTGAATGAATGATTGACGGGTATTTGATTGACAGCTGTGTCCCCTATAGTTCACGCCTGTAACTCCTCTGACATCACCGCTCCCGTGACCCCGCCCATCCCCTGGGAACCTCTCTAAGTGATTAATTCCTGGTCAATGCTCCCACGCAGAAGTCCCGCCCTGCTTTACCATGTTGCCGGAAGTCCCACCCCGGTTTCCCCGGCAACAGGAACCTTGCTGCCAACCGTGGCATAAACAGGGAAACAGCGAAAACCAGAGGGGTGCACGGACCTAGGGTTGTGATCTCTGTTTCTGCCCTGTTCGCCACACCTGGAAGTCCCACCTACCGCCTCGATGAGTGACAGGGAATATGCTCTCTGCTGCCTCTTGTGCCGTTTCTGACCTGTTCACTTGGACCTGGAAGTCCAGTCCCTTAAGGCGTTTCCTATCGGGCCCGCAATGTCCGATGCGATCAATTTCCATCCTGGGCCTAAAGCGGATCCAATTTAATCGCCGCCCGGTGGGCAGGGAATCGCATGTTGCACCATCCGTAAGCGGAAGTAATGTGCTGAAAGCGGAACTCAGGCCTCAGCGCACTCCGTCCTGTTTACTTCACGGGTGGAACTCAAGTTGTGCATCTCTTCGTTGCAACCTTTCCTGGGGACCATTTTGTGTGACAGGCTCAAGTCAGTGACTGGAAGCCTGACGTCCTTGGTTCACAAGCGGAAATCGTGTGTCAGTTTGGCCGGGTGGAACTAGAAGCATGTTTTCCATGTGTGTCTTCCGGGGACACTGACAGCCACGAACCGGAAGCTTTAGTTCGTGACCGGAAGGCGGAAGTCCTGAGATCGCAGCCGCTTGTGAGCGGTGCAGGGGACAGTCCCAGAACCGTGTGTTTGAGAAGGAGTTCCTGGGGACAGAGTTGTGAGAGGTGCTCAATGTCTGTAACTCTGTCTGTTCCAGTCACTCTAGGAGGTCTCTCCCCCGGCAGAGCCTCAGTAATGACGGATAAACATCAGGCAGGCGGGCACTCTGGTGGCTCCAGCAGGATAGATGGGTCCAGTATTTTCAAAACAGGTCCAAGAAATTTTCCGGAGGTGGAGGTGTTTTTTTTTGACCCGCTCTCTGTCCCAGTGCTCAACCAGACCAGTGGAGCAGTGGGCGCAGTAGGACACAGGGTGGGGAAAGTGCGGGTTCTGGGTGGGGTGCTTTGTAGATCAGATTACTAGAACTTTACTCTCTAGAGATAAGATATAGGGCGTGAAAGACAAAAAAGTAAAGTTAGAGAAACGCCCCACTTTAAATGAAGGACATTCTAACCTGGAAAGTTAACCCCTAGCAATATCTGTTCCTTGGAATCTGCTAACTTCCCCTCACACGGCCCTGAGAAAACAAGATTCCAAGAATTTACACTGCCCCTCCTTTCTTGTGAGTCAGCAGGTGGTGAATGGGGTCCTTAAGAAGCAAAGAGATAACTGCACCTCCGGTTTGCCCAGACAAGATTAATTAGCACACCCTGAGGCCCTAAGGTCTGTTGACCCTAATAGGGAGACCAGCCTCAAAGGGTCATGTACTCAATGGACAGAGGGTCCCACCCCCTCCCTAAGCTTGGGGGTTTTGCTTTTAAAAACACCTTTGCCCGGTGGTGGAGGGGGGAGATGGCTTCTCACTAGTCTGCATGATGGAGGGGCCCCTTTGCACAAATGTTTCCTGTTCATTAAAGCCTCTTGCATGTTGCAGCAACTGGACTGGACATTGAGTTCTTGGGGATACTGACGGAAACTGGGAGACTCCTCATTCTGAGGGTCTTACAAAGCTTGAATTCTTGAATAATGCAGATTGTTTAAAACTGCTCACTGAGTAAGATGTGCTGGCTAGCAGTAGTGGTCATACACAAAAATCTTCCTAGCTCCATTCCTCTCTAAATTTTCAACTTTCCATGAAGAATAGTCTTTTTATAATTTTGTGTTTGTTAAGTGGTTTTTATGAGGTTCAGGAATAAAACTCCTACAGTTATAGAGCAATGACCAAGCTTTCTGATGAGAGAAAGAAAATTATCATCTTTTTGATCTGGTACCTGCTTTTATTTCCTGACAGTTGGAAGTTCCTGTAAAACCTGTCCAATAACACCTCATTCTACAGACTGGTCAGTGGGTTATGGGTCTGCATGGGGTCTAAAACTCAGATGACCAGGTCAGGAGTGGCTTTGGTTTGACAGACAGACACTAACACACTCGAGGATGCTGCTATTTGCAACTGCTGCTATTTTTACTTTAGAGTATTGGGTATTTATACAGAAAGTTCAAGCAGAACTTTAGTCGCAATTTACAGACATATTATAAAAATATCAGTAATTCCTTTGAAGCATGAGATCAAAAAAACACTTATTTTTGCCTGCTTGTGGTCAGTGTACCAGAGATTTGGTTTACTGAGTTTAGAGAAAAGTAATTGTCTTTCAGCAGTAAACTTTTAACAGCATTCATAAGAACTCTTACATTGATCTACTAATTTTAGAGGATAGTCATAAACTTATAACAGTATTGTTAAGAACTCTTGTACTGTTTTCCTTTTACTAAATTCCACAGCAGCTTTGCTGAGGGTTGGCTATTGACACACAGGGTCTTCTAGGGAGAGAATTTCAAAAGCTTAAGTTATATTAATTTATCAGGCCTAGGGCTGACACCTGGAGTCTCAACCTGCACTGTGAGTATTGTAAGTAAGGACACAGAGGACAACATCCATTTACTGATTGTTAAGTCTGTATCTCTTTCAGTTTCTGAAACTATATCTAAGTGTTCTCCAGGCATCTTTGAACTAACAGTGGAGCTACAGGCCAAAACACCCAGGATCAAAAGCATTATTGTTATCATGGCCATAGCACAAAATACGCCCAGCACCCATTCCAATCAACCCACCAAGTAAGAGCCTGCAGGGACATGGCCATTTTTTCCCAGGAGACATAAACACATGTGGTGTGATGCTCTGGACAGGTAGCCATTTGAGATTCCTCTCAGCCATTGCTACACAGTCCCCACTTGGGCTGTTGTGACAACCTCATTGTGTTTACACTGAGCTCAGTTTAGTGCCACAAAAAAACACCACTTTTTGTATCCCCAAATCTCTCTTTGTAGTTAACATTCTGGGCTCTCAGCTTTTTGACAGAAAATTACTCTATGCACATAGTAGTAAGTCTAGTGGGCTGTATAAGCTAGCTAGCCACTTTGTACCCAGGAGGAAGAAGGGGAAAAGCCTATGGAATGCAGCAAGAGAGCAGCGCCTGCTTGTAGTCAGTGCCAAGTGCTATACAAATCATGTCACTGCTCATGTTGAAAAGGTCCTTTGTCTGGGGTGTGTCTTTAAGCCCACTGTAACCATCTGGGTGGTGCTCCAGTCACCCACCCTTATCAGCCAATCAGGGCCCTCAGCAACCTGCCAATTGCAGGGCCTTTCCTGTCCCAGGCTTTAGGCTTGGATTGGAGAGAATCTGGCACCACTCATTTTGTGTTCTGTGCTTTGAGCAAGGGAAAACAGAAAGGCACAACATGGTGAGTGATGGGCTACTGTATCTCAAAAGTGATAAAATAACACATAATTGAGGAAACTCTGTGAAGGAATCAAACACTAAAGCCTTCATATGTACCTTTAATTTTTAAAATCATGAAAAATCACCCTTCACAGAAACCCCATGTATGTGAGCAGTGTGCTGAAGTTGTGCACTTTTCATGTAACAATAAACTCTGAGGGCTAGAGAAAATTCACATGGAAGGGGATGTTTGGTAAGATCTTCAGCCAAAAGATGTTCAGTTACATGAGATCCCAGAGAGAAAAATATCTGATGTGTGTCAACTATCTGTTCATACTGCCATACTTATCTCCCAAATGGCTGTACGAGTTTGCACTCCCACCAGCACACTAGAGGAGTGTTCCCCTTTCTACAAATCCTCTCCAGCATTAGTTGTCATTGGTGTTTCTAATTTTAGCCATTCTGGCAGGAGTAAGATGATATCTCAAAGTTGTTTTGATTTCCATTTCCCTGATAGCTAAGGATGTGGAGCTCTTTATTAAGTGTCTTTCAGCCTTTTTGATTTCCTCTGTTGAGAATTCTTTCTTCAGTTCTGCACCCCATTTTTTAATAGGGTTATTTGGTGTTTTGTTGACTAGTTTTTTGAGTTCTTAGTATATTTTGGAGATCAGCTCTTTGTCAAATGTAGGATTGGTAAAAATAATTTCCCAGTCTGTGGGCTACCATTTGGTATTGTCCACTGTGATCTTTGCCTTACATAAGCTTCTCAGTTAGAGCAGGTCCCACTTATTAATTATTGATCTCAGTGTCTGTGCTCCTGGAGTTATGTTCAGGGACTGGTCTCCTATACCAATTTCTTCAAGGGTACCTCCTACATTCTCCTCTTATAGGGTCAGTGTGGCTGAATTGATATTGAGGTCTTTCATCAGTTTGGACTTAAGTTTTTTTGCATGGCGATATACATGGGTCTAACTGCAGTGTTCTACACACCATCATCCAACTGTGCCAGCATCATTTGTTAAAGATGCTTTCCTCACCACATTGTATTCTTTTAGATGTTTTGTTGAAAATCAGGTGTTCATAGGCGTGTGGGTTAATATCAGGATTTTTAATTCGATTCCAGTGGTCTACCTGTCTATTTTTGTGCCAATTCAAAGTTGTTTTTATAACTATAGCTCTTTGATAGAGCATAAACTCAGTGATGGTGATGTCTCTTGAAGTTCTTTTATTGTACAAGGTAGTTTGGGCTAGCCTGGGTCTTTTGTTTTTCCATATAAAGTTGATTATTATCCTTTCAAGGTCAGTGAAGTATTGTGGTGGCATTTTAATGGGGATTGCATTGAATCTGTAGATTGCTTTTGGCAAGATTGCCATTGTTACTGTATATATCTTACCTATCCAAGAGCATGCTTGATCTTTCCATTTCTGGTATCTTCTTTAATTTCTTTCTTTAAAGGCACAAAGTTCTTATTATTTAGGTCTATCACTTGTTTGGTAAGTTTTACCCCAAGATTATTTATGTTGTTTGTGGTTATTGTATAGTGTGATGTTTCTCTGATTTATTTCTCTGCCTCTATGTCAACTGAATAAAGTAGGGCTACTGATTTTTTTTTTTGAGTTTATATTGTATCCTGCTGATTTGCTGAAAGTATTTATCATCTGTAGGGGTTCCCTTGTAGAGTTTATTGGGTCGCTTATGTGAACTATCATATCACTTGCAAATATAGACAGGTTGGATCCCCATGATATAATTTGGATCCCCATGATATCATTTTGTTTTCTTATTGCTTTAGCTAGAGATTCTAGTACAATACTGTAGTGATATGGAGAGAGTAAGCAACCTTGTCATGTACCTGATTTTAGAGGAATTGCCTTATAATTCTCTTCATTCAGTTTGATGTTGGCTGTTGCTTTACTTTATATTTCTCTTACTATGTTTAGGTTGCAGAAACACATAGAGAGAGGGTACCTGAACAGGAGAAAGAGCTAATAGGACCCCCAGACTGATAGCTGGGAATCCAACATGGGACTGACTCAGACCCCCTGAATATGGGTCTCAGCTAGAAGGATAGACCAGTCCAAGGGACCTCAGACAGTGGAACTGGTATGTATTCCTGGTGCACAAAAGCACCTTGTGGACACATTCCCCATGGAGGGATACTCCCTTAAACTAGAGAGAGAAAAGAAGTCCTAGTCCCTACTTCAAATCACTTGACAGATACATGACCCCACCTGGATAGCATTGCCCTACATGTGGAATTGGGGTGGAGGGATGGGAGGTGAGGGTGGTCAGGGTGCATGTGAGGGGGCAGAGAGGATAAGAGTGAAGGAAGAAGAAAGGGAGGGAGAGGGAACTGGGATTGATATGTAATATTTAAAAAAATGATAAGATTAACTCAAAAAATCCTTTTATAATAGCCAAAAACACATAAATTATCTTGGGGAAATTCTGGGCAAACAAGTGAATAACCTATATACCAAGAAGTGTGTGTCTTTAAAGAAATAAATTAAAGAAGATTCCAGAAAATGGAAAGATGTTCAATGTTCATATATAGGTAGGATAACCATAATAAAAATGGCAATCTTTCCAAAAGCAGTCTATAGATTTAATGCAATCCCCATCAAAATCCCATCACAATTCTACAGTGAGATTGAAAGAAATAATTGTCAACTTAATATGGAAAAAGGAAAGACCCAGAATAGCCAAGACAACCATGTACAATAAAGGAACATCAGGAGTCATCACCATCATCAACTTCAAGATCTAATATAGAGCTGTAGTCCTGAACGCAGCTTGGTATTGTCCCAAAAATTGACACACAGGTCTATAATTGAATAGAAAATCCGTATATTAACAAATACACCTCTGAACAACTGATTTTGACAAAGACATTTAAATAATATAATGACAGCAGGAAAGTACCTTCAACAAATTGTGCTGGCACAACTGGATAATGGTGTGTAGAAGACTGCAGATACAACCATGTCAATTGCCATGCCCAAATCTTTAGTCCAAATGGATCAAAGACTTCAACATGAATCCAGCCACACTGAAGGTCTTAGAAGAGAAAGTGGGAGGTATCCTTAAAAAATTTTTTCATGGGTTTGCTCCCTGAACATAACACCAATAGCACAGACATTGAGATTGACAATTAATAATGGTCCTCCTTAAAATGAGAAATTTCTGTAATATAAAGGATACAGTTGACAAGTCCAAATGGAAACTCACAGAATGGGAAATGGTCTTCACAAAACCCCCATTTGACAGAGGGTTGATCTCCAAATTATACAAAGAAATTTTAGAAACCAGTCACCATATTACCAACTAATCCAATTAAAAATTGAGGTACATACTGAATAGAGAATTCTCACTAGAGGCAAACAGAATGGCTAAGAGACAATTAAGAAAGTGCTCAATATCCTTAGTCATCATAGAAATGCAAATCAAAACAATTCTGATATACCAAATTGTTCCTGTCAGAATGGCTATAATTAGAAACACCAATGACAACTTATGCTGGAGAGGATGTGGAGAAAGGGGAACACTCCTCCATTAATGGTGGGAGTGCAAACATCTACAGCCATTTTGTAGATCAGTGTGGCAGTTCCTCAGGAAAATGGGAATCAGTCCACCACATATACCAGCAATTCCTCTCTCTGGTATATATCCATATGATCCACATCCATGTGGAAATACATAGAAATGGGTTAATAATTAAGACAGAGTTAGGCGATTAGAAACTAGCACCTGGGCAATAGCATTGTATCAAATACAGAGTCTCTGTGCATTATTTGGGGCTGGCTTCTTGGCGGCAGGACAAGACCAGGTGGCGGCGGGCAGAAAAACCCTACTCGTTTCAAATGGCACCCACGTGGCTAATAAGAACTTCCACTTAAAATTTAACAAAAGCTTAAAAAGGGGTTTTACAAACAAAAGAACAGAGACAAGCAAGGTTTTTTGATAGCAGCATTTTTCTTGGTTGGAATCTGCTTTGCAAGAGACAAGCAGATATTTGCGCGGCTCCTTTAAGGGAGGATTCCTGACTCAGCATGAGCGGCAAAAAAAACCGCATAGCTTTTAAGAAACTCTGCTAACAATTTATTGGTGTGTATGATAGCTGCCAATGGCAATGACCACATCTCCAAGCTGGCAGCATGCTTGGAGATGGCAGCGCAGACCAAGGCGGTGAGCACAGCTTTCAGTGCTGTCAGTAAAAGTACCCGCCACCGCCATCTTTGTTAAACAGTGGCTGACACAGCTATGATTTTCATTTCAGCAATGTTGTTGTTTACCAGACAAAAGACTTGTGCCCAGAAAAAGATAAAGATTTACAGTAAAGACAGATTCATATGAAGAAAAACCTCTAAAGTTTTACAGTGTGTTTTAAAAAATACATAGGTTTGGGAGAGAAAAAGAAAATGGTTTTAAAAAGACAGGAATTAGGTGTGGTCGCACACACCTTTAATCCCAGCACTTGGTAGACAGAGGCAAGCAGATCTCTGTGATTCCAAGTAAACCTGGTATGCAGAGTGAATTCCAGGACAGATAAGAGTTACACAGATGAAACCCTGTCTCAAAAAAATGAATAAATAAAAAGTAAAAGAAACAGAGTAATAATAAAGCCACACAAAGATGAAAAGCTCAGAGAGAATCTGGTTACTGTATGGTATTACATTGTCTTTGCATTGTTTGACTGCTGAGGAAACAACTGGTAAAACAAATGCTGCTGAATTAATTCAATTTATATATTTTAAAAATGCTTTGACTCCAAAATTTAAGTCTAAGGACAAGTTACTGGGGAAAAGGATTTTTATTTTTGTTTCCACAGAAAATAAAAAGCTGTGGATTCCTTCCAGACTAATGTGGTTTGATCAAGCCAGGCCCCCTGAAACAGAGTCGCTGGTGATCCAACATTCCAAACAGCTTGGACAAAGCAGCCTCGCAGACTACAACCAGGATTTCTGCTTGTTCTTAGGATTCCCCCATGACAGCGCCACCTATCAGCAGGAAGTAGTTTGGAAAGAACGATGCCCAAATTCCCAAATATTGTTTATAAATGTTTGTTTTCATTAAAATGGTGTTAGTTATAAATGGATAATGATCACAACCAATATCTTTTTAAAGGTAAAAAGTGAATTATGGTACAGATATGTATTTTGGAATGGATGTTCATTTATTGATACAATTTAAGGTCAATTTTGTGATATGTATATTTCTCTTGTTTAGGTATTGTGTTTATATAGCTCATTTATGTATAATGTATAATGTAGTACATACAGATTATAGATAATTATCTATGATAGTCAAAGCTTAGAGTTAAGTTAGTTAGGTTTTCAAGATACACAGAGATGTATTTGAGATAGGAATTCTTCAAACCTTTCAAAGACATACAGAATATGGCATTTAAAATGGTTTAGGGTTTTTCTCGACAATGAGACATAAATGCTCCTGGCAATACCACCTTCGTCAAAAAGGAAGATAAAGATGGACTTTGAAGAAACTTGTTATGGAGGTTACTTTCAATATAGCAAGACTAGCCATTTGGACAAGACACTGCTCTTGTCTGGACTGTTTGACTTTGTGCTATATAAACTGGACATGAAGGACCCACAGAAAAGTGATTGCTGATTCAAGATGGACATTGCTATAGAGTTCCTGCTTCATGGAAGAGTCTGCCAGACAGTCTGAAGGACACAGAGAAAAGTGACTGACAATCTGCCAATACAAGAAGACAGTTTAAAGTTTGGTGCTTTGCTGAAGAGTCTACTAGACACACTATGGCCTATGGGCTGAAGATGGAAAATTACAGAAGAACTTCGGTTGACTAACCAGGCAAGATGTCTCTATCATATCTAGAGTTTATATATTATCCTTCTGTGGTCGTTGATGGAGTTGAAGACAGATAGTTATGGTTAGAGTTTTCCTTAGTTATGCTTAAAGATAAGTTACATATATGACTTTAGACTCACAAATATAGGATAGATGATAGAATGCTTTCTTTTAATCTTGCTAAATGTTAATGGACTAAATATTGTTAACTGTGATTCTTATTTGATAACTGTTATGTGATATATTTTGCTATGTTAAGCTTAAAACCCTTCTTTTTATTTAGACAGAAAAGAGGAGATGATGGGAGATGTCATTCTGTATATGTTTCTCATACTGTTTAATGAATAAAACACTGTTGGCCAATAGGAAATAAGATAGTTGAGACTAGGAGACAAGGAGGAAAGAGGAAGTAGTAAGGAGGAGTCAGGATGGAGAGCCTGGAGAGAACAGAACCGCCATTCCTCCGCTCTCAGTAAGACCACATGGAAATACATAGAAATGGGTTAATAATTAAGACAGAGCTAGCCGATTAGAAACTAGCACCTGGCCAATAGCATTGTATCAAATACAGAGTCTCTGTGCATTATTTGGGGCTGGCAGCGTGGCAGCAGGACAAGACCAGATGGTGGGCAGAAAAACCCTACTCGTTACAATTAGGTGAAGGCTCCAGGATGGCATATAAGGTAGTCATTAATCTCATTATCATGGAAGGGGATTAATGATAGCCTCTCCACTGTTGATTGCAATATTTGTTGTTTTCATCATTGTTGGTCTCAGGGCATTTTCCCAGTGCCAGATTTCTCCTTAAGTCTATAATGGCTCCCTCTTTTAGGGTATCTCTTTTCTTCTTCGGAAATATTCTTTCCCTGTCCTCAACTTCCTATTCCTTCTTGACCACATTAACAGGAAAGAACACCAGGATACACTACACAACAAGAGGTGTCATCTGCTCTGTGTCCAATAGATGCTTATCCATGTCTTTATGAGGTGAGTAACCATCATTGAACATGTTGTGTGCCAAATCAAAACAACTTCACACATCAGATCTCAATAGATGGTGAATGCAGCAGAAACTGGAACTTCCCTACCAGAAATTTTCTTGAAATTTGCCCTGACAAACCAGCAAGTTTTTGAAATCACAGGGTTATCTCTACACCTAATCAGTCCTTGTTAACTTGGGCCATGCATTTTCAAGGAACTGACTAGACTTCCCTTCAACAGAATGTTTGTCTTCCCCATAAAGTTAATAGAAAGAAATACATGAAAATTCAAACACAGTTTCCATTTACATGCAAAATAATATTCTAAAGAAAATATTACAAGATTTGCACCCACCTAAATGCACAAGGTTCATCAAAGGCATTTTATTAAGTCTTGATAAAGAAGCCTTCCTTACGAACAGCACCCTTCAAAAGCAAAAATACAAAAAAGGAAAAAAAAAGACAAAGAAAAAAGGGAGCATATTCAATGTAATGACTGTGGCAAATAAACAGGAAAAAAAAATCAAATAAATCATCAATGGCTATAAATATAATGTACAAATCTGGGAACATTTAGGGCATTATTCAAAAATTATTCTAAGTATAACCCAATTTTTAAAAATTTTATATTTTGTAAAATATGTTATGAACTATATAAATTCAATTATGTTCAGAATAAAACGACCCTTCACTTTATTTAACAAATAGAACATTGCTGAAATGAAAGGACTTAAAATTTTTTCATAGAAGTGAGTCAGAAATTAGAAAGGGGGCTGACCTCAAATATTTAAAGTATAAACTGCTTAACATTAGTGGTAAGACAGAATTTATTTGTTCACTTTTTAAAGACATCTTTCTTTTAAAAGACAGATTTTTTTATAATTTTTTTTAATTTTATTTAATTTTATATAACAGTCCAATTAAATGAAAACAAACATTTATACACAATATTTGGGAATTTGGGCGTCGTTATTTCCAAAATACTTCCTGCTAGTAAGGGGCGCTGTCTTGGGGGATTCGAAGAAGATTCAGATATCCTGGCTGTAGTCTGTAGGGCTGTTTTGTCCAGCTGTTTTGAATGTAGGATCAGCTTGTACTCTGTTTCAGGCGGTCTGGCGTGATCAAACCACATTAGGCTGAAAGGAATCCACATCTTTTCATTTTCTGTGGAAACAAAAATAGAAATCATTTTCCCCAGTAACTTGTCCATCAACTTAAATTTTGGAGTCAAAGCATTTTTATTATTTTACATGTCGATCCCAGTTCCCTCTCCCTCCATCGCTCCCTCCCCCCCAGCCCTCCCTCCCTCCTTCCCTCCCTATTTACCCTCTCTGCCCTCTCACATGCACTCTAAACACCCTCCCCTCCAATCCCCCCACCCCAATTCCATATGTAGGGGAGTGCCATCCAGTTGGGGTCATGTAGATCTGACAGGTCTTGGGAAGTAGGGACTAGGACTGCTCTCCTGTCTCTAGTTTAAGCAGTTATCCCTCCATGGGGGATATGTTCGCAAAGTTCTTTTGTGAACCAGGGATACATCCTGGCTCCACTCTCTGAGGTCTCTTTGACTGCTCAGTCCTTCTGGCTGAGACCCATAATCAGGGGGGCCTGAGTCAGTCCCATGCTGGCTTCCCAGCTATCAGTCTAGTGGCCACTAGCTCCTCCTTGTTGAGGTAAGCTGTCTCTATGTGTTTCTGCAGCATGGTCTTGTCCTCTCCATCTGCATCTCAGTTCTAGTTTGACTCAGTGTTTATGTATGGGTGTTTGATCCTGTTTTCAACAGGCATTAGTTGAGGGCGCCCTGGAGAAGTTAGTTGTTGATCTCACTCTCTGGGAAGGGCATTTATGATAGCCTTTCCCCGTAAGCTCAACTTGTTAGTTGGGAGCTGTCTTATACTTCTCTCGACCTTTCTTTGTGTTCAATTTTATCTTCAAACCAATATTGGCTCCCTCTTTTATGTTCTCTCTCTCTGTCTCTGTCTGTCTCTCTCTTTTTCCTATCTTCTATTCCTAACCAGGCTCAATATTCCTGGTCGCACATGTTTTCCTTTCCTCCCCCTCATTTTCTTCTACTTCTCTCTCATTCGCTGTCCTCCCCCACTTCACCTGAGCTCTGGGGGACTTGTCCCTTCCCAGTTCTGTGAAGGACTTTATGTGAATCTCTTAGAATAATCCTGCCATTCTTGCAGGGTTAAGATGGTATCTCAAAGTTGTTTTGGTTTGCATTTCCCTGATAGCTAAGGATGTGGAGCATTTTCTTAAGTGTCTTTCAGCCTTTTTGATTTCCTCCATTGAGAATTCTTTCTTCAGTTCTGCACCCCATTTTTTAATAGGGTTATTTGGTGTTTTGTTGACTAGTTTCTTGAGTTCTTTGTATATTTGGGAGATCAGCCCTTTGTTGGATATAGGATTGGTGAAAATCTTTTCCCAGTCTGTGGGCTGCCGTTTGGTCTTGTGCTTTGCCTTACAGAAGCTTCTAAGTTTGAAGAGGTCCCATTTATTTATTGTTTCTTTCAGTGTCTGTGCCCCTGGAGTTATATTCAAGAAGTGTTCTCCTATACCAATTTGTTCAAGGGTACCTCCTACTTTCTCTTCTATGAGGTTCAATATGGCTGGATTGATGTTGAGGTCTTTGATCCATTTGGACTTGAGTTTTGTGCTTGGCAACAGACATGGGTCTATCTGCAGTCTTCTACACACCCTCATCCTTTTGTGCCAGCACCATTTGTTGAAGATGCTGTCTTTGCCCCATTGTATAATTTTAGCTGTTTTGTCGAAAATCAGGTGTTCATAGGTGCGTGGATTAATATCAGGATTTTCAATCCGATTCCATTGGTCTTCCTGTCTATTTTTATGCCAATACCAAGCTGTTTTCAGAACTATAGCTCTGTAGTAGAACTTAAAGTCAGGAATGGTGATGCCTCCTGAAGTTCTTTTATTGTATAGGGTTGTTTTGGCTATCCTGGGTCTTTTGTTTTTCCATATAATGTTGATTATTATCCTTTCAAGGTCGGTGAAGAATTGTGGTGGGATTTTAATGGGGATTGCATTGAATCTGTAGATTGCTTTTGGTGAGATTGCCATTTTTACTATGTTTATTCTACCTAACCAAGAGCATGGGAGGTCTTTCCATTTTCTGGTATCTTCTTTAATTTCTTTCTTTAGAGTCACAAAGTTCTTATTATATAGGTCTTTTACTTGTTTGGTAAGCATTACACCAAGATAGTTTATGTTGCTTGTGGCTATTGTAAAGGGTGATGTTTCTCTGATTTCTTTCTCTGTCTCCTTGTCGTCTGAAAAAAATAGGGCTACTGATTTTTTTGAGTTTATCTTGTATCCTGCTAGTTTGATCAAGGTGTTTATCAACTGTAGGACTTCCCTGGTAGAGTTTATTGGGTCTTTAGAGTCACAAAATTCTTATTATATAGGTAAAAGACAGATTTCTTAAGACATCCTAATGAGTGGGAAATTTTCTTTCATAATACTGCTGATGCTGCTGATTTAAGAACTGCTTCATACAAGCCAGTAGCCAATTTTCATGATCATAATCGGTATTATGTCAGTGCAAAAGTTGAGCTGAACACGTCAAATTTTCAACAGGAGAAAGTTCTCTGTGGCATCAGAAATCAGAAGGCTGTGCCTGATAAACTAATCACTATTAAAAAAAAAAAAAAAAAAAAAAACTAGCACAATCCTGATGAACTTACTTGATGCTACTTCCTTACATTTAATCATCAACTTTGATTATGCACAAAGCATGATCAAAAACAATGAGGTTATTTTCCTTGCCAAAGTTCATTTTGTATAAATCAGTTGCATCTTGCATCAGCATTTGTTCTCAAACTCTCAGGTTCTGTAAGAACTAAGAACATATAATTGTAGGGTACTCCTCCATTATCTGCACACTGTTTCCACGACACTAACACATATAACTTAGCAATGAAAACACATGATACAAGTGATCTATATGCAGGAATTCTGGCAAGTTAAACCAACAGAATAGCTGCCATAAAACTGTAGCTATTTCCTACCAAGGGTAGGCTTCAAGACACATTGAGTTAACATTCAAATCTCATATCCATAGCTTCATTCTAACTTTTGTTATCATTTGTACTGGCAGCTAAAGATGTCATTACTGGGGACCCAGTGACATTGATAACACTGGTACTGGTACTTGTGTTGCGCACAGCATTGCTGGTCACATTAACACCCAAAGTGAGTCTGCTCTGCTCCAAGGCCCTCACTTGCACAGCAAATGCCTCCAGCTTCTTCTCCCCATTGGCCGGGTAGGAGTTCTGGCAGCCTTCAGCATCTGCAATGAATGCAGGCTTTCTGGTTAGAGTAACAATGTCAGTACTGGCTGCTGCATGTAAGATTACCTGGATTTTGCATAGCATGCCCACATTTACATCCTTTCTTTCCCTGGGGCTTTTTGCACACAGACTTGGTAGGACTTCCTGGCATAACATGATGACTAAGAATCTTTACCTTTCCTGCCTAGTCTTTTTAAAGAATACCTGGCTTGGATTTAGAGTGGGATTTCTTGGATCCATGTTCATGACAATTTTTCATGCTTTTAGTAGATAAAAGTACAGTTTTGGTGGTCTTGGGTGTTGTACCTCAATTGGAAACAGTAGCTATAGGTTGAAGGAAGATTTTCCTTTCATGCTTCACTGTCTCAGGAGCAGATGCCCCAAGGGTTGTGCCTCTGATTATGGTAGAAATTGGAAGTGACTGAACTTTTTCACTGTATCTTTCATATCTGGTTCTTTTTCGATTCAACTTTGCTACCTTTGGAGTTGCTGCTGTACATGATTACACATGGGGTATAGGGCTGGTAGACATAAAAATATTATGGCTAAGAGACTTGGAAGAAAGCTGCAAAAAAGGTTCACTGGATACAGTGGCTTCCAAATTTGGATGCAAATTAGGACATCCAACCTCTGTATTTGAAACAGTTTCTAAACTGCGGATTACTTTCTCATCACTCAGCAAAAGAGAGTCACCAGGTTTTGGCTCTTCACAGAAACTCCAGATATCAATACTTGTGGAGCACAAATCAGTGGCTACCGTGTCACAGACAGGTGACAGGCTCTCATACAGATCCTCAGTTTTTATATCAACAGTATTATACATGTCGATCATATTTGGATGTTCGGGTGAGGGGATATTTATACCAAATCTATCTATTGAAGCCCTTTGTAAGTAGGCAAACCATTGACAACAGAACTGCCAATAGCAATGCTGAGGGCACTTTCAGACTTTGGAGATAAATTAGCATGGGGATCTGCTATGGGTTCTGAGGTTGAAGGTAAAGGGGACTGTGTCAAACACAGAGTGAAGGATGAGTCTGAAGGTTTCTCTATGTCCTCACAAAACAATGATCCTTCATTGAGTAAAGCTAAAATATCAAAAGAACAATCAACTGTCTTATGTCCTGTGCCAGTCTTGTCTGGGTTATATATTCACATAGTTTCTTGTAGCAGTTTACCAGGATGCTTAACTGCTTGTTTCCCTCAAAGTGCTCATAATCTATGCACTAGCTACATGAAGTTTTCATTATCATTTTCTTGCCTTTACATGTTTTGCAGACATATTGTTGACAGGTGGATTTGGTGGGTGCAATAGGATCTTGTAGCAAATGTCCACAAACACAGGAAGAGAGAGACTGTCGCAAGTAAGGCAGGATCCTGATAATCTCTTGAAATGCCTTGGGGTCTCCAGGGTCATGGTTGAGCACTAGGCGGTTGGTGGAAATGTAGAGAGCAGTAGCATTCATGGGGTTCATTACAAACACTTGGACACAAATGGCTCTCAGTTGAAAAGAAATTCCAGATGCAAGTTTCTAAGCAGCCAGGGAACAATTGTGAGTTTACAACTATTAGGAGAAATCTGAGCAGAACCACTGGCCAAAGCAGCAACCAAAATCCATCAAGTGTGTGAAGCTAAAGCATCCTCCCACACATGGGGCCTCAGTGCCCCTCCTCTGTCCCTTAGTCGAGCAGAACAAAGAAAAAGGAAACTAGTGAGCAATCAGCTATGGAGTTCAACCAAGGTAGCCACAGATTGTATGATCTGGCCTGGAATGGCACTTGGTTTAGCCCTGCAGCTCTCCTGGTGGCCTGGGCTCGAGCAGCATATCTGGCCACAGAGGCAACATTGGATGGAGCTGTAAGCAACGGTATGGACCAGATAAGTTCCAGGAGCACTCGTATCTCCAGCCATGGGGCCTTACTCCATTGCAGCACCTTCACAGAGGCAGTGGTATGACAAGGACTACCATGCAGGAGTCTAGTGCCAGGAGCTTAGGCAGTGGTGGGTGTGTCTGCTGTAATCTTGCAATGCTAGATATGGGGTCCATTCTGTGCCTCATGCAGCAGGAAGGAGGCCCCTACCAAAAAAGGGAGACCCAGGAGGAAATGTGCAAGCCCAAGGTTTTATGAGTGGGCAGAAAACAGGCCCAGCAAGCAGTGGCTGCACCACTCATTCCTAGGTTGCAAACTCAGAATCACCAGCACTAGTGCAGGCCACTCACAGCCCCAGCCCACTCACAGCCCTGCCATCTTTTCAGCACAGCACTGATGACTCATCCCAGCTCTACTGCCACTGCCACTGTCTGTTGAGCCATGGCTTAGGCGAGTTCACCACACCAGGCCACCACCACAGCCCAGCAAACAGGCCTTCTGCAGTCCCCTCCCTTGGGCCTGGCTGCCCTCACCTTCACTTCATGCACAGCTCTACTTCATTTGGGCACATACTGCTCTGTTTGTGGTGGATGGTGCAGTGCTTCAGGCCCACCTGGTATCCTAGAACAGAGCATGCTCAGTTCAAGACTCAAGCTCACTCTGCTCTTCCCCAGGTGCTCTCAAATACTCTCTCTCCTAGGTTGTATGGGTTTTGGTTGATTAGTAAGAAGGTACATTGTCCCTTTGCTTGGGCTGTCCCTGTAGTGCACTGTGGTGTAGGGCCCAGGGTCCCAGGGGGCCTCCCCATGTCTCGCCACCTTGATATCATTAACTCAAGGGGCAGAGACACTGTCATCCTTGAGACTCTAATGTGGCTATCCCTAGCTAGCATGTGCACAGCATGCTTTCAATCCCTCCACACCATCCCTCCAGCTTCCTTTCCATCCGTTTCCCCTTTCACCTGATTTGTCTCTAAAAGCCCCCTCAATGCCCTCCTGGAGCTACCGACTGGCAACACACCCCTCACCTCTCGTTAATATAGCCTTTCGCCATTAATAGTGCACTTTGACAGTCCATTTAGAAAACCCTACAAACACATTAGCCCATGCAAACTATCCCCGCCTGCCTCGCTGCGACCCCTTCCCCCACGCACAACCCCCCAAATAAAAATGAGCACACTACGAATGACCTGATCTCCACTTCTGGCTCCTTGAACAGGGCGTGCTCACTGCAATTGTCAAGCTCTCTCTGCTCCTCCCACACATGCTCTCAAATTCTCTCTCCAAGGTTGTGTGGGTTTTGGTGGATTGGATAGAAGGCACATTGTCCCTTCTCTTGGGCTGTCCCTTTAGTGCACTGTGGTGCAGGGCCTGGGGTCCCAGCCAGGCCCCACTGCTGTGGGAGAGAGGAACCTCTGGATAATAGACCAATAGAGTCTAACACAATTGAGGCAGTCATCAAAACCCACCCAACCAAAAAAAGCCCTGGGCAAGATGGCTGCAGTGGAGACTTCTACCAGAAATCCAAAGAGCGAATACCAATATTCCTCAATAGTTCCACACAATAGGAACAGAAGGCTCATTACCAAACTCTATGAGGCCACAAGTACCTAGGTACCCAAGACACAAAAAGATACAAATAAGGAAGAGAACTACAGACTAATATCCCTCATGAACACGAATGAAAAACTCCTCAATAAAATACTAGCAAATCAAATCCAGGCACACATGAGGGAAATCATCCACAATGACAAAGGAGGCTTCATTCCTGCATTGCAGGGATGGTTTATCATGTCACGCCCAACCTCAATCAACAAGGAATACGCAACTCAGGGGAGATCTTCTTCTAGTAGTTTAATCATGTTCCTTGAACATGCTTCTTCTAACTCCGGTGAAACAGAGTTAAATCCCCTTGCGCTAAACAACTCTAGTGACCAATGTGGACCCTGCAGATAGGCTGCTCTTATAGGGAAGCAGGCAAGCTGAACAGGCTTAGCCAAATAAGGACTTGTTTATGACAGAGAGTGCTCACCATCTGGAAGGTGGAAGGGGGAAGCCAGCGCCATCTTTAAGGCGTGGCACTTCACAGCTCTCTACATTATCATTTGAAAATCTATCAATGTGATCAACCACATAAACAAACTGAAAAAGAAAAACCACGTGATCATCTTACTGGATGCTGAAAAGGCCTTTGACAAAATTCAACCCCATTTCATGATAAAGGTCTTGGAGAGACAGGAATAAACAAGTAAACCAACAGCCAACATCAAACAGAATGCAGAGAAACTTAAGGTGATTCCTCTAAAATCAGGAACAAGATGAGTCTGTTCTCTGTACATAGCTCTTCAATAATGTACTTGAAGTTCTTGCAAAAGGAGTCAAACAACAATAGGAGATCAACAGGATGCAAATTGAAAAGTAAGAAGTCAAACTATCACTATTTGCACATGATATGACAGTTTACATAAAGGACACAAAAAGCTCTACCAGGGAACTGCTACAGCTGACATAAACATTCAGCAAACTAGCAGGATACAAGAGAAAGTCAAAAAAATCTGTAGCCCTACAATATACAGATGACAAAGGAGCGCAGAAAGAAATCAGAGAAATATTACCCATTACAATAGCCACAAAAAACATAAATTATCTTTAATGCTTACCAAACATGTGAAAGATTTATATAGCAAGAACATTGGGTCTTTAAAGATGTAAATTAAAGAAGATAACATAAAACAGAAAGATCTACCATGCTCATGGATAGGTAGGATAAATATAGTAAAGATAGAAATCTTGCCAAAAGAAATCTAAAAATTCATTGCAATCCCCATCAAAATCCCATCACAATTCTCCACTTACCTTGAAAGTATAATAACCTGTATTGAATGGAAAAACAAAAGACTGAGAATAGCCAAAACAAACAAGTACAATAAAAAAAATTCATGATGCATCACCATCCTCAACTTCAAACTGTGCTATAGAACTATAGTTCTGAAAACAGCTTTGTATTGACACATAGGTAAACAAAAAGAATTAAATCAAAAACCCTGATAATAACCCACCCACCTATGATCATCTGAGTTTTGACAAAACAAAACAGCTAAAACTATACAATGGGAGGAGGAACTCATCTTTAACAAATGTTGGTGGCATAACTGGCTGTTGGTGTGTATATAAGACTGCAGAAAGACTGAGAAGATTATGTAAGGCAAAGGACACAGTTGATGAGACCACACAGCAGCCCACAGACTGGGAAATGGTCTTCTATTACCCTATATCTGACAGAGGGACGATCTCAAACATATACAGAGAAAACACGAAGTTAGTCACCAAAACACCAAATCGCCTTATTAAAAAAAAAAAAAAAAAAAAAAAAAAAATGGGGTATAGAACTGAATAAAGAATTCTCAATAGAGGAAATAGAAAAGGCTGAAAGACACTTAAGAAAGTGCTCATCATCCTTAGCTATCAGGGAAATGCAAATAAAAACAACTCTTAGATAATGTCTTATTCCTGGTAGAATTGCTAAAATAATTAACACCAATGACAACTTATGATGGAGAGGATGTGGAGAAAGGGGAACCCTCCTCAAATGCTGTTGGGATTTCAAATTTGTACTGCCATTTTGGAGATAATTATGGTGGTTGCTCAGCAAAATCAAAATCAGTCAATTACTGGATCTGGCAATCCCACTCTTTGGCATATATCTAAATGAACAACATCCATACAACAAAAAGATCTGTTTAACTATGTTTGTAGCAAGAACCTGAAAACAACCTAGATGCCCCTCAAGCAATCTACAGATTCAATGCAATCACCATTAAAATCCCACTCAATTCTTCACTGACCTTGAAAGGATAATAATCAACTTTATATGGAAAAACAAAAGACCCAGGATAGCCAAAACAACCCTTTACAATAAAAGAACTTCAGGAGGCATCATCATTCCTGACTTTAAGCTCTACTACAGAGCTATAGTTCTGAAAACAGCCTGGTATTGGCAAAAAAAAAAGACAGGTAGACCAATGGAATCAAAATGAAAATCCCGATATTAACCCACACACCTATGAACACCTGATTTTCGACAAAACAGCTAAAATTATACAATGGGGGCGAGGACATCAAATTCAACAAATGGTGCTGGAACAATTGGATGACGGTGTGTAGAAGACTACAGAGATTCCTATAAGGTCCCTCACACATGGGGGAAAGGAGAAGATCCCCAGAGCACATGGGAAATGGGGGGGGGCAGTGAATGGAGAAAGAAATAGGAGAAAGTGAAAGGGAAGAGAGGAAAGCATATGTGACAAGGAAGATTCAGTCTGCATAGGAATAAAGACAGAAGAGAGAGAGAGAGAGGCAGTGAGACAGAGAGAGAGGGAACATAAAAGAGCTAGCCATTATTGGTTTGAAGAGAAAACTGAACCAAAATAAAGTTCTAGAGACCTACAAGACTGATTCCAACTAATAATTAGAGCAACCTTGAAAAGGCTACCATAAATGTCCTTCCCTAATAGTGCGATCAACAACTGACTTATCCACCATCATGGAGTCCTGATCTAGTCCCTGTTTGAAACAGAATAAAACACCCATAACTAAACAGTGAGTCATACTAGAATCCAGATGCAGAGAGTGACAACAAGACCAGATTACACAAACACCTAGAGACAGCTGACCTGAACTAGGAGGAGCTAATTGCCCCCCCCCAGATTTATAGCTGGGAATACAGCATGGGACTGACTCAGAACCCCCTGAATATGGTTCTCAGCTAGAAGGACTGAGCAGTCTAAGGGACCTGATAGAGTGGGCCCGGGATGTATTCATGGTGCACAAAATGACCTTGCAGACACATCCCACATGGAGCAATATGGCCTTAACCTAGAGAGAGAAGTCCTAGTCCCTACTTCAAATTACTTGACAGATCTACATGACCCCACCTGGATAGCATAGCCCTACCTGTGGAATGTGTATTGTGGGATGGGAGGGGAGGGAGGTCAGGGTACAAGTGAGGGGGGGGGACTGTCAGCAGGAGGAGGGGAGTGGGAACTGGGATCAACATGTAATATATATATATATATATATATATATATATAGTATAAGATATATATCTGACATTTCCCTCAATTGTTGCCCTTGAGATGTTACATTTCTATTGACTAAAATTATTGCCTGCCCTTGTCATATATTCCCCCCACAAAAAAGTGCAACCAACTTAAAGGGAACTGATATTTGATCAAGATTTCTCTAAAAAAAGGGAAGCAGCTTACTTTGAGAATACAATATTTATCATCCTGATTTGTTACATTCTATAAATGGTTGAGTATCTGTAGAAAAAATTTTCTGCCAAAATAAAAAAAAATGTTTAATGCAATTATCAATTACATTAATGAGGCAAGTCTAAACTACAGGAGAATTTTCTACACAGAAATAAATAATCAACATTACATTAGAGAAAGGAAATGAAACACGTAAAACCTACAAATATTGGACAGCATTAAACAATCACAGATAACAGCAATAATGCACTTAAATCAGATATTAAAAATATACTGATAATTGATAGTTTTGAAAATCAAAATAACATATTTTTAATATGTTGAAAACTTGCCTATACTGACTTCAAAAAACTTCACACTTCCCTAGAGACAACAACATTTGCAGCACAAGTTCTGATAGATATTAATAATAAAATTTGGAGTCAGTTCTCAGAGGGTGAAAGCTGATGGATCTCAGAAGCACAGCCATGTGAGCCTCTAGAGTTCTTACCTCTACCAGTGTTCAGACCAAAGGAGCGATCCTGTTGTCACAAGGCCTTCTTGATTGACTGCTGTCTTTATGAAAGCTTAGAATGACTGCTCAGACTGAACACCCTCACTGCAAGCCCTCTTGTCTCCTCCCACATTATATTCCCCTCTGTCCAGCCATATCCCTCCTATCTCACCATGGACAGTGCTGGGATTAAAGGCATGCCATCTCAATGCTGGGATAACATTTCTGTTAGCAGTTTCTCTTTTAGGTGGAGTCTTTCTCTCTCCCTCCCTCTCTCCCCTTATTAATGGCTTTCCCTCTTCCTCTCCCTATGTTTCTCTGTAGATATCTCCCTAACTCTCTCCCTTTTTCTCCAATCGCTCTTTCTCTAATAGGCCAAAGTGGCACTGAGCTAATAGATACATGTATCTTTCTCCTAAGAGGTGGGATTAAATCTGTGTCCCACTGCTGCCTGTTTATGGATGACCTTGCATACTTCACTTCCTGCCTGTATGGCTAACTAATGTCTTAGGAGTGTTACTAACTTGTGATTGAGTGTATGTAGTAACTAGTGGCTTTGTGTGGGTGGGCTAACTAAAGGCTTATTTGTGTGACTTGGCGCTTAACCACATGTGTAGCTATCTAATGACACATCTCTGTGTGGCGCCTGCACTGCTGTCAAAGCCCGAGAAGCTGGGGATTGTGTAGATGTTAAGAACACAGGACTCTTGCTTTATATTAAGAAGGTTCTTCAGTATTTCCCTTTTAGTCTGGGGGGCTAGCTTATATACCACAGCACTAGATGGAGGAGGGGGAACCAGACCTTTGGTTAGTCATCTCAGGTTCCAAGAACAGGTTAGTGTGCATTCAGGGTTGCAGAATCCAAAGGAACAATAGCATTTTGCATTACAAAACATGTCCCCTGTTTTCTAGATGTTACAGCTGCCTGCCCTGAGGGCAGATGGAGGGGGAGTAAATTCTTAGTCTAGGTCTTAATTCTTACAATTCCCCCTTTTTTATTTTCTATGAGAGACCCCCTAGCTTAGGTCTCGCAGAGTGTGGCACCCCTTACCGGTCTTCAGGGGCCCCAGCAACCTCATGTTTTAGGCTGGGGGGCTTCACTGCAAGTTGCCCGTCATGGGGGTACCTCATTTCTGCAGCATCTGTTAACAGACCCATGATTATTGGGAGAGCCATGGGCCAGACTGTGTTTCTTTTGTGAAAAGAACTGTCAGACCATGCATAGCACAAGAATCCCTACCCCAACCAATACTGGCTCCAACTTGCTGAGAGACAATGTGCCATTCAAAACCTGTGACCAACCTCCAATCTGGGCCATGGCATTCCACCTGCCATCTGCTGAAATAGGAGTAATTCAGGTCTTATTGACCTCTACTCTCTGGTCAGCCAAAATACTGGTAAAATTTACAAAAGACAAGGCCCTGCCAGCATTGAGGCTGTTGACCCCTACAGAGACATTTGCATTCCAATCAAGGTGATACAAGAGGAATGACAGAATGAAAGCAGGAGGCCTGCTATACCAACCCAAATTCCCTAATTGTTCCTGAAGTGAGGCAGTTTGGTGATTTAAGTCAGGAAAACTGAATATGAGAGTCCAAATCCAATAAGAGCTTTCAAGCAGGGCATTCTCTGCAGTTAGGGCTTCACTGATTCTGCCCGCCAGCTGGTTAACAGTCCCTACATTGGCAGCGAACTGAGCGACAGCAATCCCTGCAATGACAGCGACAGTCACCTACACAGCAATGACAGGAATGATGGCAGCAGTGAAATCAAAGTCCCTTCTTGGCTGTAGAGGATAATTTCTTCTCCCCCCAACTCGGTCTTCCATTATCATTGGGGCGAGGTCAGGAACTCGAACTACCAGGGCACTGGTGTCTCACGGGGACCATAAATTGCTCAGGAAGAAGGTTGTGGAAGAACTATTGAAAGATTTTCCCATCCCCCAAGGATCCTTTAAAGGTGGAGCACAGTGTCTCCAAGACAAGTGCCTATGCAAGTCATAACTTCCTGGGGTGCTTCCAGCATAGGGGCCCTGATATAGGGGCCACATAGCAGCATTTTCCTGTTCCTGCTGGAAGTTTATGTTATAGGACCTCTCTGAGTCCCCAGCAATTGCTCATGCTTGCATTGGGGTGAAAATCAGCAAGGGAGTCATTACTCAAAGCTATGCATAAAACCAAGAATCACCCATTGGGCAATTGAGAAAAATTAAGCACTCTCTGGAAGCCAAGGCTCCCCTGAGTCAGGAAGGTCAAATTACTCAGTAATGAAGTTTCTATTGGCACATTGGCAACCAGTAGTCGCAGGGAATGTTCTCTCCTGACTAACTGGCATCAGGATGTGGGGTTCCTCACCAAGGCCCAAACCACTTGTTCCTCCATGGGCCAGGGATTCCAGTACAGCAGGATTAGGTTCCTGATTAGGATCCACAGGACGAACATGTTGTTCTGGTATCCAAATAGGTTTCTCTGTTTCTGGGGGAAAAACACAAACAGCCCCTCAGGCCCTAGCTAATAGTGGGGGTGGGCGGTTGCCATAGTCGTGTAATTATGTCTTTCCATCTGACCCATCCCAATGTTTGGGAGGGTTTGTTCCAATGTTTCTCCATGGCAGGCAAGTTATTTTTATCTACAGTCAAAAAATTTAAATTAAAAAGTATAGTGCATAATTGAGAATTGGGGGAGAGCCTATATTCCCCCTTTTTTATTTTAGTAAAATATTGTTTAAGTGTGGCATGAGTGTCTTTCACGATGGCTTGTCCCATAGAGTTGTGTGGGATGCCAAATGCATGATTGATATGATGTTCCTTGCAAAAGGCCAAGAAGCGATGACTAGCCTATGTGGGACCATTGTCTGTTTTTAAGATATCAGGAACACCATATAGGCAAAGGCCTGTAAACAATGAGACATGACATCTTTAATCTTTTCTCCCCAGGTTAGAGATGCAAAAAACCACCTTAAAATATGTATCCACAGAAACTTGCATATATTTTAATTTTCTAGCTTAAGGCAGATGAGTGACATCCATTGCCAAATATTGTATGTATTCTCATGCAGCAGGCCTTAAGGAGTGAGGAGAAGTGGGATCAGAATCTCCTTGTGAAATATCAGATAAGGGTCTAAGCTGTCCAGTGGTTAGGGCCAAACTAGATCAAACCCAATTTGTATCTACCAATAATTTTTGAAAATCATTAATTTTGGTCAGTTTATCCAGGCTTAAAGTAATCTTTTGAGGACTGATACCAGAATATAACAATTGGTGACCCAGGTATTGATAGGGAAATTCTGGCCGGGGCTATACTTAAGCCAGCTAGTTGAAGATTATGTTGTATTTCTCCAAAAGCCTCTTTCATTTCCTTAGCATCCGGGCTGGCTAAAAGAATATCATCCATATAATGTAAAATATACAGGGATTGAAATTTCTCTGTAATGGAGGCAATGGGCAATGATACATAAATTTGACAAATTGTGGGTCATTGGCCATTCCTTGAAGCAACACCACCCATTGATATCTCTTATAAGGCTTTTTAAAATTAATAGAAGGTATGCCAGATGCAAATCGCTCACTACCCTCAGGATGCAAGGCAAAGCTAAAAATGTAATCTATTAGGTCTACAAATAACAAATGATAACCTTGAGGATACCTACAGGGGATGGTAAGCCAGGTATGTGGCTCCCATAATTTGCATGCAATCATTAACAGCTCAGAAATCTTGTAGGTGTCTCCATTTTCCAGATTTTTTTCTTTATAACAAAGATTGGAGTATTCAATGGGGAAGTAGAAGGAACAATATGTCCTGCCTCTAATTGTTCCTTTAGAAGTTGATGTGCAGCCTGTAATTTCTCAATAGATAGTGGCCATTGCTCCACCCATACTGGGTCATCAGTTTTTCAGATGATAGAAATGGGACCAGGCTGCATAGCAATAGCCCCTAGGGAAAATTTCCCAGCTCAGAGTGATCTCACACGCTTTTGATAATTAAATTTTTAGATACAACAGACTGAGGGTCACCTTGGGGGAATTTACCCAGTCCTCTTCCTTGTATATAACCTTGGTCAGCCAGCATATTTTTCACAGGCTCAGTAGTAAGAACTGCTCCCATGGCCAAAGCACATCTCTTCCCCAAAGATTAACAGAGTTATGAGTTATTACAAAAGTTGAAAAAAGACTTGTATGTCTATCAGCTGACCATTTAGGAAACTGAGTACTACATGCTGGAGCCACAGCAATTCCTTCTGAAATATCCTGGTTGTCCACACACAAAGCAATTCTTTTGTCTGGCTCCTCCATCCTTCCCACCTATTTGCATGACTGAAGCTATAACCTGGCCCATAATGTGATGAGGATCTATGTCCCAACATATGCATACATACTCATTAAGACTTTTGGCCTTATGGGGACTTAAAGCCTCTTTACAAAACTTGTTTGCATTTTCAAATGTGAATTGTTTAACAATGGGCATGGCATTTCCAACATCACCAAATATGTGGCCTGACAGCTGTAGGAGGTGGTCTGAAAAATCTGAATAGGGCTCAGACAGTCCCTGCCATACCTTAGATAGTTGATCTCCTGCAGCCTTATTAGGCAGGGCTTTGCAAGGTCTAGTAGCAGCAACAGCATTTTGTGCATGGACTTTTGGGTCAAAAAGAATTTGAGCTGCAAGTGTAGAATATTGCCTAGTGCGTGTGAGCATATCTAAATTCCTAGCAGGAAATCCAGTAGCAGCATTACTTTGTGTGGTTTCCTTGCAAAATTCTTGAAATTTGCCTCTCCAGAGCAAATAGTCACCCCCACTCAGCACAAGTCTATAGCGCTGCATCCAATCACTAAGGGTGCAATTTAATGCTGCAAAAGAATCAAAAATTGTCTGAGTAAAAGGAGCATGGGGCCCATAAACAGTGAAAGCCTCTTTAAGCTGTTTTATATCCTTAAAATTTAATGGGCTGTGCTCCCTTACCATGGTATCCTCCAGATTCAGTGTCTCAATCACTGGAAACACTTGTCTTTCCTATTCTAATGCTTCTACCTTGGTTATTAAATTTTTGGCCTCTTCCTCTAACACTCGAGGTACAGAGGACCTACAAAAGGAATCAGAATCACAAAAGGGGTTGTGTCTTGGCAGTTGGCATATGCGCTCACCAGCTTCAGTTTCTGATTCCAAAGTATCCAGTTCATCAGTTACAACATGACTATCATCTCTTAGTTGGGATCCCTCTTTTCCCCTGATAGATTGTTCAGATTCTAAATCTTGTAATTCCTCAAAAGTCCTATTCATCTCTGCCATTTTTTCTTTTAAATTGTTGCAATGAATTCTTTACCTGTCTTGTTTTAGTCCTATTGCCCTGTCTTTCAATAGGGCCACTAATAGTCCACTGAGCATTTCCTTACAGTTACTGGCACTCATCCTTCAATACACCCTCATTCACTTACTTTTGCAGGCCAGCCTTCAAGGGTGATCTCATGCTAGATGATCCTTTCTTTCCCAATCTTGGTTGGACCTACACTTGTAGCACCTGTGCCAGGAAGTGTTCCACAAATCGGGCAAAGGCCTAGAGATTGAAATAAAGACAAGACAGAGGGTCATTCATTCAATGGCAATGACGGAACACCAAATGCCAAATGCAGTTTACTGAGGGGAAAGAATGGTCTTAAATACAGACTTACAGCACAGTGGAAAATTACAGGAATTTTAGGCTTTGCTCCTCTCTACGAGCTGTGTGTTGTCATGAGGTGTGCTGTCATGAGGTGTGCTATCAAAACAGGAGGAGTACCAAAACAGCCTTGGGGCAAGGAGTTCTAGCCAACAGCTTCAGGCTTGCTCATGTTCTCAGGGGTCGATGCAGAGTCCTACATCATAACAGGAAGTGTGATAAACACATTGTAAATGTCTGCTTCTTTGACAATATAGTCATATCATTCTGGTGCTTCCCACATTATTTCATTGCATGGACATTATAATGTATTCATCAAGTTTCCTTAGAAGGAAACTGAATTGGAAATTCACATAGACATTTCCTTGGCCCTTTAAAAAGCCTATAGCACTGACGGAAAAAAAAATCAAAATGAATAGACATAACGGGAGACACAAGCTAGCAGATCAACTATACTCATAAAAAAATAATCAAAGAAATTTTATGATAGGGCCAGCCTCTCACAGAAATATCCTAGCCCCTGGTACCCACATCTGTCTTTGTTAGGATTTTATTGCTGTGAAGAGATACTACATACCATGGGAACTCTTAAAAAGAAAACATTTATTTGAGTTGTCTCACTTAATATTTCAAAGATTCAGTTAATAATCATTATGGGTGGAGCAAGGCAGCCTGCAGGTGAATGTGGTACTGGGGGTTAGTGTCCTTAAATCTTCACTCAGAGCTAACAGGATGTTCACCAACACACTGGCCAGCATCCTGTATATAAGAAACATCAATGCCTGTCTCTGCCCACATCCAGTGACATACTTCTTCTAACTAGAAAAGCCCACTCCCACAATCCCCCATCCCCTAATCCTCTTTTAGTAGCACTCACAGACTGTGGACTGAGAGTTGGAGGACTTTCCTTTCATCAGACTAAACCCTGTGAATGTCTGTGATAATTATTTGAATTGATCCGTTCAAGGAACCCTGGCAGTGCAACCAGGAGCTATCCCAGATGCATGAACTGGCTGTTTGTAGTGAGACTAGCTGTGTTTATGACACTTGTGTCAATCTCACAGAAATCGGCTGCCTGGGTCTCCTGAGTACTGGGGTTAAAGGAAAGCACAGCCACAAACCTGGCTTATAAAGCAGACTTTTGCATTACATAGGTAATGCCATTTTAAAATTCTTTCAGGGTCAGATTACAACTGAAACTTTGAAGAATTTAAATAGTAATAAGAAACAGCAAGTAAGGCCAGGAAGGCAATTAAATTCTTCAACAGAAAATTAGTACCATAATTATTTAATAGTATATGAGTAACATGAAACAGATGTTCACACTTCACTGACAGGTCTTGGGGTAGAGGTGTGTGAAGATGAGTGAAAGAGGAAAGGCAGAAGAAAGAAAAGATTAAACCTGGGGAAGGGATGTCTTGCTTGACTTATGTCTTATTCTAAGTAAGCTTCTTATCAGGAATATCTTCCAGTTGCCTACTTTCAGGGGGAGATGGAAGAAATGGGAGACTTTTAGGAAGTCAGTAGGAGTCATCTTTCAATTTGACCAGCTCATGCAAAGGCTCCTCATGCATTGTATCATGAGGAGAACACAGTGCATCTGAGGAACTTTACTGAATAAGCCCTCAGTGCCCTTGGGACCGATAACCCCAGCTCCATGTGGTGGGAAAAGTAGTGTTCACAAGATATGAAGCAACACCTCCACCAAGGCCCTGGATTTAAACAATTGCATTCTCTCCTAAGCATCTTCATTATGTTAAAGGACTGAATCTATTTCATTGTCAATACCTGAGGGTCTAAGTCTAGGTCACCAGGCTGATAATGAATCTCCTAAGCTCATTGATTTGTTTGAGAAGGAGCTATGTTCCTTCTTTATGAGTCAGGACCTAAACAGATGTCTTGCTTGCTCAGTCAACCTCTCAACACAACAGTGTTTACCTTTTCAAACAGTTGTCATCTGGGCTAATCTTGCCCAACTGGCTGAACTATGTGTTTCTCTAGAAGAAAACTGGACCACCACTGGCACTTAAATCAGGAAAGAGAAGCTGCATTCAGATGACAAACAAGATAGTATCACCTTTTCCTCCTAGAAAGCTGGATGATGGCTCTACGAATGAAGGAGTTTTATCACTGAAAATCAGAGGAAATGCTTGGAAAATGCATAGTAATGGAAAAAGTAGTCTTCCTAGAAAATTGAATACTTGGAGAGGAACAGAACTAGGAAGTTTGCATTTGTGAGCAATATTGTTAGTTGACACATGTTCAGTAGCAGGTTAATATCAAAAGAAAGCAAAAAGTAACTTCATTTTTCGAGGTTCTCTGCTTGAACAGGCATGGTAGGATGAATCTCTCCATATATGTATAATGTGGATTTATTATAATGTCTCAGAGGCTGTGGTCCAGGTAGTCCAAAAATGGCTGCCAGCAATGGGAATCTGAAGACCACAGCAGTTGTTTAAATCACCAGGGTGCATGTCTCACCTGTTCATTGTTATACTCTTAAAGTCCAAAGAAGAAAGCTCTAAAGCTAGTAAAGTTATAAACTTGGTAGTCATAGATAGGGCAAGGAGCAACTGAAGGAGAGCCTACTCATTCAATTCCCTTTATACATGCAGGATACCACCAGATGGTGTGACTCATATTAAGGTGAATCTAATTCTTCCTTATGTGTTTTGTTTTATTATTGTATTTCATTTTTGATTACTGACAGCCTCCTTAGTTCTGATATTAAACATGTGCACTGCCACCAAGTAGTTAAAGATGGATCTCATCATCTAATTCCATGTAAAGCTTCTCTGAGTGGCTATGACAGTTCTGGAACACACTCTGCCTGCCTGTCCTGTCTGAAATCCTATATGGGAACCCATTCCAACTTGTCATGGGTACAGAGAGCACAAATAACATCTATTGTCCCTAATATATTACCTTTCCTACCATAGGTTGTCTGGGCCTTTTTTGGTGAATATCTCCTATCTAAAAGCAATATATGTGGGCACATACAGGCTTATAGACACCCTTCAGGCAGAGAATATGTGCAAATATGTGGTTCCTTAAGGCAGATAATATGTGCAGTTATGGAGTGTCTTTAGTATTAGGGGAAGCAATTCCTATTTACTCTTTGTACATATTAATAGAACACCTCTGCCATTGCCCCACCATTGGTTGACTAAATTTTGACATATGAATTAAATGGAGCATTCAGTATTCATAGTGAGATATTCACCTTGTCCCAGCCTGTGGCATAGACCACGCCCATTGGGGGGGTGGAGACAGGGCCGGATGTGACCCGGGGGAACTGATTTTGAGGAGGATACTGAGAGAGCTCTCTTTCCAGCAGCACAGGAACAGCTTTCTGGGACCAGGAACCTGCTGGAGTTCATCTGTATATGTTGTAAGTTATGTCTCCCTGAATAAACATCTATTCAGCCTATTTTTTTTTCTCCTGATCCTTATCGAACATCAATATCTGGTGTCAGAAGCGGAATCCGGATTTTTACCGGACCTGGTTTACACCAAGGTGGCAGACTCCGCTCACTTCTCACACCATCCCCAAATGGGCAGGGTTCCTTGAGTAACCAGGTGGAAACACCACAGCTTGTGGAACATTTGCCACTGCCCTACAACTTTACATCCACTGTGGCACTGAGAAAGCACTCACTGCTTCTCATCTTTTGTCTATTCCCCACTTTGCATTTGCAGCTGTGGTGCACATGGCGCCTGCCCAGCTTGTGTGTTTTCTGTGGCCCAAAGGCGCCAGTAAGTGGCAACACCTGTTAGCCCTGGGGGTCCTAGAAATTTGCACAAAGCTCCTTTCACTCATGAGTTTAACAAAATTTTGCTTGCCTTAGTTTGTTAAGAGCTATTCTACAGGGACAACGATCAGAAGGATTGTCTGCTGCCAGATGCAATTTGGTGGGACACCGCCAGGCACTTCCACCACAAATTGAGATCAACAACTAAAACCATCAAAGTTCGAGGACAGCAGAATTATACCTAAGGTAATTGCAAACTTCTTCACCATTTAAGATGATATAATATGAGATCAATTGTTCCATACCTAGGGTGGATAATCTTATGATTCAAGACTTTAGAAATTCTTTTACTTCAAATATAGAAGGAATTTTAACATAAGAAAAATCATGGCTTAACCAATATATACATTTTGTTTTTGTAATAGCAATGGGTATCAACATTAAGATATTCTAAATGGTTTGAGCTTAAAGCAAACAATAAGAAAATTTTAAAAACCAACAGAGACTTAGTAACAGGGGTTCAAAATATGGAAAATAACAATAGAGAGCTAAAAAACCAAATGCAGAATATTGAAAATGACAATGGAGAGCTGACAATTAGAATGAAAACATAGAAGGTTAAAAAAAGGTTTAGAATATTGAAAATGACAATATTAGAAGGCAAAACATAGAATGCTTAGAAAAACAGTTCAGTCTATTGAAAATGATAATAGAAGGATGAAAAACAGAACAGAAAACATACAATGTTTGGAAACAATTGTTTAGAATATTGAAAATGAAAATGGAGAGCTTAAAAATAGAAGACAAACATAGAATACTTAGAGAAAAAGATTCAGAATATTAGACATGCAAATAGAGAGCTGACAGATAGAATACAAAACATGGAACATAAAAATGACCAACTAGAAACCAGAATTTTTTTTTATGTCTAATGCTTCAAAAATCAAAACAGAAACAATGCAATGCATTAACATGCTGACAGGAACAGCTGATTCCTGGTTGAACAGAGCTGCTAATACAGTTAAAACCTGGAACATCAGATGCAAAGACTAGCAGAATCTGTTCCATGTCTCAGGATTAATTGAAAGCTAGCAGATAGAACTTTGTGTCTGGAAGGCAGTTTACATTTCATTCAGATTTTTCTAAAGAATGAGAATATTAAAAATATGGAATCTTTAGTAGTTGGAGAAAGCAAGGGACTTACTGATTCAATGAAGTCTCTAGAAAGTTATGTGATTCATTATCATACACTCAAAGACAAAATGCTGAATAGATTTCAGGCCTTAGAAGACTGCTGAGCCCTGACAAATCAGGGTAAGACAGCCTTTTTACCTCCCTGCCTTTGCTGTGGTCTGTCCAGTACTCTAGGCCTTAGCCAAAACTGGCTGTACCAACCTTGCTGTGAGACCTTTTGGTGACTGTCCAGGTAGCATGCTGTTTCTGTCCTTGCTGCACCATTTGGAAGTTGCCCATACACACTTCCTGCCTCCCCTAGTATTGTTATTTTCCTTCTCAGGTCTTTGATGAGGTTGAAGATTAAATTATTAAAACTATTATTCACTCTTCCTAGTTAGATATAACAGGTTCTAGACTTATTCTTTCCAGCTTAGGACAACTCTATTGTAAACACTGTTTTGACTTCACCCTAGGACTGGATAGTTGGGTCTTAAGATTGTATATTCTCAATTTTCCTTTTGTTAGAGCACAATTTCTTTTTATTTAATTTATTATTTTACATGTTGATCTCAGTTCCCTTTTCTTTCCTCTCTCCCTCCTCCCCTCCCTCCCTTCCTTTTACCCCCCTCTGCCCTCTCACATGCACCCTAACCACCCTCCCCTCCTATCCCCCCACCCCAATTCCATATGTAGAGCAATGGCATCCAGTTGGAATCATGTGGATCTGACAGGTTATTTGAAATAGGAACTAGGGCTTCTCACCTGTATCTAGGTTAAGGCAGTTATCCCTCCATGGGGGATGTGTTCACAAGGTCCTTGTGTGCACTAGGGATATATCCTGGCTCCACTGCCTGAGGTCTCTTAGACTGCTCAGTCCTTCTGGCAGAGACCCATATTCAGGTGGTCCTGAGTCAGTCCTATGCTGGCTTCCCAGTTCTCAGTCAGTTATTAGAGCACAATTGTTATTCACTGTTTTTTATATAGTTTTTGTATCAAGCCTAAATCTTTTCTTAGACTAAAAGGGGAACTGTAGTGAGATATTCACTTTGTTCACATGCACATTGTTGTGGAGATAGGGCAGGAGATTACCTGGGGGAACTAAGTCTGAGGAGGGGGCTCAGAGAGCTCTATTGCTTGCAGCATGGGGACAGGAGTACATCTGGAGGTATCCTTGGGACCAGGAAGGAACCTGCTCATATTCCTCTTTCTATATTGTACGATATTTCTCCAGAATAAACATCTATTCAGCCTATTTGTTTCTCCTGATCATTATTAAACAGCAATAAAGGAGAGCTGGTGTACCACACATGAGCAGAAACAGGAGCCAAGAGTTAAGAGTGCAGAGGGCACAGAGAAATTCAGGGGAAGGCACCACACTGAGAAGGTACACTCAGGATTTAAATAAATAAATAAGATGTTCACTTCAGCCACACACCTCTGAGTAAGAGTCACTGATAAGAGGAATAAAGGAAAATAGAAAAGGAGAGTATTTTCTATGATAACGATGTTTGAGAAAATCAGAGAAAGACACTAAAGGTAATGTAAAAAGATATAGAGGTTCAAAGAAAAGTAGTAGAAAGTTCATAGGAAGATGTAAACTGTTGTGTGCTCTGGTATCTACAAATATAAATTTAAGATTAGTAATATGTGTTAAAAATTTTGACTATGCCAGGTTAATTGTTTAAATGTTCCATTTATTTCTCTAAAGAAAACTATATGTACTTGTTAAAAAGTTCTAGAGTTTGCCTCCAATTTAGCAAGACCAGCCATTTGGGCAAAATACTGTTCTTGTCTGTACTGTTTGACTTTATGCTTTATGAACTGGACAGGCAGGACCCACAGGAAAATGACTCTGATATAAGATGAACATTGCTACAGTGTTCCTTCTTCATGAAAGAGTCTGCTAGACATTCTGCAGGATGTGGAGAAAAGTGCCTGATAAACTGCCAACACACATGGGACATTTTTAAATGTTTTGCTTTGCTGAGAAGTCTGACAGACACAATATGTCCTATAGACTGGAGATGGAACATCACAGAAGAATGTTGGAACTGACCTGGTGAGTTGTCTCTTTCAATTCTAGAGTTTATATATTACCCTTCTATGTTCTTTGATGGACTTGAAGACTGATAGTTAAGGTTATAGTTTTCCTTAGTTAGAATTAAAGTTACATATAGGATTTTAGACTCATAAAGATAGGATAGATAAAAGAATATTTTCTTTAAATCTTACTAAATGTTAACGGACTGAAAAAAAAGTTCTATCTGTGATTCCTGTTATAAACCTAATTTTTATTACAAGAATAAAGCTAACACAAAAAGGGTTTAAATGTTTTTGGGGTCTAATGCTAACTGCCCTCAGATCAAAATTTATCTCTGAGCTCTGGTCATCTGATTAAGATGATGAGAAAATCAGATGTCCTTTTAATGTAGATGATATTAATACTGTTTTTTGGCTAAAGCTGTTAAAAATTGAAATTAGTTAAAAGGTTACAATTAGTCACACTAGAAATTAACATAAATTTAACAGTCACCCAGGTCATAATGTGTTTGAAGACATAAAGGTCACTTTATTTTTGATATCACAAAAAAGACATTATCAGATATGTAATTGTTTATAAAAACATATTTAAATGTTTAAATTTATAAGGTTACAGGATATTTGTGCTTTTACTATATTGTTAATGTTTTTGCTTATATCAAAGGGTTAAAACATAAGATCACAGCCATAAGCTCTATATACTAATCAAATTTGAGATGCTCATTTTTTTTATGATACAGAAGGCAATGCATCCTTGTTTTTTGCTAAATTTGGTAAGCGTAAAATATTTAGATAAATTGAGTCACATAGATGTTTCATGTTTCCCTAAAAGGAGTTCCAAATTAAAATCAGTATTTTTAAAGCTAAACCTGACAATACGCAGTTCTAGTTTTGTAAAAGCTGTTTAATCTATTATAAAACGTTAAGAAACACAAGTTACTAGCCATTCTTATAAATTAACTGTTGATTATCATCAAACTAAATGTTAATCAATAATAACAGGGATAAACCTCACTCTGTTGCCTATACATGTTCTAAATGATTAAGGTTAAAACAAGTACCTGAAACAAAGTTGTCTGTTCCAATATATGTGGACAGGCTTCTGATACTATAGAGATCTGTATAGAATAAGGCATTTAAATGTTAACTAAATAGCTTTAATAATATCAGACAAAGAATCACAGATCCTAACAATGACCCTAGGCCTCTAAAGATTATGGGGCAGCATGGATTGCTTTGACACTGACCAGGGAGCAAGATGCCCAAATACAATGTCTGCTGCCAGGCAGGACCCAGCTTAGACTTTGTATATGCTGAAAATTATTTTCACCACCTTTGCCTAGACAAAAGAAGGTCAGTCTTTTCCATGTCTCTCTTCCACAGAGAAAAGACAAACAGACAAACAAAAAGCCTCTCACATTATGTATTTGGTGATGAACTTCTGCCCTCAATGCCATACACAATTGGTTATGGCTAGGAATATAAGGAATGGTCCCTGTCATTTTTTTAATAGATTGAACAGTTAATTAACTATATCCTTCTCACATCTGATAGTTTTGATGGCTGGGCTAACCATAACTTTGTCAGCTTGGCAATATGAGGCAGCATTAATATGGCTCCTAAATGAGGATCTAAAATCATAAAAGTCATTTTTGAACATTTATTTATTAATTATGCATACAGTGTTCTGCCTTCATATGTCTGCAGGCGAGAAGAGGTAGTCAGATCTCATTACTGATGTTTGTGAGCCACAATGTAGTTGCTGGGGATTGAACTCAGGACTTCTAGAAGAGCAGCCAGTACTCTTAACCAATGAGCCATCTATCTAGCCCAAGACATATATGTCTTAAAATATATAAAATTAATTTACAATATAAAAATTCAGAGCTTAACTTTTAATCAAGTTCTGATAAGCTAATCTAACAAGGACTCCCAGCTGTTTAGTCACAAACTCAATGTTTTATTATTTATATTGGGTGTCATGGAAGTGTAAATATGAAGGATGTTTCATCAGGTATAAAGCACCACTGACCAATCTATACATGGATCTATCTTGACAGAAGAAAAACCTTCTATCCCAAATCTGTAGTTTTTGCTAGGACTCAAAGGCATAAGTCCATTCCTGCTGTTTTACAGATACCCAATATCTACTTTTTCTACAATATAGATTTCAGTACAGATTGGTGATGATAATATATCTCAAACTTATGTTCCCAATTTAACCATGTCTCAGCAGATTTGTGCTTCTGGCAGATGAGCATCAGTTACTGACTACATTTTGCTCCTAAATACTGCTCTGGACTTACTGTGAACCAGCACAGCCAATGTGAATCTTCAACAGGGTCTACGAACTAATGCCTCTGATAAATGTTCCATTTCCTGAATACCCCTCCTTTTTTTGTTTTTTGTTTTTGTCTACCATTGTAGCCTTCTCATGCTCAAGAATGCTACAAAAGTAAGCAGGAAGTAGTACAAGAAAGAATATATTTCACCTTTTCCCTGGTTGAGATGCTATATCAAAAGAAAACTCCTACACATAGGGGGCAAGTTGAGTAACCTGTACCCCAAAAGTCACCAGAAGTCTTTTACCTATTGGAGGCCCAAAAAATTGGGCATCTATGGTACATAGCAAAGTGGGAATGTGATGTAAAAATTAATAACAAAAGGTATAAAATTAGAGCTTATTGCAAGAAGGAAAATATAAAGACAACACGAATTTCTGCCAGTAGATAAATTCCTGACTACAGAATACAGAGCATATATCTTGTTCACAGGAGAAGTAAAAACAAAGAAAAACCTACATCCTTTCAGGTGTGCTTATCAATCTTGCACACACAAATGACAGATACTATTCACTTAGATCCATGACGACCTTGTAAATAAACTTTGTACTCTATCAACTGCCTGTATTTTGGGAACCTTGTAAACTGAGACTACTGGTCTCAAGCCTCCCATTCTCTTTACCCTGTTAAAAATCCTTCACAATTTTAAGCCACTAAAAAACTTTTCTGACAGCGTGAGGTCCCAGCTAGTTTGATTTTTAGCAATAAAAACCTTTCACTTTTGCTGTTAGGAGTCATTTCCTTGGAGGTTGAGGAAGCCGGTAGGCATAATAGTAACAAGCTGCTCAAGGAGGCTTTGTAGGCTATAGCACTCCAGGTGACAGCTATTTGAAAATGAAAACACTGTTGTGTCAGGGATATGCCTGTGTTACTTCCCGCTTACTTTTGCAGTGTTTTCTCAGCAGCAAGAATGCTAAAATGCTAGACAATACCAACAAAAGGAAGGGGGATATAAGAAATGGAAGATTTATCAGAGGCATCAGTTTGTAGACCCTGTTGAAGATTCACATCGGCTGGACTGGTTCACCGTGAGTCCAGGGAGTGCAGTATTGAGGAGCAGAGACTGTAGTCAGCAACTTATGCTCATCTGCCAGAAGCACAAATCAGCTGAGACATGTTTAAAGTGGGAACAGATGTTAAAACATATATATTTAATTGGGACTTTTGGTTCCTTACCTATAGTGATCAAGAAGGACAGCAAGACCAGGGAGAAAATTCCATCCTCAGGATAGCTGTACTTATATGCAGTCCATTTGACCTGTAAGAAGTGAACCCAATCTTTTTTTTTTTATTTAATTTTTTTTTTAAAAATTTTATTTATATTTTTATTTTTTTTTTTTATGTTTTTCCTTATTTTTAAAGAAATATTGTGTTTTTTGTTTTTTTTTTTTTGTTTTTTGTATTTTGTTTTTTATATAGTTTATATATTTTTATTTTTTTTTTATATTTATCTTTCCCAACTCCATTATAACAAATAGAAAAATTTTTTTTTTATAAAAAGGAAGAGGAATTTGATTTATCTCACCCCTACAGGCCACCCACCCCCCAATTTTTATATATATATTTTTAAAAATATTTTATGTCTCTTTTTTTTTTTTTTTTTTTTTAGTTTCTATAGGCGGGCTGCCCCCCCCCACCCCCCCCACCCCGATAAGGGTTGGGCCGCGCCCCCCCACCAATATATGAGAGGTGGGTATGTTTTTTTTTTTTCCTTTTTTTTCTAAAAGAGACGGGGCCCCGTTTCCCCCCCCCCCCCCCACTTTTTTTTGTGTTTGGGGGGGGGGTTTTCCAATTTTATATTATGAGGGTTTTCTTTTGTTTGTTTGTTTTTTCTCTGTGGAAGAAGGACATGGAAATTTCTGACCTTATTTTGTCTAGGCAAAGGTGATGCAAACAATTTTTTAGAACCCTTCAGCCTCTACAAAGTCTAATCTGGGTCCTACCTCCAGCAGAAAATGTATTTGAACATCTTACACCCTGGTCAGTGTCATCACAATCCATGTGTTCAACACTCTTCTTTAGAGGCCTAGCATCATTTTTAGGATCTGGGATTCTTTGTCTGATGTTATTATAGCTTTTTAGTTAACATTGAAATGCCTTATTCTACAGATCTCTGTAGTATTAGAAGTCTGTCTAGGTATATCTGAATAGACAACTTTGTTTCAGTTACTTGATTTGACCTTAATTATTTAGAACATGTATAGATGACAGAGTGAGGATTATACCTGTGATTACTCATTAACACTTAGTTTGATTATAACCAATAGTTAATTTATAAGGATGGCTGGTAACTTATGTTTCTTAACATTTTATAATGGGTTAAGCAGCTTTTATAAAACTAGAACTTTGTATTGTCAGTTTTAGCTTTAAAAATACTGATTTTAATTTGAAACTCTTCTTAGGGAAACTTGAAACATCTATGTGAACCAATTTATCTAAATAGCTTACACTTACCAAATTTAGCAAAAACAAGGACGCATTGCCTTTTGTATTATGAAAAATGAGCATCTCAACTTTTATTTATTTTATAGAGCTCATGGCTGTGATCTTACATTTTAGCCCTTTGATTTAAGTACAAACATTAACAATATAATAAAAGCACCAATATCCTTTAACCTTATAAATTTAAACATTTAAATCTGTTTTTAAAAACAATTACACATCCTGTAATGCCTTTTTGTAATATCAAAAATAGAGTGCCTTTTATGTCTTTAAACCCATTATGACTTGGGGGACTGTTAAATTTATGTTAATTTCTAGTGTTACTAATTGTAACCTTTTCAATAGTTTCAATTTTTAACAAATTTAGCCAAAAAAAAAAAACAGTATTAATATCATCTACATTAAAAAGACATCTGATTTGCTGATCATCTGAATATAATGACCAGAGCTTAGAGATAAGTTTTTACTGAGGGCTAATAGCATTAGACCCCAAAACATTTAAATCAATTTTGTTTTAACTGTATTATTTTAATAAAACTTTGGTTTATAACAGGAATCACAGATTGAAGTTATTTTTTTCCAGTCCATTAACATTTGTAAAATTTAAAGGAAATATTCTATCATCTATCCTATCTTTTTGAGTCTAAAGTCCTATGTTTAACTTTAACCCCAACTAAGGAAAACTCTAACCTTAACTATCAGTCTTCAACTCCATCAAAGAACACAGAAAGATAATATATAAACTCTAGAATTGAAAGGGACAACTCGCCTGGTCAGATACGACTTTCTTCTGTAATGTTCCTTCTTCAACCTATAGGCCATGGTGTGTCTGGTAGACTTTTCAGCAAATTAAGACATTTAAAAATGTCCCACGTCTGTTGGCAGTTAATCATTCACTTTTCTCCACACCCTACAGACTGTCTACCAGACTCTTCCATGAAGCAGGAAGCTTGTAGAAATGTACATCTTGTATCAACAGTCACTTTTCTGTGGGTCCTGCATGTCCAGTCCATACAGCATAAAGCCAAACAGTGCAGAGAAGAACAGTATTTTGCACAAAAAATGTCTGGTCTTGCCATATTGGAGGCAAACTCTAGAACTTTTTAACAAGTACATATAATTTTCTTTAGAGAAATAAATGGAAATTTTAAACAATTAGCCTGGTATGGTGAAAATTTTTAATGCATATTACTAATCTTAAATTTATATTTGTAGATATGAGAGCCCTCAGCAAACAGTTTATTTCTTCCACTGACCTGTATACGAATTTTCTTTGAACCTCTATAACTTTTTACATTACCTTTAGTCTCTTTCTCTGTTTTTCTCAGACATCCTTATCATAAACAACTCTCTCCTTTTGTATTTTTCCTTTTTCCTCTTATCAATGACTGTTACTCAGAGGTTTTGTGACTGAAGTGAATATCTTACTTTTTATTTAAACCTGTGTACCTTCTTACTGTGGTACCTTCCCCTGAGCTTCTCTGCACCCTCTGCACTCTTACCTCTTGGCTTGTTTTTCTGCTTATGTGGGGAACACCAGCTCTCTTTTATTGATGTTTAATAAGGATCAGGGGAAACAAATATTCTTAATAGATGTTTATTCTGGGAGAAATAAGTTACAACATAGAAAGAGGAATACTAGAAGTTCCTGGTCCCACGGATGCCTCCGGATGTACTCCTGTCCCCATGCTGCAAGCAATAGAGCTCTCTGAGCCCCCTATTCAGACTTAGTTTCCCCAGGTAACTTCCTGCCCTGTCTCCACCCCAATTGCCCTGGTCTATGCGACAGGTGTGAACAAAGTGAATATCTCACCAAAATTCCCCTTTTAGTCTAAAGAAACGATTTAGGCTTAATACAAAAACTATATACAAAACCGTGAATAACAAGTGTGCACTAAGACAAGGAAAATTGAGGACATATAAACTTACGACCTGGCTAGTCCTAGGGTGAATTCAAAACGGGGTATACAATAGTGTTGTACAAAGCTGGAAAGCTTAAGTCTAGCAAGTAATATATCTAACTAGGAAGACAGAATAATAGTTGTGATAATTTAATATTCAACCTCATCAAAGACCTCAGAAAGAAAATAACAATACTAGGGTAGGCAGGGAGTGTCGATGGGCAATTTCCAAATGTTGCAGCAAGGACAGAAACACCATGCTACCTAGACAGTCATCCAAGATCTCACAGCAAAGTTGGTACAGCCAGTTTTGGCTAAGGGCTAGAGTACTTGACATACCAAAATAAAAGCAGGGAGGTAAAAAGGCTCTCTTACCCTTATTTGGCATGGTTCAGCAGTCTTCTAAGGCCTAAAATCTATTCAGCATTGTTTCTTTTAGTGTCTGATCTTGAACCACATAACTTTCTAGAGACTTCTTTGAATAAGTAAGTCTTTTGCTTGCTCCAACTACAAATGATTCCACATTTTTAATATTCCCATTCTTATATATTATCTGAATGGCATGTAAATTGACTTCCAGAAACAATGTTCTATCTGCTAGCTTTCCATTATCCTCAGACATGGAACGGATTCTGCTAGTCTTACCATCTGATGTTCCTGTTTTTTTAACCTTATTAGCAGCTTCGTTCAGTCAGGAACGAGCTCTTTCTGCCAGCATGTTAATACATTGCACTGTTTCTGTTTTGGTTATTGAAGCATTTAACATATAACAAATTATGTTTTCGAGTTGGTCATTTTTATGTTCCATATTTTGTATTCTAGCTGTCTGCTCTCTATTTGGAACTCTAATATTCTGAATCTTATTCTCTAAGCATTCTATGATTTGCCTTCCAATTTTAAGATCTCCTTTGTCATTTTCAATATTATGCATGTGGTTTTTTAGATCTCTATCGTCATTTTTCATATTTTGAACCCCCATTCCAAGTCTCTTATGGTTTGTAAAATTTCCTTATTGTTTGCTCTAATCTGAAACCATTTAGAATATTATGATGTTTTTTTTCTTTTTTTTTTACAAATATATATATATATATATATGTATATGTGTGTGTGTGTGTGTGTGTGTGAAGCCATGATTTTCTTCTGTTAAAATTCCTTCTATATATGAAGTAAAAGAATTTCTAAAGTCTTTCTTCATAAGATTATCCACCCTAGGTATGGAACAATTGATCTCAGCTATTATATCAACTTAAATTGTGAAGAATGTTGCAATTACCTTAGGTGTAATTCTGCTGTCCTCGAACTTTGATGGTTTTAGTTATCCCACCAAAAAGAATGCAGCTGCAGAAAATCCATCTGATCATGGTCCCTATAGACCCCAGGACTCACAGGTGTTGCCTCTTACTGGCGACTCAGGCTGCAGGAAAATCACCAGCTGGGCAGGAGCCATGTGTGCAACAGCAGGAAATGCAAAGCCGGAAATTTGCAAAAGATGAGAAGCAGTGAGTGCCTTCTCATGGCCACTGTGGAGGTAAAGTTGTACGGTAGAGGCAAATGTCCCAGAAGCTGTGGAGTGTCCTCCTGGTTAGTAAAGGGACCCTGCCCATTCGGGGATGGTGGGGGAAGGGAGCTGTGTCTGAAGCCTGGGTGAAAACCAGGTCCAATTAAAATTCAGATCCCTCTTCTGACACCAGATATTGATGTTCAATAAGGATAAGAAGGAAAAAAAATTGGCTGAATAGATGTTTATTCAGGGAGAAATAACTTACAACAGACAGATGAACACCAGCAGGTTGCTGGTCCCAGGATGCCTCTGCATGCACTTCTGTCCCTGTGATGCAAGCAAGAGAATTCTCCCAGTATCCTCCTCAGGTCCCCCAGGTCACATCCAGTCCTGTCTCCACCCCCAATGGGCGTGGTCTATGCAATAGTCAAGGACAAGGGAAATATCTCACTACAAACACTGAATGCTCCATTTAATTCATATGTCAAACTTTAGTCATCCAAAGCTGGGACAATGGCAGAGGTGTTCTATTAATATGTATAATGAGCAAGTAAGAATTGCTTCCTTAATACTAAAGACACTCTATAACTGCATATATTATCTGCCTTAAGTAACCCCATACTTGCACATATTCCTTGCCTGAAGGGTGTGTATAAGCCTGTATGGGCCCAAATATATTGTTTTTAGATAGGAGGTATTCACCATCATGGCACAGGCAACCTGTAGTAGAAAATATAATATCTTAGGGACAATAGGAAGTATTTGAGCTCTCTGTACTCATGACAAGTTGGAATGGATTCCCATATAGGATTTCAGACAGGACCGGCAGGTAAAATGTGTAAAAGCCACTCAGAGAATCTTTATATGGAACTAGATGATGAGATCCATCTTTAACTACTTGGTGGCACTGCACATGTTTAATATCAGAACTAAGGAGGCTGTCAGTAATCAAAATTGAAAAAAATAAAAACAAGACACGTAAGGAAGAATCAGATTCACGTTAATATGAGTCACACCATCTGGTGGTATCCTGCATTTATGAAGTGTATTGAAGAAGGAGGCTCTCATTCTGTTGCTGCTTATGCTAGCTATGGCTACCAAGTTTATTACTATACTAGTTTTAGAGCCTACTTCTTTGGACTTTTGGTGTATAATGATGACCAGCTGAGACATGCACCCTGGTGAACTAAACAATTGCTGTGGTGTTCAGATTCCCATTGGTAGGTAGTCATTTTTTAACTATCTGGACCACAGCCTATGAGACATTATAATAAATCCATGTATTACATATATGGAGAGATTCATCCTACCATCCCTATTCATGAAGAGGACCTCGAATAATGCAGTTAGTTTTTGCTTTTTTTTTTGATTTTAACCTGGTACTGAACATGTGTTGACTAACAATTTTTCTCAAAAATACAAACTTCCTACTTCCATTCCTCTCCAACTATTCAACTTTCTAGGAAGACTGCTGTTTTCATTACTATGCATTTTCCAAGCATTTGCTCTGAGTTTCAGGGATAAAACTCCTTCATTCTTAGAGCCATCCTGAAGCTTTCTAGGAGGAGTAAGAGCTACTATCTTGTTTATCATCTGGATCCTGCTTCTCTTTCCTGATTTTAACCAGGTAAAGAGCAAATTCAGTTCACCTAAACTCAATGTAAACCTACATAACTATTATCTCTTTTTGTATCTCTAAATCTCTCTGTAGTAGTTTGGCTGTACCATGTCAAGGGAGAAACTCCTGATTTACAAACAGCCCCTGGCCCCATCCTCCTATCATAGAACAGGTCTTTCACAAACTGCTTAAGGGGCATTACTGGCATGGTCGGTCATATGGTCGAGTTTTCTTTAGAGAATCATAGTTCAGCCAGATGGGCAAGATGAGCCCAGCTGACAACTTTTTGAAAAGTTAAATACTGTTGTGTTGAGAGGTTGACTGAGCATGGAAGGCTTCTGTTTAGGTCCTGACTCATACAGAAACCCATTACTGAGCTTAGCAGATTCAGTATCAGCCTCGGGACCGAGACAGACTGGCAGGTATTGAGAATGAAATAGAGCCCCTCCTTTAACATAATGAAGAATGCAATTGTCTGAATCCAGGGCCTTTGTGGAGGGGTTGCTTCATATCCTGTGTAGATAACTCTTCCCACCACCGGAGCTGGGGTTATGTTCGAAGGGCGCTGTGAAGTTATTCAGTAAAGTTCTCCAGGTGCACTGTGTTCTCCTCATGATGCAATGCTTGAGTAACCTTCTCTTGTGCTATGAGCACTGGGAGCAGGGTGGTGTGTGTAGAAGCATCTATTTAGTCAACTTCTACATACTTTTGGTGCACCCACTGAAAGCCTGGCGACAAATTTCCACAGGCCTTTTAGGTAAGTAACTTTTAGAAGGTCAGCACTTTGCATTTTAATTTTATGTGTAAGATCCATTTAGTGTTAATTTTCTGCAGGTTGTAAAAGACATCTCATGTAAGGGTAGCACTTCACTATTGAGCAGTGATCTACAGGAGTAAATTTGTAACACAAAGGATTTACAAATGTTTTGGAGATAGTATGTCTCACAAAGTAGAATTTAACTGAGGTAGGACTGCCTCTAAAACACAAAGCTAAGTGTATGCTGACCAGACCTGATAGAAATTTGAATCCCAAATACACATTTGTTCACCATGAGTTTCCAGACTTTTTGACTCCAAACCATTACAAAGAAGCTACTCCTGTTTTATAAATCATGTAGTCTCTTACTGATATCAAAAACAAAAACAAAACACACACACACCAAAAAAAACAAACAAACAAACAACAACAACAACAAAAAAAAAAAACTGGCCCATAACCAGCTGATCACAGAGATATTAAATGTCCACAAGCAACCTTTAGGCCCAGTATGCCATATAGTTGCAGTTTTCTTCTCCAGAAAAGCATAGTTCTACCAGATTGGCAATAGGACACCAAATTTTAAAAAGTAAACCAACGATGTATGAGTGGCCAGATAAAGCACAGCTTTCATTTAGGCTCTCAGGCAGGCATGACGGACATTCTTGGGAGAGATAGTAACAGCTTTGTCTAGGCCTTGGGAACTTTCCCTAAGGCCCTGGTGTATTAACCAAAAAACAGGGTACCTTGTCCAAAATCAGGTATTTGCTGGGAGAGCTGGTAATTGTTTGCAACAAAGCCTTTGTGGACAGGTTATTTCAAGTCTGTAGATCTAAACTACATAGAAATGTGTTTCTCAGTCCCAAGGCCACTGTGGGCTTAGTCAGTAATAATCATGAGATACCCTGTGTTCCCCTTGTGTGGCATTGTTTTAGTGGTCTTCTCCTGAGTTTGTCCCATTGAATGACTTCAAGGAATTCTTCTGTTTCCTTCCCTTTCCTTCCTGGAAGTAGTGTACAACAGTGTATTCTCTTTAAGAAGCTTACTTGGCATGGGAAACTACTCCCCATCCCAGCTTTTTTTTTTTTTTTTTTTTTAATATTTTCTACCTTCTACATTTACCAATACCTTCACCTCAGGATCCTACATGTGAAGCAGGTCCATCAGTTTCAGGTATCTGATGTCCTTAAGAAATAGTATTTTGAACACATTTGGTGTATAATCCTCTCATCTTCCTTAGTAGTTAGACATTGAAATTGTTCAATGTCTAAAATGGAGCTTGAACTTAAAAAGCCATTTAAGAAGGATAGAATATATGAAATGCAAAAATATGTCTAGGCTGGCTCCTGTTCGAGTATTTTCTAGATGGATACATGTTATGTTAGATGTATTTGTTTTTAATAGATCTCCACTTTGGGTGAAGTGATTTTTCCCTGGGAAGGCATATTAAGGCTAGAACAGATGTATTTTCATCCTGTAGGCAAGCTCTTAAGTTGATGCAGGAGGCATTAGTTGCAGTCTGTTGCTCTCCAAACAATGGCCTTGCTGTGTTCTGTACTATTCCTTCAAAATTCTTAAATTACTATAACACCTCAGAGATTTAAAATTTCCATTAGGGTCAGGTAGTGAACTATCCAGTGCAGTCACAGGGAAAGGATTCACATGTGGAGCATTGCCTCTGCTTTCAGATCAGAATAAGCAAAATTATTTACACTGAAGGAGGATTCAGGGTAAGCAACCAGGTGCTTGAGTCACCACTATGAAAAAAGGAGCAGACTGTGGTAGGGGGAGTGATTTTGTAATTTCCCATCATGTTTGAATCCATGCCATGTGTATGAACACAGACCAGAGTATGTGGGTATACAGTTTGGGAAGCTAGTTCAGAGCCAATGAATGTTGAATTTGCCAATAGGTAACTCTCTTTGTGCAGAAATGTTCAATCCTGCATGACACACTAATATCAGCTCAGAGGTTTGAGAAGGAGATCATTGACTATGTGTCAGGTTACTACGTTCAATACAAAATAATAGCATATGGGCAGCATCAGTCTATCTCTTCTTAATTACTGCTCTATTTTTTTGTGATCTATCAAATTTCTGAAGATCAGATTACTAAGCTGAGTCACTATTTAGCTACACACTTCGTTAAGTGTAAGTCACTAGTTAGCCACAAACTAACCCACTAGTTAGCCACACATACTAACTCACTTGTTACCCACATACACTATGTCACCTCTTAGCCACACACCTAAGTCACTTGTTAGCCACACACATGAAGTCACTAGTTAGGCAAGCACGTAAATCAATAGTCAGCCACATGCCTATGTCTCTAGTTAGTCACAAAACTAAGTCACAATGCTACCACACAAATAAGGCAGTACTTAGCCACACACGAAAATAGTAGTTAGTCACACAACTAAGTCACTAGTCAGCTACATGCCTAAGCAGTAGTTAACCACATTGACTAAGTCACTAGGTAGAAAAATTCTACGTTACTAGTTAGCCACAGGCACTATGTCACTAGTTAGCCACACATACTATACCACTACTTACCCACACACACTAAGTCACTAGTCAGCCACATATCTAATTCACTAGCTAGCCACAGACACCAAGAAAGTAGTCAGCCACACACACTAAATTACTTACACACACTAAGGGAGTAGTTAACCATTCACCTATGTATTTAGTCAGCTACACACCTAAGTCAGTCGTTAGGTACATACACTAAGTCACTAGTTATCCACATACACTATATCAGTAGTTAGACACACACACTATGTTACTAGTTAGACACATACTAAGTCACTAGTAAGCCACACACCAAAGTCAGGAGTTAGTCATACTCATCTAGTATACTAGTTGGCCACATACACAAAGTCAGTAATTAGCCAAACACAGTAAGTTACTACTTAGCCACAGACACTAAGCCACTAGTGATCCATACACACTAAGTCACTAGATAGCTACACACATTAAATCACTAGTACCCAGAAAAACTAAGTCACTTGTTATCTGCAGCAGACCTTTCAGTGGGCAATGGTCTGCGGGGAGACCAAGACTCTGATTAACAGGTCAGAAGTTGCTTTGGCTTGACAGACAGACATAAACTCACTCAAGGAGCTTTGCAACTGCATCAATTTTTACTTCAGATCATTGGGTTTTTATGCAGAAAGTTCAAAGAACAGATCTTTGGACACAGTTTAAAATTCATAGACATACTATAAAAATGTCAGCAATTACTTTAAAGCATTAGATTGTAAATACATCTAAGCACGTGTGTAGCTGGGAAATTGTTTTTTTGGCCTGCTTGTGGTCAGTATACCAGTGATTAGATTTACTGAGTTTAGAGAATAATCATTGTCTCTGGTCAGTAAACTTTTAACAACATTGGTAAGAACTCTTGTACTGTTGTATTGATTCAGGGGCCCTAAGAGTTCAAGTTAGAGTATTGTAGTAAATCCCACAACAGCTTGGCTGAGGGCAGGCTAATTACAGGAAGGGTCATCTTGTGGGCAACGTCCTACAGCTTTAGCTATGTTCATTTATTAGGTCTTGTGCTGACACCTGAAGTCTCAACTGGCTAAGTGGGATTTGTAGTTCAGGGCACAGAGGATAGCATCCATCTGCTGTTTGCTGGTCTGTATCTCTTTCAGTTTCTGAAACTATATCTAAGTGTTTTCTGGGCTTCTCTGAATTAACAGTGGAGCTACAGGCCAAAACACCCATGATCAAAAGCATTATAGGTATCATAGCACAAAATATACCAAGCACCTGTTCCAATCAGCCAGTCAGGCAAGCACCTGCAGAAACCTGGACCACTTTTCCCCTGGAAGCATAACCACATGTGGTACAAACCTCTGGACAGGTAGCCATTGAGATTTCTCTCAGCCATTGCTACAATGTCTCTACTGGGGCTGCTGTGGCAGTTAACCACACATTAAGTCACTAGACAGCCAGGTACCTAAGTCACTAGTTAGTCACAAACATAAGTTACTATTTAGCCACTCTTGCTAAGTTACTAGTTAGCCACACAGCTATGTCACTAGGTTCCACAAACACTAAGTCACTAGTTAGCTACAGTCACTAACACATTAACTACACACCTCTAGTTAGCCACACACTTGAGGCACTTTTCTGCCACATTCACTAAGTCACTAGTTAGTTACAGTAAATATGTCACTAGTCAGCCACTCCTAAGTCACTAGTTAACCACACACACTATGTCACTAGTAGGCCACACACCTAAGTTTCTAGTTTTCTGCATATACTAAGTCACTAGTCAGTAACATTTAAGTCAGTAATTAGCCCAACACTCTAGTTACTAGTAGACCACAACGTACGTCAATAGTTGGCCACACAATTAGGTTACTAGTTAGATACACTAACTCACAGGTTAGCCACATACAATAAGTCACTAGTTAGTCATACACACTAAGTCACTAGTCAGACACATACCTAACTCATTAGTTAGCCATGCATGTAAGTCACTAGCTAGCTATACACCCAAGCCACTATTTTGTCATAGAGGCCAATATCTTCCCTAACAGAGCAGGGTATGGGCATAACTTTCATACCAGCCCAAGGGGATGGAGGCAGATGGAAGTGTGCGAGTTCAAGGCCAGTCCTGGCTATTAGAGAGATGGAGAGAGACAGAGTGAGAGAGAGGGGGAGAGAGGGAGAAAAAAATTCTTTCTAAAAGAAAAAACAGCTAACACTAAGGTGATCCCAGGACTTAGGATTTCAGACCATTAATTCCAGCAGTAGGGATTTGGAGATAGAGTGAAATGGCTGGACAGAAAGGACAAGAAAATGGTAGAGGAAACAGAAGAGCATGCAGTGAGATGATTTTGTTTGAGTAGTTATTCTGAGGGATCAAAGAGATAGCAGTCAATCTGAGGAAGCAGTGTGAGGACAGGATCACATTGTCTGATAATAGGTAGAGATAAGAACTCTAGTAGCCAGATGTTCTGAGTCTGTGATCTTTCCATTTTCACCCTCCCACTCTCTGTGAGTTTGTATTAATAAGATCAATTAGAACTTGCTGTTCTGCCAGCCATTGGGTAGAGGTGAGTCTGGGCCAAATTGGGGCAACCTCTCCCCTACAACCTCTCCCCCCAACTCCCTGGGTTGGCCCCTCATCCCGCTGCTCCTGTGTCCTTTCCCTATAGAGAGCACACTTGGAGCCCTGATACACCCCCACCCATCCCCACCAACAACCTGCCCTGTCTACCCTGTGCACTACCCTGCAACTCGTCCTGCTGTTCTGGTTGAGCACTGGGACAGAGGGTGGAGCAAACAGTCCACACTACTTCGGGGATTTCTTGGAGCAACTCTGAACAAAGGAGACTTGCCTATCTACGTGGGGCCACCCGTAATTTCCATCTGCTTGGTCTCTGACCCCCACCTCCAGTCCTCTGCTGGAGTCTGGGCCCCCTCCCAGATATCTGCCTATCTCTATGGGTCAACTCTGAGTTCCCTCCAGCAAGTCCTTGACCCTCAAAGCAGAGCTTCTGCTAAAGAAAGAGGCCTCAGGTGGAG